>NC_073380.1:77025913-77400913 GCF_028641065.1 Leucoraja erinaceus | reverse complement strand
AGTTTCTAAAAGAGCTTTGGAGCATCCCAAAAGAAAAAATTAAGTTGAAGTGAAACTGGAAAAAATAAAATGGAAATAAAATTCAACAGCAGATTGCAATTGAAGAATCGATATGCAAGGCACCTTGAATTCTCTGATGTTTGTGTTTTTTTAAATGAGCTGGAGAAGAGGGAAAATCATTCACGGAGCTGCATAATCGCGACCTATGTTAGCAACTGGTCGAATTCAGTAATGATTCACTTCTCAGACTGAATATTAGCATATTTAATTAATATTCTATTGCCTTTATAGTAACTTAATAAACAGAAAGAAAAGTTATAATTCAAAAAGATGTTATGTTCAGTTTTAGTTTAGATATACAGCACAAAAACAGGCCCTTCGGCCCATCAGGTCCACGCTGACCAGCGATCCCCGCATATTAATACTATCCTATACGAGGGACAATTTCACATTTATACCAAGCCAATTAACCTACAAACCTGTACATTTTTGGAGTGTGGGAGGAAACCAAAGATCTTGGAGAAAACCCACATGGGTCATGGGAAGAACGTACAAACTCCGTACCGACAGCACCCGTAGTCAGGATTGCACCCGGGTCTCTGGCGCTCTAAGGCAGTAGCTCTACCGCTGCGCTTTTTATATAAATATCAAAAATGATATTTCTCTGGAATCAAACGTGCAACACAGTTGTAAATCGAATTCCCACCCCCCACAAGTATAACATGATGACGAACAATTTCTAGGTTGTATGTTGCCTACAAAATGTAAACTGACAAACTTGCCCTTTGATATCTGACTTACTTGTGCACGATGCATTGCGAAACAGGAGTCTTAATGTGCATAAAACTGGACATATCCTTGGGGCCTGACCATGTATCATTTCTGACTGTGGTCTGCTGTGGATGAAAGTGTTGGGTCCCTGGCGGAGATAATTTGTATCCTCGATTGCCAAGGGTGAGGTGACTAGAGGGTGGCTATTTTGTCTTTATTCCTAAAAGCTTGCAACGACAAGCTGGATAACTACAGGCTGGTGAGTCTAACGTCAGTGGTGGGAAAGGTCCTGAATGGGATTCCCTGATCCCGTGCATTTGGACTGGTAAGGGATAGCCAGCATGGCTTTAAGAGTGGGAATTCCTTTTGTACCAATTTGATTGTTATTTTGAAAAAGTGGCCAAGGGGATCGATGAGGGTAGATGGTTTCTGTGTGGGCTTCAGCAAGGCCTTTGACAAAGTTCTGCAAGGTAGATCAGTCGAGAAGGTTAGATCCAGCTGGTGTTGTGCAGTTGGATACAAAATTGGCTTGGTGGTTGGAGGCAGGGGGCGGTAGTGGAGGGTTATATTTCAGATTGGATGCTTGGACAAGTGCAAAATGTTGTGTTTTTTTTATGTTAAACCAGGAGGGGACTTGTACCTAAAGTAGCAAGGCCCTGGTGACTGTTGTAGAACAGTGAGAGATAGCCGTACAAGCACACACTTCCCAAACGTGCCGACACAGATAGACAGGGTTGTGAAAAAGATGTTTGTCAGGCCTGTCTTCATCAATTAAGTATTGATTAGAAGCGTACAAGAAGTTGGTGAGACCACACTTGGAGTACCTCGTGCAACTTTTTCCATGCAATATGGAGTGAGCTGGAGTGGTGAAGATGGGTACAATTATAATATTTAACAGACATTTAATCGGATACTTGGGTAGAAAACGTTTAGTGTACCAACATTGGAAAATTGGACTAACTGATTTGGGCAACTTGAGTAGCATTGGCGAATTGATTTGAAAGTCATCTGAGTGCTCTATGCCTTTGGCTGCATTTCTCTGTGATGTAATGGAATGTCCCATCTAACAATTCTACTGAAGTATGGTGGGTGCATTAGTTTCCCCCCCCCCCTTCACCCTCCCCATATCCACAGCCTTGGATGTAGATTCAATTCCTTGGCTGTTACCTTCCATGTAATCCCCAATCCCAGTCCATGGTGTGGCCTACAGATTTTCCGATTGTTCTTGCCTTTTCATCTGGATTCCCCCCTCGCTGGCTCTGATCTTGAGTGCAGATCGGCTTGCCCACATGGCCAAGTCCTCAGCACTTGGTCCCTGGTCCCCGGCCCGCTATCGTCTCCAACCATCCTGTCCCTGGGTCTGTCCTGGGCACCAGTGCACAGCTTTGGCAATGGACGCACCCAATGCCCTTGCAGTGCACTTGTGCCCAGTCCACCATTGAACTTTTCAGCAGTGGCCCACAATTGAGAAGTTATTGAAAAGCAACATAAACTATTAACCAGAGGAGACATTTGGGGTGGGGTGGCATTGATAGGCTAATCTTCCGTCTTAATTCGTAGGCTACAGCAAAGCTAAATTATAAATCTCCATTAGATCTCGTTATTTATGTCGATCATTCATGCACACATGCATTTGTGTAGAATACCAGACAAGTAATTGAATACATCTCAAGAGACTTTATTTGGTTATTTTAAGGCTATCCTGCTGGGACATTATTGAATAATAATTAGACCTGGGTATTTTATACATTAGTGATTTTGAAAATGACTTGAGGTGTGTGTAAATGGGACACACCTGTCTGGGACTGCGACCATTTAAGTGAAAGAATATGTAACCTTGTTTGCGGTTTGCAGTGAAGAGTAGGCTTTCCAGAAATAATAATTTTGATCACCTTTGTTCAAAATTGCAAGTACAATTTTTGTATGTAACAAATTATGTATAAATTGTATTTGCAAAGTTAAAGGACAATGGTTTTATTCAGCGTTTGTGTGTTTAAATGTCATTATTGGTCTGTACTTAAGGCTTGCCTCTGCTGTTCTTGCTGGAATACAATATTTGATATTGAGGAAATCGGCAAGTGTCTGCTTGAACAAAGGACAAGGGAAATGATAGTTATAGGGGCGGCACAGTGGCGCAGTGGCAGAGTTGCTGCCTTACAGCTCTTGCAACGACGGAGACCTGGGATTGATCCCAACTACGAATGCTGTCTGTACGGAATTTATACGTTCTCCCCGTGACCTGCGTGGGTTTTCTCTGAGATCTTCGATTTCCTCCCACACTCCAAAGACGTACAAGTTTGTAGGTTAATTGGCTTGGTGTATATGTAAATTGTCCCTCGTGTGTGTAGGATAGTGTTAATGTGCGGGGATCGCTGGTTGGTGCGGATTTGGTAGGCCAAAGGGCCTGTTTCTGCGCTGTATCTCTAAACTAAACTAAACTACACTGTTAATCAAAGATCTGCAGATGTCGGAAATCTGAAATAAATAGAGTAATAGCTGCGGACTTTCAGCACGTTAGGTAGCATCTGTGTAAAGAGAAATAACTAATCTTTAAGGTGCAGGACTCTTCAGTCTATAAGGTGTAGGACCAGAATTTCTGCTCTCTTTCTAAGGTACATTGCTAGTCACTGAATTTAAATAATTAAAAAATACATTCCATCTCCAGAGCTTCACTGGGTGATTAAAGCAAGGATTTACATTTTCTATTCCAAATCCACAGTTTCCACAGTGAAGCCTCCTTATTGCATCTTCTCTGGGATATCTGTGGTGTCCAGCATGATCATGTTAATCCAGCAACAACAAATTCAAATTCCAGCATGACAACTGGGGAATTTAAATTTGGTTAAATAATTAATTTCGGAATACCAAACTCGTACCACCATATTACTGTTGATGCCCATCTGGTTCATAAATCTACCATTTTGACCTGGTCTAGCTTAAATGTGACTCCAAGCTCTACAGTACCAGATTGTCTCTTAACCTGGTGTGAAATTATCTAGCAAAATGTTTAGTTTCTGGACAAATAGCAAAGGGCAAAACATTTGGATCTTGGCAACTACAATTTTTGAATTAAATTATTTTTTTCCCGCAGTATTCAATGCTGAAAAGCTACATGAAAAGTGTGCATGTTTAATGGCTTCATAATTAAATCAGTATTGTTAGACATTTGAATTTCATCATCACGTTGGCTATTCTAGCAGTCTATTTACACATTTAAGGGGCTGTCCCACTTGGGCGACCTAATTGGCGAGTTTAGAAGAGTTTGAAAAAATTGTCATGTTGAAGACCTCCTTCAACTATGTAGAAGACCTCCTTCGACTATGTTGAAGACCTCCTTCAACTATGTAGAAGACCTCCTTCGACTATGTTGAAGACTAGCTACAACTAATTTCGGGAAAATTGGACACCAAATAGTGGAGAGTGAAGACGATCTCCTTCGACATCCCTTCGACCTCCCTTAGACTATGATGAAGACTATCTACGACTACCTTTGACTACCTTCGACTATCCTCAATTACCTACGACTAACATGCCGAACTACTACGACCTACTACGACTAAACCTACGAGTAAAAAAAGTATCGATTTTTTTCCATGGCGACCTTTTTTTACTCTCGCGCATTTTTAAACATATTGAAAAAAACGCCTCGAGTATGCGGAAACCACTCTCGAGCATGAAGGAGAGTTACGAAGACCTCCTATCATGTCGACCATGCTGCGAGTATGAGTCGAAGGCGAAATCGCCAGAACTCGCGGATTAGGTCACCCAAGTGGGACAGGCCCTTTAGATTAAAGAACATCAACATATAAATTACAATGTAACAGTTGGAAAATGAGTTTAGGACAAAATGAAATAACAGGCAACTCAGATGGCTCTGCTTCTTGGAGCAGTCTGTGGGAAATTATTTGCAGAGTGATTTGTGTATGCGTCGGCTAGTGTGTTATGAACACAGCTGTTTGTGTTTGAGCTGCGCAGCTGTTAACAAACAACAATGATATCGTATAAAATGGAAGGGAAAAAAAGACCTCTTTCTTAAGGGCCTGTCCCACTTTCACTAACTAATTTACGACCTCTGCCGAATTTGCCCTTGACTCATACTCGCAGTATGGTCGTCACGTGGTCGTAGGTAGGTCGTGATGTTACTCGTGGCATCAAGTAGGTTGGAGGCGGTTTTCTAGCCTATGCCAAAATGTACACGCGTAAAATAGGGCGTGAAAGTGGGACAGACCTTATGCATCTGCCCAGCATCCACTCACAAAGCCTGTTACTCCGTCCCCGCCGTTGTTATACACTTTCGCGCGCCCATGCGCACCCAGTTTTTGCCAACCGCTGCGCACTGATTGTCCGTGGACACTCTGCTGAGGGGGCCGACCTTCAAGTATTCGAGACTTTGCACCATCGATCCATGAAGAGTGGTGTCCCACTCCCTCCAGACCTATTGTCATCTAACATGTTGGCCTGCCGAAGTATTGAGGTTGACTTGAGAGGCACTCTCTACCTCACGCTTCTGCGAGCCACCTGCGACAGATCACAGGTATCTTTTATACGTCTGTCGGAGACCGATGCGTGTCTCTCCTCCTCTGTTTGTCCCCCTGTCTTGTGGCATCCCTTCTGCATGAATCTTCACCTTGCATCACCACCCCCTATGTCGTCCACTTCGGATGTTCCCAGTCACAGCTACAGCGCCATGGTTTTTACACAGGTTTTCATTGTTACTGCCCCCTATGCTATCCGTCCCCCATGCGAGACCTGCGGCGTTGGACTGTCAGGTTACAAACTTACTCTTTTCCAAGGCCACCTCTCCATGTTCGCTGCCTACATTTATGTGTCATTAGTTATCCGCCCGCGCCATTTTCGACGGCTGTTTCGAGTGGCTCCTATTGTATCCGGCCTTTGTGCACCCCCCTTCCCTTGGCCCGCCCCAACTCTGCATATCTATCGTCCACTGACCTTTCACCATCCATATCCCAGTGGCGGCAACGACTTCTCAATCCTCAACCTCTTGTGTGCGTCTCTTTCAGTATTTCACAGGATTTGTGTAAATGGGTAGTGCTGGTTGGAGCAGACCCTGTTGGCCCCAGGGCTGTTGGCTTATGTTTCTTCAACTCGTCACACCAATGCGAAGCTATAATCAACTACCATCTGCGACTTCATATGGCCGGATATTTTATTGTATTCCGTACGTTATTATCACTTGTATACATTTTCTTGTCCGTCCAGCTGCAGTGGTCATCGAACATAGTTACACTACAAATGGTACAGACGTCTCAGATCCGGTCCTCCGCACCATTGATTATAGCTTATTTCAAATGTTCATCTAGCCGCAACATAAGAGTAATTTTTTTGGCGGCGTATTAGTCGAATATGCGCTCATTCTCTTTTCCCTTTCGAGAGTGTTGTAACCTCATATTCTCCTTCTTTTACCGTAGTCACCACGCCCGTCGGCTATATCACTACTTTTTTGTTTTGACTCAGTCGTCTGCATACGGGCTCATATTGTGTTCCACACCTACCTCTACATCATTCAGTGGCATCTTTATCCTCACCTTTTGACTATCTTTTGCACCTTGTTACCACATACTATTATCCCCTTCTTCTGACAATCTTCCGGCGCTCAACCGACCACTTTTCGACCGCTCCCCCACATCTGTTCACTTGTTGCCCACCGCTGTTTGCCAAATTAATTGGCCGTCATCGGTAACTTTGTTATAGCGTTCAGTCATACAGTGTCCACAAAAGGGCATCAAAGCGTCATTTGTCTAGTTCGTCTACCATTCTCACATTATTACCCAGTGTTATTTGTGCAGTGCCACAGCTTACCCTTCACCTAGTGTAAGTTCCGTAGTGCTTATCTGTTCCCTCCCCTGACATCGCCTGTTTCGGCATGTTGTTTGTCCACTAGACTCTCACAAGGAACAGGCCCGAAGCCGACCCCTATGCATTACTATGCACCAGTATATTGGAGGCTACAACTTTGTCAGCAGCACAGTATTAGACGATGTACTTTACAATCACCCAACTTACGCTATCTCACGACCCACCACCCACAGTTCCGCCATTCCTTTTCCCTTCACCCCCATATCCGACCTCTGTGTTGGACCAGGCCACCCTACATCGTGTCCCCAGCGACCCACACTATCTCTTCTCAGTTTTCCCCCACAACCAACTAGTCGGGCCCTCATTGCAGCCCGCGCGACCATCACCCCGTTGACCACTTTCACACGAAGTGCCCGACTCCAGTTCCACGGCCGCTTGTTCTTCTGTTTCGTGCGTGCTGGTTGGCTCACACGCCTGTGTTAGGCGATTTGTGTGTTATTCCACCGTTACCCCGTCGGTTTTTTACTTCGCGCCATGATCGTCGATTTTAATGTGTGTGCCCTCCCCTCGCTGGTACTCTAATTCTGGTCTGGTGCGACACCCCGGACTCGTACTCCGGCATTGCCGACCACAGCCACACATTTCATGACAGTGTCATCGACGCTTTTCCATCCAACCGTGTTGTGGACAGCTCATCCACACTTGGCGCTCTGTCAATCGTCTGTGACGATTCCCAGTGCCTATCCGCCGTGTACATTCAGTCAAGCCGCCCTCCTGTTTCACCAGTTCTCCTGTTGTATCATGCAGCCTCGCCTTGTTCTCCAGTTACGCTGCACCTTCGACACTTTGGCCCGCCAGGTCTCTACGAGGTTCTTCTACCCCGGCGGTCTATACTCCTCATACACGGGGCCCCTGTGTCCAGCGCGCTGCGCGCACCTCTTTACGTGGCTACAGGTCATTCACAGCCCCTTCTTTTTCTTTCTCTCTTGTCTCTCACTAAGGCGATAACGTAACAGTCTTGCACTCTCGCGGCATGTCTTCCTCGCCCGCCTTGTAAGTATCGATGATGGTGCTGTAGTGTGGAGCCTTAGGTGCTCGTTAGGGCCACATTCCCTGTTTCCCTTCTTGCGTTTACTTACGCACAGATCCTCCAGGCTCCACGATCGGTGCACGGCAGCAAAGGCCACCGGGTCGCCCCTATCTATTCCCGATGGCTTATGCCTTATCTCTGGTTTACGCCAATATTTTATCACAGCCATTTTTCTCTAACCTCTTGACCCAGTAGTCCGGTCCTCTCAAGAATTCCGTAGTTCCGCCGAGCTCTTCACCCCCTCCTCTATTTCACCCCCCACCAATAGTTGTTAGACCATTCTTGTCTGTATGATCATGTCACTTGACACACTGCACAATCTCACCCAGCACTTAATGTTCATACGAATCACCCATCCGTTATTTACTCACATACACCACATTGATATGACTGAATCGAGGTTGCCACCAACGCAAGGGCATAGGTTCTCTTCTTTCCCCCCTGGTGGCCACTGTTCCGTGCACAGGACTCCCATGTCGCCCCCTGTAGTAAGCTCAACATTGGGTCCCTGTCACGTTGTTTGGTTTATGTGACTATCTACTTGGGCTCTCATTCTAGACCATAGTAGCACATATATCTATCCCCATTTACTCGTGTGTTCCTGTCCTGCCAGGTAGCCTAGGTTCATCCTACATGAGCACATCAGTCCTTACTTGCATTTACGCACAATTGTGTGTGCCTATGGCGTACCACACAGCAAACCCTTGGTCTCCACAGATTATGACAGAAGACAACGTGCAGACGGATGATAGAGGCACTACTCATTAAGACGGTCGCCCTTCTGGTGCCATACACCGCCAGTCAATTGTGATCATGGTTGGATAAAGCCCGACTTTCGTTATGCCCGCGTTACTGTGCCTTATCATTTTCAAGCCATGTTTCCCGGGGACGCCGGCTTGCTTAGATGTGCGCACACGGTGCAGCTGTCTATCTCACGATTCATTTCGTCAGGATATCCACACCACGAACGAGGCATTGGATGACTCTCACTGTGTTACCTCGCAACAATTCAAATACTGTGCAGACACTACGACTAACTGCCTGTCTCTTTATCGTCAGACCTTACTCAGCCCATTCAACTACCCTGGATTTGTCCCCAGTTCTGAAGTATTCACTCCTCTCTTTCTTTTTTAATGTCCTGTTGGTTTCGCGTGGTCATCCACTTCCGTTCTAAATGGCTCTTCCCACCTAGACGCCTTTCACCTCTATATTTTTTAGATAATTTACTTGACACCACCCTTATTCAATGGTTTATTGTTTTTGTTTTTTCTTCATTCTTGCCCGTTCCTTCCCGTGTCCGTTGCTGTGCAGGAGGAATTCAAAAAGATTCACAGCTTTCTGTGCTGAATTTTGTGTCCTCATTTTCAGTCCTAAATGGGCCGGCCCTTATTACTCATGGGCGGAAATCCCGGGGGATCAGTCCCCCTCACTCCTCCACGACCATTTTTGTAATATCGCACGTTTTATGATCGAACCTCGCCACTTGAAATCTCGCTGTCCGCAAGTAAAGCTGTGGGTGCGGGAAAGAGTATTGAATGGAGCGGGCTGCAAACGTATCTGTTGCGAGGTCGGTTTTGGGCACACTCCTCCTCCAATCACGACGCGCATTGAAGAGACTGAACGGTCAGTCAGTTAAGCGCCTGAATGTGGCCGGTGCCCAGCGCAATATTGTCACATTAGCTCTTTCAGCTTGCTGCGGGTGATCTTGCGCCTGGAGGCGTGAATTTCCTTTGATCCTCTCAGCGTTTCGATGGTACTTTGACTGATTGCGTGATTCTTTTCTCTCTCTCGTGTCTCGTGTCGTGCAGCAATACGGAGGGTGAGCAACGTTCCGCTGCACAAACTCCGCATAATGCTCTTTAGGCACAGCATTGGATTTCACCCCCCCGCTGCCTCTTTTATACACTGTTATGTCCCCACGCGTACATCGACCGATCCCGCTCTCCGGGCGCTGTGACTGTTCCCTTTTCCAGCCTCCAAAGCCTCGTGTGTGTGTGTGAATGTGCGCATGCGTGCACGACCGCCAAGAAATTCTGTCCCCCCTGTCCCCCCCAGCCCCCCCCCCCCCCCCCCCCCCCCCCCCCCCCCCCCCCCAACAATTTTGATAGTGATTTCATGCCTGCTTATTCTTAAACTGTGACCCCTGGTTCTGGGCTCCTCCAACACCGGGAACATATTTCTTGTATCTAGTCTGTCCAATCCTTTAAGAATTGTATATGTTTCTATAAGCTGCCCTCTCATCCTTCTAAATTCCAGTGAATATAAGCTCAGTCGACCCATTCCAATGGCCAGAAATCTCCATAGAGTTGCCACTGCATTTACATTATTGATTTATCAAACTGTGCTTTTGCATGCATGCCACACATTGCATTCATACAATTACCAGCAGAAGGGTAACACTAAGGTGTTCAAATCTTTGCAACCCTCAGCAAATAAATGAAATCTCGAAATTATTAGCGTTTGAAAAGAAAGTGACAAAATTGTAACAAATGAAACTGTCTGGCACAGCCGTGTGTTTTTTTTTCTTCTTTAGAGATACAGCATGGAAACCTGTCCTTTTCCCCACCGAATCCACACCGACCATCAAATACCCATTCTCACTATTTCTATCTTATCCAATTTTCTCATCCACTCCCTACAAACACTAGGGGCAATTACACAGGCAAATCAATTTACAAACTCCATGCCTCCAGGATGTGAGAGGATATCGAAGCACCCGGTGGAAATCTATGCAGCTACAGAGAAAATGTGCAAACTCCACACAGCCAGCACCTGCGGTTAGGAGCAAATCTGAGTCTCTGACTCTGTGAGAAAGTCGCTGTGCCACTGTGCTGCCCAATCCTAATCATCTTCCCTGCTTGTGTTATTTCTTTCTCTTTTTTTTCCTCTCCTTACTTTCTTATTCTTATACCCCCCCCCTCGCTCTTTGCTATCACAGGTGCCGGCAGTCACCTGTAACGGTCACGTAAGCGAGACAGACCCTTTATGTGTTAATTGCATTGGAAAATGTGGGAAGGTATTTTTTTGCACACCACAAACATTTTGTGCATCTTTCTGACTTTTAAGATGTTGTTATTTTTGGGAATACAATGAAGATGTGTTTTAACTGGGAATTGCATTTTATTCAAAATGCATGCTTCCAAATCAGAGCACCATCTAACAGTTTATAGAAGATATGGTTGCCGCCTGTTCTCTTGTGAAAGATCTATTGCCACACATGCCTCCCAGGCATAAGGTGAGTTGAAGTCGATCTAATACACGAGGGAATGCCTTTGTGAATTCACTGGTCGCTAATACCAAGCTTGGGAATTATACTGGATTCTTATCACAATACAGACCTCTTTTATGATAATTGGCTGCAGCGAGTTATTGTTTTAATTTTACTGCAGTGAGCAGTCGGGTCACCAGGCCCTAAAGAAATGAGCTTGCACAGTAAACAAATTAATTCAGTGCTTAGTGCCACTTTAATGTTACTGGGTCACACCCATAGTATACCGATTGGTGACTTTTAAGGAGAACTGAGGTCAACACTTGAAAGTAAAATGAGCATACACCCTCAAAAAAATTACTTTAGTGCTGACGACTGCAATAACTAACACATTGGCTTAGATGTCAGACGCCCATTTGATGTATATTTCAATCATCTCAATGTAAAACCATGACACAGTTACTAAAACCTTTCTTGCAGCTCAGTGTGCTCTACTGATTGTATAGTTTAAGCTCAGAAATTTGCTGAAGTTACGTATTTTCTTTGGCTGAATGTTACAATGTAAATGTATATGAACTCTGAGTGTGGTGGGAGAGGACTTTGTTCAAAACTGCAAATGCTGATAACTCCGTAATGGTGGTCTACCATTGTAGACGTCTGTCTACTCTTCTGAGTTTTAAAGTTCAAGGGTTAGTTCATTGTCCTTCTGCTCTCTTTGCTCCCCTTCAACTTGTGCCTGTTGTTTAATTTCTCCAGTGGTCTGCTGGTGATATTTTTTGAACCAGTCCAAGTGGTGGAGCAGTTGCTCACTTGTTGGACACTAAAAGGGGCTGTTCCACTTGGGCGACCTAATCTATGAGTTTAGAAGAGTGTCTTCAACCCTCAAACTCGCAGCATGGATGACACGAGGTCCTATGAGGTCGCTGGAACTCTCCTTCATGCTCGAGGGAAATTCTCGAATACTTGTGGCCTCAGCTAGGTGGCGGAAATTTTTTAGCATGTTGAGACATTTTCCGCGAGTAAAATTTGGTTGGCATGGTTCTTTTGAACTCGTAGTGCAGTGGAGTGGGGTCGCTATTTAGTTACAGGCAGTCAAGGGCAGCCATAGGCAATCTCCTTCGCTGACTGGGCATTTTGATTGGCTCATTGGAGTTTTCAGGACTGAGGAAAAATGCCCGCTAAACTTTATTATACTTCTTAAAAGTGTCTCTCCCCTTCTCTCTCTCTCCCCCCCCCCCCCCCCCTCCCCCCTTCTTCCCCCCCCCCCCCCTTCTCTCCCCCCCTTCTCCCCCCCCCCCCCCCCCCCCCCCCTTCTCTCCCCCCCCCCTCTCTCTCCCCCCCCCCCCCCTTCTCTCCCCCCCCTCCTTCTCTCTCCTCTCCCCTTCTCCCTCACCCTCCGCGCTCTCTAAGGGACTTGCCTAACACTGTGGCTGCTGTTTACCTTCTTCTTCACCGCGGGTGTGAATTTCAGACAGTGCTCCCCCGCTTTCCGTGTCACCCGCCTTTGCGATGTGTGTGTGTGTGCATGTGTGTGTGTGCGGTCAATCCAGCTCGCGGTTTCAACGAGGACGGTCGATCCAGCTCGAGGCTTTCCAGGCAAGTGCCCTCGAGCTTGAAGGTCGAAGACACTCTTCTTAACTCGCCCAAGTGGGACAGCCCCTTGCGTTGCTCTCAAGCACCTTGCCTTTTCTTTTAACATTTCTTGTGTGGCTTTGTCCATTTCTCTGAATGTTCCCCTGAACAGTCCTGCTGACTGCTTTTGTTTTCTGACACTGTGTAATGCAACTTGCTGGTCCCTTCTTCTAGCTCTCGGGCCAAAACTTTAGCTGCAGCATCTTCAGCGACTGGAACTCCCTCTCCCACACCTTTTAACCTTTCATATATTTTCAAAGCTGCCTCCACAACATCATGGGTTGCCTTCCTAACCTCCTTCCTCTCCTCAACCGTGTGTTGTCTGCAAAGCACTTTAAGGTTTCCACCATGTTGAATGATGTCAATGTAATATCCTACAATTAATTAAAATATGATGAAACTAAGTATAATTGCTTTGAGCATTGAATAAACACTATTAGCCATACATTACATCACAACTAAGCTGCTCATGTGCCACACAGAAGAATTATTTTCATTTTCTGAAACTATATTGTAAATCATTGATAGGTAACCCCGCCCCATCTTTGATTGGTTTTCCAATTATAAATCATTACTTGACAAACAAGGTTTAATCATTTATAATTGTATCTTTTATTCCAATCCTCTTATAGATGCATCAATTGCACTAAAGAGTAACAATTTAGAAATTATTCAGAAAAATACAGATATGGCAACTCAATGCATGATGGTTGAGAACTTTGAGTGTTCTAAACCAAACCATAAACAGTTAATTTAAGAACTACACTAAATATTTATTTTATATAGAACATGTGAATGTGAAACTGAAGTTAGTCTATCAATCAGAATGGAATCATGGCTCATTTCTCCAAACAACTGTTTGTGGGATAAATAGTTTTTTAGTTTGCAATACATTCTGGTCAAGGGATGAAATAATGATATCAATTCTGGAGCAAGAATTGAGTTGCTCATAAACATTATCTCCACTCTAGGATAAGTATTTGCCATTGGAATGTGCTACTTTTAAACAGGAATATAATCCTTTTCCTTTTTGGTGTACCATTCACTTTTGCCATTGATCAGTAAAAAAAAAATCACACTTGCAGTGATCACTACAAGTCTTTACCTTTTTTGCATATTGTTAGTTCTCCTAGTGATGTTCCACTTGCTGATGCAGGGAGTATTTTGGCTTTGAAATGTTCATGTTGCTGCAGCCTCTTTGATTAATACATTTATAAAATTGCCAATTTATTTAAAATATTTATCATCTCCATCTACGTCAGAATAGACCACCATATAATTATTGTTTCCCTTTACATTCACAGTGGGGAGAAAAGGATTAGCATTTACTTAGCATATAATATGTCGCTGGTGTATTGAAGTTCTTCAAGTCCTTGAAGTTCTGTTATTTTATGTTGTTTTGTAGAGAATAAATAACCAATGTCAATGAGACCAAGGACCATTTGATCTGCTTTTATTTGTGCTGTTTAAGACACCAATGCTGGTCAGGATATCATGAGAATTTTCTGCTCTGTTTTGAATTGGGTAATGGGATCTTTATCATGCAACTGATGCTCTGGAACAGGCTGACAAACTTTTTTTTAAGTTTAAGCTTGATCGGAGGTTGGCATTTCCTCCACAACAGTGCTCCCCCAATGTATCATTGGTTTAGTTTAGTTTAAAGACACAGCCCCTTCGGCCACGTCAGTCCGCACTGACCAGCGATCCCCTCATACTAACACTGTCCTACACACACTAGGGAAAATTTACACATACACCAAGCCAATTAACCCACAAACATGTACGTTTTTGGAGATTGTGAAGAAACCGAAGATCTTGGAGAAAACCCATGCAGGTCACGGGGACAATAGACAATAGATGCAGGAGTAGGCCATTCAGCCCTTCGAGCCAGCACTGTCATTCAATATGATCATGGCTGATCATCCCCAATCAGTACCCCGTTCCTGCCTTCTCCCCATATCCCCTGACTCTCAAGTTCAAGTTCAAGTGAGTTTATTGTCTTGTGTCCCTGTATAGTACAATGAAATTCTTGCTTTGCTTCAGCACACAGAACATAGTAGGCATTTACTACAAAACAGATAAGTGTGTCCATATACCATAATATAAATATATACACACATGAATAAATAAACTGATAAAGTGCAATTAACAGAAAATGGGTTATTAATAATCAGAATTTTGTCTGAGCCAGGTTTAATAGCCTAATGGCTGTGGGGAAGTAGCTATTCCTGAACCTGGTTGTTGCAGTCTTCAGGCTCCTGTACCTTCTACCTGAAGGTAGCAGGGGGATGAGTGTGTGGGCAGGATGGTGTGGGTCTTTGATGATGCTGCCAGCCCTTTTGAGGCAGCGACTTCGATAAATCCCCTCGATGGAAGGAAGGTCAGAGCTGATGATGGACTGGACAGTGTTTACTACTTTTTGTAGTCTTTTCCTCTCCAGGGCGCTCAAATTGCCAAACCAAGCCATGATGCAACCGGTCAGCATGCTCTCTACTGTGCACCTGTAGAAGTTAGAGAGAGTCTTCCTTGACAAACCGACTTTCCGTAATCTTCTCAGGAAGTAGAGGCGCTGATGAGCTTTCTTGATAATTGCATTAGTGTTCTCGGACCAGGAAAGATCTTCAGAGATGTGCACACCCAGGAATTTGAAGCTCTTGACCCTTTCAACCATCGACCCGTTGATATAAATGGGGCTGTGGGTCCCCCTCCTACTCCATCCAAAGTCCACAATCAGTTCCTTGGTTTTGCTGGTGTTGAGGGCCAGGTTATTGCCCTGGCACCATATGGACAGTTGCTCCGCTATCTTTAAGAGCTCTATCTAACACTCTCTCTTAAAAGTATCCAGAAAACCTGCCTCCACCTCCCTCTGAGGCAGAGAATTCCACAGACTCACAACTCTTTTGTGAAAAAGTTTCCTCATCTCCGTTCAAAATGGCTTACCCCTTATTCTTAAACAGTGGCCCCTGGTTCTGGACTCCCCCAACATTGGGAACATGCTTCCTGCCTCTAGCGTGTCCAAACCCTTAATAATCTTATATGTTTCAATAAGATACCCTCTCATCCTTCTAAATTCCAGAGTATACAACGAACGTACAAACTCCGTACAGACAGCGCCCGTAGTTGGGATTGTACCCCGGACCCGGGGCTCTGGTTCAGTGAGGCAGTCACTCTACTGCTGCGCCACCGTGCCACCCCGTGTGTGTTGGCACGAAGCACAGCTCCAACAAGAAGATTCAAGATTCTAGAGGGTTTATTGTCATTACAGCCATATACACAGTGCAATGAGATAGCATTTCCCTAGAACCTCGGTGCTACATAGATTACAATTGGACAATGTGTTGCATATATAGATATACTATGCTATACACAGAAGTGAGCAAGTAAGTGAAGCAGACATTTGAGCTCTGCTGATATTCCTTGGGAAGGCGGCAACACTTGATTAAAAGCAGGGGATAGAAACATGCAGAGCCAAAGTGCCTCCTATCTGAATACCATTGTCCCTGAACAGTAAATTATATATAAAAATGCATTTAAGTTTATACTTTTCTATCTTGTAATGTAATCAAACATCTGATGCTATCTGTACTGTTGCTCCCTGAACAATGTTGTTTGGACTTTCTCCCTCTTCTTCCATATTGAGAATAAATGTTCACTCCGATTAATCAAGTCAACTCGGATATTGCCAGAAAACACAATCGAACAATTCAATTCCAAAGATATTAATGATATTACTATAAGCAGTTCTGACATTGTACTAAATGGGGAAGGGGAAGTTTTTTTTTTCCAAAAAAAGGTTACAGAATGGCTTAAGTATACAGAAGTGAATATAAAGCTAGGGTTGGTCGAAAAGTTATGCTAATAGAATAGTTGGAGCATGTGCAACGGACACTGGTTCACTCAATAACCATGTCATGAGAAGTATTTCTAAAGATTAGTTTGTTGGATTTTTTCTGCTTTTTATTGCAGGCAGTTGAACACAGTGTAATTGAATGTCTTCGTGTTGTGCAGCTAAGAGCTTCTTGTGTGGTAACCTGGCATTTCGGCACCCGGGATATGAAAGAAGCTTCTGCTTCCTTATATTTTTCACATAGTTTCTATAGACAGAGGACCTAATGTTGGCTTCAATTTGCCTGCCCCAAACAGCGGAACCGTGACGCAGCAGTAGAGTTGCTGCTCTACAGGCGTCAGAGAGCTGGGTTCAATCTTGACTACTGGTGCTGTCTGTACGGAGTATGTACGTTCTTCCCGTGACCGCGTGGATTTTACCCAGGTGCTCTGGTTTGCTCCCACACTCTAAAGACATTAAGGTTTGCAGGTTAATTGCCTAAAAATTGTAAATTGTCCCCAGTGTGTAGGATGGTGCCAGTGTACGGGGGTCGCTGGTCGATGCAGACACGGGGAATTGTAGCCAGGTTTGCAAATAATAGAAGAGTAGTTGGAGGGACAGGTTGTGTAGAGGAAGCAGAGACTCTGCAGAAGGACTTGGACAGGTTGGGAGCGTGGGCAATGGAGTGGCAGATGGAATATAATGTAGCAAAGTGTGGAGTCATGCATTTTGGTAGCAGGAATAAAGGCGTAGACTATTTTCTAAATGGGGAGAGAATCCAGAAATTGGAGGTGCAAAGGGACTTGGGAGTGTTGGTGCAGGATTCACAAAAAGCTAATTTGCGAGTTGAATTGGTAGTAAGGAAGGCAAGCGCAAAGCTAGCATTTATTTCAAGATGGCTAGAATACAAAAATAGGGATATGATGCTGAGGATCTATAAGGTACTAGTCAGGCCACATTTGGAGTATTGTGAGCAATTTTGTGCACCATATCTGAGGAAGGATGTGCTGTCTCTGGAGAGGGTCAGAGGAGGTTTACAAGAATAATCCCAGGAATGAGTGGGTTAACATGATGAGCTTTGATGGTGCTGAGTGTGTACTCGCTGGAGTTTAGAAGGATGAGGGGAAACCTCATTGAAATTTACCAAATAGTGAAAGGCTTGGATAGAGTGGATGTGGAGAAAATGTGGGAGAGTCTAGGACTAGAGGTCATAGCCTCAGAATTAAAGGATGTTTCTTTAGGAAGGAGATGAGGAGGAATTTCTTTAGCCAGAGGGTGGTGAATTTTTGGAATTGGTCTCCACAGCTTGCTGTGGCAAATAAGTCAATGGATATTTTGAATGCAGAGATTGTTAGATTCTTGATTAGTACGGGTTTCAGGAATTACGTGGAGAAGGCAGGAGAATGGGGTTAGGAGGAAAAGATAAAGTCAAGTCAAGTTTATTTGTCACATACACATACGAGATGTGCAGTGAAATGAAAGTGGCAATGCTCGCGGACTTTTGTGCAAAAGACAAACAACAAAACAACCAAACAAAATGGATATTTTGAATGCAGAGATTGTTAGATACTTGATTAGTACGGGTTTCAGGAATTACGTGGAGAAGGCAGGAGAATGGGGTTAGGAGGGAAAGATGGTAGTACACTATGGACTTTAGTTAGATCAGCCATGATTGAATGGCAGAGCAGACATGGTGGTAATGATTTGTCTTTGTGCATTGAAATAGATGAATGTTTAGAATGTGTTCAAGAAAGAACTGCAGATGCTGGAAAATCGAAGGTACACAAAAATGCTGGAGAAACTCAGCGGGTGCAGCAGCATCTATGGAGCGAAGGAAATGGGTAACGTTTCTTCAATGTTTAGAATGTGGCTATTTAACATGCTGCCTTAGAATCAATCAAACTGAACAAGCCCTGAGAGGACAAGAAGACAGTTGTAAGTGAGATTCGGAATGTCATCAAATTATTTCTCAAACTTCTACAGGGTATATGATAGGTAGCATACTGGCTACTTGCTTCATGGCCTGGTTCGGCAACTTGAACACCCAGGAATGAGTGAGGCTGCAGAGCGTGGTACATTTGGACATTGCCGATCCATCACGGGTTCTGACCTCCCCACTATCGAAGGTATCTATTGGAGGTGTTCCCGCAACAACAAGATCTCCAATATCACCAATGCCCCATGCCACCCTAGACACACCCTCATTGCACTATGAGGCTTTGGAGCCTGGAAACTATGACCACTTGATCCAAATACAAGTTCTTCATGTAAACCATCAGGTTCTTGGACACGACACTAACCATTATCTCAGCAGCTATGTTCTTCCAGGGACTGTGTTTTTGCTTACACGATGGACTTTAGTTATATATATATTTATGATTACCTGCTATTATTGTTGTATTACTATTTAGTTATTTATTTGTTATTGCGTTAATGGGTCTGTCAAGTAAGAATTTAATATTTCTGTTACCGAATAGTGTCGTCACATTTATTTATATTAAAAAACAACTCTTGTTGGCCCAAGTGCTTTACATTGGTATAAGAACGAGTGAAAGGCTCGGATAGAGTGGATGTAGAGAGGATGTTTCCACTAGTGGGAGAGTCTAGGACTAGAGGTCATGGCCTCAGAATTAAAGGACGTTCCTTCGGAACAGTCTGACAATTAAACCGGCTTGACAACCTGCAGAGGAACAGGAAGCAAGTGCAGCTCCGGCAGTAGGTGAGAACTGGATTTGGGTTGTAAACTCTGTATCAATAAAGAGATTGCATGGTTACACAAAAAAGCTGGAGAAACTCAGCGGGTGCAGCAGCATCTATGGAGCGAAGGAAATAGGCGACGTTTCGGGCCGAAACCCTTCTTCAGACCGGCGATGGAAATAGGCAACGTTTCGGGCCGAAACCCTTCTTCAGAGATTGCATTATGTCTAACATCATACATCACGTGATAGTATCACACACATGGCTGACCTCCACCTAAGTTGTCTGTGTGAGTTGGGCACCAGTTTCATCCTGCACCTTCAGGACCTGCTGTCAGCAAGGGCTGTGTATTTCACCCAGGGTCTTCATCAGTTTCTGCTGCTGATAAGGTTCACTACTTAAAAAACAGACCTCACATAAAGGTTAGGTAAACCAACTCAAGCTTTACTGATCATCAGCCGGCGGAAGTGGCAGGGATACACCAGTCAAGTAAGCAACAGACACTTGACTTCCCCGCGCCACCATTTCAACGAACAAAGATTTGCATGGTGTTTTATACTGTGAGTCACTTAATGACATTCCAAAGATCTTAGTCATGGTCACAGGATGCAGCCAATATACATCACTACAGGACGAGTCTAAGCTTGTCTCGTATCAGTTGCTTGTCTCTCTTATCAATTGGTAGACACATTTCAACGGCATTTAGTCAGGGTCACAAGATGTAGACATCACTACAGGACCTTCAGGATGAGACAGTTCAAAGGCATCTTATCAGTTGGTAAATCCAAGACAAGATACTTCAAAGGCATCGGTCTCTTATCAGATGGTACATAGGACAAGAAATTCCAGACATTTAGTTAACATACATCAACCTGAGACAAGCCTGGGCTTGTCTCTCTCACTTATCAATTGTTCATAAGTTCATTTATTGTCACATACACCAATTGGTGTTAGTGAAATTCACTGGCCAGGTCAGTCATACAATTTAAAAAAGCAACAGTCAAAAAACACATTTTAACATAAACATCCATCACAGTGATTCCTACACATTCCTCACTGTGATGGAAGGCGAAAATAAAGTTCAAGTCCTTTCCTTGTTGTTCTTCCTTGGTTGGGACAGTCTTGAGTCCCGTAGCCGGCGGTGTTCGGGCCCTCCGTGTCGAGGCATTCAGCTCCCGCATTGGGGGGGGTTGTCAGCTCCCCTGTGCCGGGCCATCGAACCTCGCTTTGGGGCTGGACGAACCTTCTGCGACGTTGGAGCACCCGACTAGCCTCTCCCGAGACTGCGAACCCTTGATGGTAAGTCCGCAGGCCGTTGTGGGAGCGATCCCAGGCAAGGGATCCGCTCCGATGGTAAGTCCGCGCCCCGTGGTGGAGCTCACGACAGTCCGAGGCGGCTTCCAGCTCCAGCGATGGTAGGCCGCAGAGCACGGAGAATGTGATCCGGAACCTGAACACTTCTCCGGGAAGGTAAGAACCTGAAAAATAAAAGTTTCCCACGACCCCCCCCAACTCCCCACATAAAACAAACAGAAGAACATTAAAACAAACTTTAAACAAATGCTAAAAATAACAAAAAGGATGAAAAAACGAACAGACTTCTCCCTCCTCGGCGTCCCCTTTCTTGGTACTTTTGGTACTTTTCCACTAAAGAAAGCCTGCTTGAAACAAATTACAAGCTACAACCTACAGTCAAGTATTCCACCATGGATCTTTCATATATTTAAAAACCTTTCACCATTATTGTGTTTTCCTTTTGGGTAGACCAGATTAGGAGTTGGTGTAAAACAAAATGGTTAGAATCCATTTTTCTGAGCAGGCAACCTTTTATTACTTTCTCTAGCACATTAATTACATTGAAGTGTAATGGCACAATTATTGTGAAGCTGAAATTCCATATTTAAAACTGCTCTGAGAGAGTTTCCATCAATCCAGGCTGCATTTCATATAACCATATATAACAATATAACCATATAACAATTACAGCACGGAAACAGGCCATCTCGGCCCTACAAGTCCATGCCGAACTCAAAGGAAGGATTCCTCATATACTGGCTGTGTCTTTTGCATGGTTTTCATTTCCATGTATTTCAATGACAGGGAGGTTTGCACCTGTAACTAGTGCAGCACGCTCACTCAGAGTGCAGGTAACAAAATCAATGTCAACTCTGATTGTACAAGTGCTACACATTGCTGATGGTGGGCTTGATACTGGGCTCTGATATTTTCTTTGCATCTTACAATGGCTATTGGCAATGTCAACTCTGATTGTACAAGTGTTTTCCATCACTTCTTGTTGTTATGTTTAAATCCTGAACCTGCTTGCCTAAGTTCACCATGGGCACCTTCAGCACAGTTCACGATCAGCATAGTTCAAGGTGGCGGCTCACCACCACTTTCTCAAGGGCAAATTGGGATGGGCAATGAAAGTTGGCGTTGCCAGGAACGCCTACATCCTGTTGAATGAATAACAAAAATTACATAAGAGGATGGTTTCATAATCTGCAGTTACTATGGAGTACATTTGAGCAAACAGATGTTTTGTAATTTACAAAAATATAGTAATGCTACATTTCTGGTTAGACTCTGACATGACCATTCAACCAAATTTGATGCAATTCCACATATGTACACATCATACAAATATTTGAAGGGTCTGTTTCCTTACGATTCTAAGCATCAGTTTTGATGACTTTTGTCAGTTTTTGTTTTATATTCATATTTGCTCTGTTGTCAAAGCCACATATATGGCTCGACAGCAGTCTGAAGTAGAATCTTGACCCGGAACGTCACCCATTCCTTCTCTCCAGAGATGCTGCCTGTCCCGCTTAGTTACTCCAGCTTTTTGTGTCTGTCTATGGTGTAATCCAGCAACTGCAGTTCCTTCCTACACAGTTTGTGGGGAAACGTGGCAGTAGCCTTCTAGCTCTGTGATAATGGTTGACCCATGATGTCTTGTCTTCAAATTTTATTTTTTCTTTCTATTGCAACTTTTTGAACAACTGACTTTTGCAAATCAACCGTGAATTAGCCACATATATTGTGTGAGATGGATCCGGCGGAAGAGATGGCTTACTTTTCCTGAAAGATGTTTGTGGACCTTCGTGATATTCTGCTGGCCCTTATTATCATTTTTTTATGCTGTAAAGAGTCTATAATTTTTAAGGCTGTTTGAAATGCATGTGGAGAATTTTGTTATGTTCCCCGAAGGTCGAGTCACAGATAGATCAGGTGGTCAAAAAGGCTTTTGGTACATTGGCCTTCATCAGCCAGAGTATTGAGTATTGAAGTTGGGAGGTCATGTTGCATTTGTACAAGATGTTAGTCAGGCCACATTTAGAGTATTGTGTTCAGTTTGGGGGCACCATAATAGATGTTGTCAAGCTGGAAAGGGTACAGAGAAGATTTGCAAGGATGTTGCCAGGACTAGAGAGTCTTAGCTATAGGCAGAGGTTGATTAGGTTGGGACTCTATTCCTTGGAGTACAGGAGGATGAGGGGGTAATCTTATAGAGGTGTATAAGATCATGAAAGGAATAGATCGGGTAGATGCACAGTGTCTCTTGCCCAGAGTAGATGAATCGAGGACCAGAGGACATAGGTTTAAGGTGAAGGGGAAAAGATATAATAGGAATCCGAGGGGTAACATTTTCTCATAAAGGGTGGTGGGTGTATGGAACAAGCTGCCAGAGGAGGTAGTTGAGGCAGGGACCATCCCAACATTTAAGAAACAGTTAGATATGTACATGGATAGGACAGGTTTGGAAGGATATGGACCAAATGCTGTCAGGTGGGACTAAAGTAGCTGGAACATGTTGGCTACTGTGGGCAAGTTGGATGAGGTGCCTGTTTCCACACTGTATCACACTATGACTCTCAACATTCCTATGCATGGAGAGTCATGTGGACTTCATTATTGTGAAGAAACATACCCCAAAGAGCAGAGTGAAAAGTCATGAGTGCGTGAAAATGAATAAGCTAAACTATGTGCTTAAAACTAAGTGTAAGTACAATACTGCTGCAACATGTTGAGTAGAATAGCTATGAATAGTCTACATTTACAATATTTGTAAGATTAGTAGTGACATGTGTAGTGTTGTGGTTTTTTAAAATAGATTCCACATATTCCAAAAGGGATCGTGTTACCTTCTTTAGAAAAAAGACTCCAATCTTCCGTTGATCGCCAGACTGCCATAAAAGTAAAGCAATAATAAAATAAAACTGCAGAAGCAACATGGGGAATAAATGAAACATGACCTATTATGCAAGCGTGTATTTGGCGGAGAGGTTTTCCTGATCTGCAATCCGGTTGGTACTTGTCCTTCTCCAAAAGCTGGATTTGAGGGAGCAATCCATCAGTTGATTCACAATTCTTGCAAGTCCTCCTAGAATGTAACTAGTTTCCATTGCCCCAGTCTACAAGTTCATAACTTGTAGTGTGGGGGTGCATCCCAGGTATAAATAACAGAGAGACACTTCTGTAGGGTTTTCTCCTTCACCAACAGCACAGAATGACTAGGTGAAAATAAAGCTATCTATCAAGATCTAAAGAGTTAAGGGCCTGTCCCACTTGGGCGCCATTTGCGCATCACGCAGATGGTGCACAAAGGTTTTGTACATCCCAAATTCCTGAGGTGCTGTGCGCGACTGCGCGTTACTGCCTACGTCATCATGCACCATACGTGCGTAATGCACACCATGCGCGCATCGTGCGCATCACGATGCATAAATGATGTCGCGTAAATGACGTCCAAGTGGGACAGGCCCTTTAAACGCTTTTGCTTAAGATAACATGGAAATGCAGAACCAAGAACACAATTGAAATGGATGAAGCAATGCGAGCACAGTTACAGAATCTTGTATTTAGAATGGTAAAAGCTACTAAGAAAAACATTTCTTGTCTGAAATATATCAGTTAGCTTGTGTGATGGCACTCACCAGAATGTTGTGTATTTTACATTGCAATTTGTTTTATGACTAAAGCCCCTTGTTAATACAAAATATAATCAGTATTAACTGGAGTATTGGCAGAGTAGTAAAACAGCTTCTCAGTGCAACATTATACTGAGCGAACTACATCTAAGTCATAATACTTTCACAGGCCTCGAAGAATTATTGATCTGCACTCCTTCATGGAAAGGCATCCAGTGGACTTGGTAGAGCTGCTGACATAGTCACTTAATTTTACTTTGTATTGTTTAAATTAAGTTGCACCTTGTCCTTGTGTTTAGTGAATCGTTAATGCAGATTGATGAAGAAGATCGTGTCTCAACTTTCTCACCAAGCTAGTCTGCTGCTTATTTCACAATTTTGCAGGCAGATGAGATTAGTTTATTTTGGCATGTGTTCGGCACAGATATTGTGGGCTTCTGTGCTATATTTCTTCTCTGAAGAAGGGTCTTGACCAGAAACTTCACCTATTCCTTCTCTCCCAAGGTGTTGCCAGTCCCACTGAATTACTCCAGTATTTTGTGTCTATCTCTGGTTTAAACCAGCATTTGTAGTTCCTTCCTACACATTTTTTTTTCTATGTTTAATTGCATGAAACTATTATTCTGCAAAAATAGTTGCTCAGGAAGCCCCAAACTCCACACAAAAATAAATCTCAAATGAATGTAATAAATGGGTGGAAATAAAACTGTCAATTTACAAACTAGAAGGGAAGTTATGTATTTTGGTGTCACGTGGAAGTAAAGAATCAATTCGAAGAATTGCCACAATTTAATGGGAGTGCAGGTAGAAAATTATGCATTACAATAGGAGATTCTAATAGAACTCTCCCAGTCTGAAATAAATTATCTAATTTAAAGGCAATTATAAAGAGATTAATTTAGTTTTAAACTGAAATTTCTTATTTTCAAATGAATCATTTCTTATGTTTCTTATACTTGGATATTTATTTGATGGGTAACAAAAGCATCGAAATTGAAGTGGGGATGGCGGAGGCTGTGGAAATATCACCATTGCTTCAGAACAATGCCGGCTTTCAGAAATTTTAACTTCAATTGAGCTCCAATGGTGTCTGTGTTTAGAATTCAAATAGTAGCAGTTTCATGGGAGAACTATCTGACCGATGCCATTGATCTGAGATGGTAAAATCTCTCAACGGACGTTGGCTGATTGGTTGGCTGTTCCAGTGTTTACTGTGTTGGTTCAGATTTCAAATATCTGCACCATCTTCCTTTTGTATTGCCGTTTCAATTCCAATAAGAATTATTAATAAGAATGCTGCAAGTAAGAATGTCATTGTTCTATCTGGGACATATGAAAACAAAACACTCTTCACTCCTGATTCTTGCTGGGGAAACTAGGAGATTTTTTTTCTTCATCATTTAATTAAAAAAAATTCAGCAGGATATTACTGTAAAAGCTCAAATGTGAACCTTTGCAATCCTGTGGTGCAAGAGCAAGGCTTTCAAGGCACTTTGGGCTGAATAGCCTTCTGCTATGAGATACTGTGTTTAAGAAGTAACTGCAGATGCTGGAAAATCGAAGTTACACAAAAAAACTGGAGAAACTCAGCGGGTGCAGCAGCATCTATGGAGCGAAGGAAATGGGCAACATTTCGGGCCGAAACAGATGGGTTTCGGCTTGAAACGCTGCCTATTTCCTTCGCTCCATAGATGCTGCTGCACCGGCTGAGTTTCTCCAGCTTTTTTGGGCACCTGCTATTAGGTACTGTAATCCAATATCTCTGCCATACGGCTTATTGTGGGCCATCAATATGATGCAATGTTGGGATCTAGCCAAGTAACTTGTGAAAGTGAGGGAGAATTACATAGATGATGCACATTATACACACAGCCTCTGGGGTAATGGTGGCTTTGATATTAACATTAAAATCTGGTCATACAACTTGGATTTTGAGATCAATTTATATTTGAAAAGCCAGGCATCCTGACCCAGCCACATCTCCTTTTTGTCATGGTTCCCAGCAGGTATTGTAGGTACTATAACCTGTTAAGTCCTAAAACCCCCTGAGAAAGTGTTTTCATTATCTCGCCTCTTACAGAATAGAGTGGATATTAATTTTCAGCAGCAATGATACTGAATTTCTCCCTTGTTTTGCGTTAGTGTGAACTCTGGTGTCTCTTTAATTTCATTGTGCCTTCTCAACACTTTGACAGTGTTATTTCATTCAACCAGTGTCAAGTTTAATTTAGCCTTTATTGACCTGCACCAAATTGACCTCCGTTACTCTGGGCATGATCCAGCTCAAAGTACCTGCACCATTGATGCAAATGACCTGCTCATCCAGAATAAATGGCAAAACTAACTCTGCACCAGAAAGGGATTTATTATTCCAGTTTGCTTCATTTGAATCATCATGATTGGGATTTCAACTTGATTTCCATTGAAAGTCACTACTATTTTCTTATGATTTTAGAAGGTGACTGTTTGACCCATCGAGTCTATGCTAGCTCTCAGGACATTTCCATTATATTTATTTCCCTGTAACCTGGTCTTTCAGTCATATCCATCAATTCTACCCTGATAATCCAACCATTTGTCTTCATAGCTGGTAAATGACATAGCAGATTGGCCTACGGGGAAGTCTTTGGTAGATGGGAGCAAACTGCAGCTCCTAGGGGAATCTAGCACAGCCACAGGGAGAATGCACAAACAGCAGCACTAACTGCTGTGCCACTGTGCCCCCGCTACAAATATGTCCCCTTGTATACCAGGTGAGATGGCATTAGTGATGCGTAGAATTACATTGGAATTAGTCTGCAATGTCCATTCAAGCAAAATATTATGTGTTCGTTGCAGAGATGTTTTTTCAGATTTCTCAATGTGTGAGGGAGTGTTTGTACGGCCCATTTGAATCGTGTTTTAGTGGGAAGCCTTTGCTCAGATGTAACTTATTATTTTGGGCTTCAATTTGGTCTTACTTCCAATCCAGGCAGGAGTCTGTGCTCAAATCTTGCAGTTTAATAGGTGTGGAAGGCCAATTGTAAAACCTATAACATACCTGGAATCCAGGACAGAAAAAATCCTTGTTTGAGTTTTAGTGATTTCATGGTAATTCAGTGATATTCCCTCATGGTTTACCAATGTTACATACATAATACTGAATGCACCCAGTATAATGCAGGCTTTTGTTTGCATGGTGAAACCAGCTTTAACTTACCTGGGCCATAGTTGCTCTTGAATTTGTACACTGAACCTTGCCTGTGGCACGAATAGCTATACGACATCGAAAGACATGCGATATCCCCTGTCTAACTTCTGAACAATGGGAACACAGTTTCTCTAGCCATTGTTTGGGTGAAATTTAAAATGGTCGCACAACACTTTGTGTGACCGTGAGTGCGGTCTGACAATTAATCCACTTGTGGCACTCTGTTGTGGTCTTTTAGAAAATATTTTCCCCTGTGGTGTCAGCTTTGGAATTGCGTGAAGTTAACAACAAAGAAAAGTATAATGATTCGACAGTCTGAGTTGATATCAATGTTCATGAATGTGTCGGGTAAGTATCTTTACTTTCACCTTGTGAACCTGCGTACTTTCAAATGTGTTTCACTGTGGTTAAGTTCTGAGCCCATGGGGCAGACTTTAAAAATATCTAATTTGAAAAGTAGTGGTCAGTGGGTTCAATCTTTTTAATCCACCTCTTTGGACAAATGCTGCAGAAGCCCCATGGAGTAGGCTTACATTTTTTTTTTGTCCCTGCATTATACTTGAAAATTTTGCAACAACCTGGCTTCTTGCTCTGTAGTAAATCTCAAAAATGTCTTAAATGTTGCTTGTTTTTAATTCACATATGAAGAATCTTTATCAAGCCATCCGTCATGCAACCACCTATGGATAGCTGGGAGTGATTACTAGGCAGTGTAAATGGTAAATGATGAGATCACAGCCTTGAAGTGTTTTCCTACTAGCTTTCATCATGTGGTATGGTTTTCATTTGGACATGAGGGAGGTGGGGGACATGTAGCTTTCTGGTTTCACCAACTGTCTCCATGTTTATCAAATGTAGGGAAGCACATGCAACGTGTCAGTTTAGCTCCGTTGGAAAAGTTCTTCTGTAACACCTGGTTTGAAGCATGGCTCTAATGCTGATGTCCCATTCCAACTCATGGAGGGTTTCATTCATTATAGTGCTGTCATTATAAACAAGATCAGTATATATTGACAATCTTCAGGTACCTTAATCAGTCCGTCTTCAATTATGAGTTGCGTTTTCTTTATTTTGGCAGCCAGTTTAGTTTTTAGTTTATTTTAGAGATACAGCATGGAAACAGGCCCTTTGGCCCACCGAGTCCACACCGACCAGCGATCCCCGCGCAATATCACTACCCTACACACACTAGGTACAATTTTACATTGATACCAAGCCAATTATCTTACAAACCTGTACGTCTTTTGAGTGTGGGAGGAAACTGAAGATCTCGGAAACAACCCACGCAGGTTATGGGGAGAACGTACAAACTACGTAGAGACAGCACCCATAGTCAGGATTGAACCTGCGTCACTGGTGCTTAACCGCTCTACTGCTGCACCACTATGCCTCCCTAACAGGGATTAAATGAACTGGAATGGAACACAATACCTCCAGGCTTTGTCTTTAAAGCTCAGGTTTGACTACAATCCAACAAATTCATGATTTCTCACTGAAATTTGCTTTTATTGTAACTTTTTTTTGACTGGCCTGGTACAAGTGGTTGTGCATTCAGCTGTAGAAGCCACGGGCTCTCTGCAATTCTGTCTCCAAACCTCTCCTCTCTATCTCTCTTCCTTTTGAAGATTGTCTTGCAAAGCAGTTCCTGGCCATGCTTTCAGCCACCAGTTCCTAACAGTTTATCTGTTGGTTTTGAGGTCAATTTTGCCTGGTTATCTCCCATGCACTATTTTTGAACATAATCTCACTTTTAAAACACTGCCCAAATGCATGTTGTAGTTAATTTGAGATCAGCCACCTGCATGGCTGGAAACATTCCATGGTACTTTTTGAGAATAAGAAGAGAACTCTCTTGATGTTGTAACCAACACCAGCAATAAAGATCTAACAGCTGGTCAGTCATATTAATTTGCTGTTTGTTAGATGTGCCTGCGTACAAATTGATTGTCGTATTTGCCAGCATAATAACAGCACCGACTTCAAAAGCAATTCATTGTTTGTATGGCTTTTGAAATCTACTAAGGGGGGGGGGGGGGGGGTTGAAAATAAAGCTCAATTTGTGATAGCATTGCTAAAGCTTTAGCTGAGAAATCTCATGACTAAAGTCGGTGCAATGTAGTCAAAGGATAATTATTAGATTTTACAGTAAACTGGCCGCAAAATGGAAAACATGACATAAGTAGGGATTAATGTTCAAAAGGTGGATGTGATAGTCCGGTGGGATGGGTGTTGGTGTTACTGGTGGCCAATAATGTAATTTGAATTTGGAAATCAGAAATACTCTTATCACTTTTTTAGGCCACGCAAATTTGTAAGATTGCCACAAAATGCTGGAGTAAGGCAGCGGGACAGGCAGCAACTCTGGTGAGAAGGAATGGGTGACGTTTTGGATCGAGACCCTCCTTCAGGCTTGCATTGATTTATTTAATGGCATTGGTTTATTTAATACCCAGCGAGACTATAAGATTGTTAACAAACTTGTATTTTGGTGTATGAAGAATAATGTTTACAATTCACAAGTGTGAGGTGGTCTCTTAGGATGAACAAGAGAGCCCAGCCAATGTTTGGAACCAAAGAATCTCGATGAATGAAGGCTCAAAGGGAATTAAATATGTACATCGTTAAAAGTAGTGGGCCTGGTTTCAAAAAACATTAAAAACGTGCTAAAACTGTGATTATATACTGTGGGAAGTTTTGGAAACTCATTTGTAGTCACCAGTTCATTGATGTGGTTGCAACTCATGTACAACAGCATAACAACACTATTTGTCTTTGCTCCCTTACCAATGAAGGCACCATATAAATACCTCTATATAAAAAAGCCTTGTTTGTACGTGTGTGTGATTCATGCCAATATAGTGTGTGTGCGCGTACGTGCGTGCGCACACAGTTATCTATATACATTTATTTATATGTATCTATATTTATATCTGTAGACATATGTGTGTGCATGATAGATATATATATATATGTGTGTGTGTGTGTATATATATATATATATATACATATACATATACATATGTGTGTGTGTGTATATATATATATGTGTGTATATAGGTAATAATAATAAAAATAAACTTTATTTCGGCCAAGGTCCAGACAAGGGACAACATTACATAAAAATACATTGCATATAAAAACATCATAAAATACATATAAAATCTTAGTATATCATTTATCATAAATTATCATAAATCATAAATTATATATTATATATTAAAAAAAAACATAATCCAGAATAAAAAAGAATGATCAATGTCCCTACAACGAGACAGCGATACCAGTGTCTCCACAACTGGGATTTGGTGGGCATACCAGTAAGTCTGCTGGGCATACCAGTAAGCCAGAATTCTCACAATGTATTTAGGCACCCCTCTTTGACTCATTTTAACAAACAGCTTTCTGTGATTAACCCGATCAAAGGCTTTGGAAGCATCAATAAAGCACATAAGAATTGAAGAGTGTTTGCCTCTATATTTGTTTACAATCTCCTTTAGGGCATATATGCACGTCAGTGCCATGTTTAGCTTTAAAACCAAACTGGTTATCTGTGAAGTTAACAAACTCATTTACTCTATCCAGCAGAACTCTTTCTAAGACTTTTGACAATATGCTGACTAAAGCTATGGGCCTGTAATTATTTAGGTTGCCTACTTTACCAGCTTTGTCCTTAATGACTGGCACTAACAGACCAGACAACATTGAGTCTGGTAACAAGCCACGAATCATAAAGTCAGTAAAACAAATAGCAAGGAGAGGAGCTATCCTCGTATTCGCATACTTAAGATGTTCAGCAGAAATATGACCCAAGCCACTTGCTTTGTTGTTGGACAGCTTGTTCATGGCATGATACACCTCATGTGACATAATCACCATTGACTCATTACTGTCAATATTGTCCACCCTATACAAGTCACCTTGGACACAGTTGAATAAAGTATTATAATGTTGTCGCCATATCTCTGCGATATTAGCTGTTCCGGAGAGTGTACAGTGCATGGTAGAGATGTTTTACAACTGTTAAGAGCTCTCACTTCTTTCCAAAAATCAGTAGCATTGTTACTTAGCAGCTTCTTAGCCATGGAATCGGCCCGCATAGCTTGCTCATTTTTACAGATGAAGCGAACAGTATACTTATACCTTGCATTAGTGAGCTTCTTGTACTCAAACACAGGCCCCTGTCTTGGGTCTACCTGCCATAGCCCATGATTTAGTGGCTTCACGGGCTTCAACATGATACTTAGCTACATACTTATTCCAGCCAGGCCTGATGCTATGTGTCTTATATTTATGCTTGCAGTAGGGCTTACCGCCTACATATAAAGTGCTTACTATATCATTATACATGGAGCAGATATCTCTCCTATGCTTCATATCCTTTGAATTAACATTACTACACATTATTGCATCTTTAGGTAGATGAATATTGCTTACGGATTTATCTGTATGGGCATAATAGGCTAAGATGTCTTCCTTTGTGAGGGTTGACCAGTCCAGTTTTTATGTGTTATAGCTATTTCGATCTCTGGATACCACAGGTATGTGTTCACCATTTATTGTCATAGCAACAGGTATATGATCAGTCATTGCTGCCCCGTACAGAATGCTCATACACCCCAATGAGGCATGTACATCAGCTGTACTAATACAGTGGTCCAGCCATGACGTAGTGTGCCAGGCCTCACTAATATAAGTATAACTATCTGTAGGTAAAAGCACTTTGTTTGACAATATTACATTATTATCTTGACAGAACAGAGCCATATGATTGGCAAATAATGTTCCTATCTGAGATATCTGCATTAATATCTCCAATGACATATACACTACAATAATTATTGTTTTGAAAAAAGGAATAGATGAAAGCAAGCGTATTCAAATATTCATCCTCATTATGATAGCATTCTTAGTGTACACACATTCAGGATAACAAATTCCTCGTATATATATGTGTGTATATGTGTGTGTATGTATATATATATATATATATATATATATATATATATATATTACATATACATATACATATACATATATATAATATACGAGGAATTTGTTATCGTGTGTGTGTGCGCATTGCATGTGTATGAAGGAACTGCAGATGCTGGTTTAAACTGAAGATATACACAAATGCTGGAGTAACTCAGCAGGACAGGCAGCATCTCTGGAGAGAAGAAATGGGTGACATTTTTGTCAAGACCCTTCAGACATTGCACCCTCATTGGTTGAAACACACTGATACAACCTGCATTTAAAGTATCACCAATTGAATGGAAAATTAAATTTAAAATGAAGGTAATACCAGTTTGAATATAAGAAATAGGCTCTATATTACCCAATCTTCTTCTTCTTGTGTATGGCATGCGCAGCCTAAAGTTGTAGGACAACTTGTTCTATTTGATCTTATTTGATTGTGCACGCCGGATTGATTGCATTCGTCGAAACAGGGCGGACCACGTGAAGTTTGCAATCTCCCACCCCCATATTATCCAATGGGAGGAAACGAACAGCTGAACCAAATGTGTCAAGTGGATAGTATACAGCATTTTACTACTTTAGTACTTTAGGGGCTGTCCCACTGCGGCGACCTAATTGGCAAGTTTAGGAGAGTTTGAAAAAATGTCATGTTGAAGACCTCCTTCGACTATGTTGAAGACTAGCTCCGACTAGCTTCTAGAAAATTGGACACCGAATAGTGGGGAGCGAAGACTACCTCCTTCGACCTCCATTCGACTGTGTTGCAGACTATCTACGACTACCTTTGAGTACCTTCGACTACCCTTGATTACCTACGAATAACATGCCGACCTACTTCGATTAAACCTACGAGTAAAAAAAAGTGTCAATTTTTTCCATGGCGACCTTTTTTTACTCGCAGGCATTTTCTTAACATATTGAAAAATACGCTGCGACCTAGCTCAGGCCTCGAGTACATGGGGACTACTCTCGAGCATGAAGGAGAGTTACGAAGACCTCCTAGGGCCTCGTGTCGACCATGCTGTGAGAATCAGTCGAGGTCAAACTCGCCAGAACTCGCGGGTTAGATCGCTGCAGTGGGACAGCCCCTTTATTTTTTGGATGGTATCTGGTATACCATATATCATCATGGAAATTGTTTTGTGCTTTATTCCAAGTGTACTTGATATGGTATCTGATGATCTCATCAAAGTCGTCTTGCTCTTCCTATGTCTGTGAAATCTGTTCTCATAGTGCAAAGTTTTTTTTAAATAGTGAAGTATGCTATTGTTTAAATGAACTGTCACTTTTTTTTTATTGATTACCTTCATCATGTTACTGATTCCTGTCTATTGTGCAAAGAGTTAAATCTGTCAATTCAAAGAAAATGTGCATTTCTTCAAACGCTTTGACAGCACATTCTTAGTCAAACTGACTGATGTATCTGCCGAGCCATGGTCGAGATGTGTATAAAAAAGTATTTGAAGTAACATTTGGCAGGGTATGCAAGAATTGTATCACTGCCAAATCATTTTTTATGCTTTAGTGTTACTCTGTTCTTTGACAAATTACAGATGGATTATTGGCTCAGGTTCCATACAGTTCAGTTCTGTTCATTCTCCAAAACTCTTGCTTTTACCATTTTTTCCCCCAGCAGAGCTGCAGCTGATAGCTATGAACATAGAAGGTGTATTATGTTTCATTGTCAATTACAGTTTGCATGCGGTGAGGTTTAGTCTGACCCAGCAACTCCTCCTGTTGGTAATAATTCAGTGTAGTTGCTACTGATTTGGTGTATCCTTGGCCCTTCATGAGCGCAGAAGCACAGAAAAGCTGACAGCTAAACCTGTCAACTTTTACCAGTTGTATGTATAGTTGGTCCCGATAAATCGTCCTGTACTAAAGATTAACTTTCAATCAGTCTGAAGAAGGGTTCTCGATCCGAAACGTCACCCATTCCTTCTCTCCATAGATGCTGCTAGTCCCGCTGAGTTAGTCCTGCTTTTTGTGTCTACCTTTGGTTGAAACCAGCATCTGCAGTTCCTTCCTATACAATTTTCATAATGATGTTGATGATGAAAGATTTTGAATAAAGAGTGACATGTTGGCCTTCATAACAAGAGGAGTTGAGTATAGGAGCAAATAGGTCATTCTGCAGTTGCACATGGCCCTGGTGAGACCACACCTGGAGTATTGTGTGCAGCTTTGGTCTCCAAATTTTTCTTGCTATTGAGGGAGTGCAGTGTAGGTTCACAAAGTTAATTCCCGGGATGGCGGAACTCTCATTTGCTGAGAGAATGGAGTGGCTGGGCTTGTATACTCTGGAATTTAGAAGGATGAGAAGGAATCTTATTGAAACATATAAGATTATTAAGGGTTTGGACACGCTAGAGGCAGGAAACATGTTCCGATGTTGGGGGTTCCAGAACCAGGGGACACAGTTTAACAATAAGCTGTTTGGAACAGAGATGAGGAAACACTTTTTCACACAGGGAGTTGTGAGTCTGTGTAATTTTCTGCCTCAGAGGGCGGTGGATGCCGGTTCTCTGGATACTTTAAAGAGAGAGCTAGATAGGGCTCTTGAAGATAGCGGAGTCAGGGGATATGGGGAGAAGGCAGGAACGGGGTACTGATTATGGATGATCAGCCATGATCACATTGAATGGCGGTGCTGGCTCGAAGGGCCGAATGGCCTACTCCTGCACCTATTGTCTATTGTCTATAACCCTTTTTAAAATAAAATCTTAACACTCAAATTTGGATATCACTGCATTCTGACTCAAAGACCCTAGGTGAGAGAGTATTTATTGTCATGGGTGTTATAAATTACAAGTTGTTACAATTTATCATCTACTAAAAGCTACTGGTGCCCATTTTAGCTCATTACATTGTGAACAGAACGACTTGATGTGGAGAAGTTTATATTTCAACAAGTTTTCAGTAATTTTTCTGCTGTTGCCAGTAGTTGTGCAATTTTTGTTCATGTGTACTGTTTCTTGGTGATTTCTCAAGCTGTTACCAATGGAGTTGGAATAATAGCATTGTTAAGAATGTAATAAATAGTGCAACAGTAAACCCGGGATGCCGTAGGAACTAGGTGATATGCGTTGCCCAATCTTTACTTCTGCCCTATTCGATGAATTGAAATATTTAAATGCTCAGACCCCCCCCTACCCCGTCATCTTGGTAAGTGCACGTGATCAAAGATGATCAAAGGAGCGGGCCATTGAGAGCAAGAGAGCGTTTTACAGATTGGTTCCTGCCTTCATCACCTCCCATTCTCTTTTCATTAAAGAAAGTGTTTTGCTCGTGGAAGGATGTACTTCTGGCATTCTGTACAGTTAAAGTTGCATGAAATATTAGGTGTTGAGCCCACATCTGGAACATTCTGTCGAGTAGTATTCTCTTTATTGAAGGTAGGCTGTAAATACATTGGAAGCAATTCAGATGTGGTTTACTCGCTTAAGGCAGTGGCAGAGCTGCTGCCTCAGAACCAGATTCGATCCTGACCTCGTGCACTATCTGCGTGGAGTTTACAGATTCTTCCTGTGACCACGTGGGTTTCCTCTGGGTGTGACCGTTTCCCCTCATATCCAAAAGATGTGCATGTTTGTAGGCAGATTGGTCTCTGCAATTTGTCTCCAATTTGTAGGAAGTGGAATAACAGGTGATCAATGGTTGGTGTGAACCTGATGGGCCAAAGGGCAGTTTTCCAAGCTGTTTTCTTACAAACAAAAAATTCAACAGATAACTAGAATGGATAGATAGTCTTCTGAGGAAAGGTTGCACAGGCTCGGCTTGTAAATTTGCACAGGAGCGGCTCGAATTAAACTAAGAGCTTGCCTATTATAGACCAAGAGGCGGCAAAATTATTTCTCTTGAGTCCTTATGGCAGGGGTAGATAGAGTGTTGATCAGCACGAAGTGTGGGTAGACAGGAGTGCAAGGTTGAAGCTGCAATCTGATCAACTGAGGCATTAGGTGGCAGAGCAGAATTGAGAGCCAAGTTGTCTGCTATTGTCTCTAATTTATATCGTAACGCTTTATGGTACAATGGAACAAACAGGCAAAGGCAATTTAACAAACAATGCTGATTTATCAGGCACTTGTGATTTGTTCCTTAATTTTTGCTGACCACAAACATGTACTTTAAACTGCTGTTATAGCTGCATAATAGGATTGTTTATATTTCATAATCTCAGTGCTGGATTCCATGGCGTTGGTGTCATTGTTTGGGATGAATGACTTCAACCTGCAGTTTGTCATTTTAAGCACCAGTACAGATGATGAATACAAAGATGTGCCACAGATTAGTGGTTGCTCAGATTAAAGTCACAACCAGCATGAAAAGAACAATGAGAACAGCAGCTTTAATATCACGTGAAGAATGTACTTTGAACTTGCCAACATGTCGCTCAAGGTTAAGCAAGAATTAAAAAAAAACATTTTGTAGTCTGCCTAATATTAGTTGGGGTAAATATTACAAACCATTCAGTTGAAGGTAGACACAAAACGCTGGAGAAGCTCAGCGGGTGAGGCATCATCTATGGAGAGAAGGAATAGGCGAAGGACCTGAAACATCACCAATCCCTTCTCTCCATAGATGCTGCCTTATCTGCTGAGTTTCTCCAGCATTTTGTGCTACCTTTGATTTTTCCAGCATCTGCAGTTCTTTCTTAACCATTCAGTTTATATCATTTGACAGGTGTGCTTGTGTCTAAAATATCTAATAATATTTTAAGGCTTGCATGCACCCTATCTATTATATTTCTTGTTTTATTTCTGTCAACTTCCTTTATAATACCACTTTTTCCCCATTAAAGGATCCTGATTCCAGTGTTTAGTTTACAGCACAGAAACAGGCCCTTTATCCCACCGAATCTGACCGACCAGCGATCCCCACACACTAACACTCTCCTTTCCACACTACGGACAATTTACACACTAAGCCAATTTACTTACAAACCTGTACATCTTTGGATTGTGGGAGGAAATCGAAAATCTCGGGAGAAAATCCACGTGGTCACGGCGAGAATGTACAAACTCCGTACAGACAGCGCCCGTAGTTGGGATCGAACCTGGATCTTTTGCACTGTAAGGCAGCAACTCTACCGCTGAGCCGTCCATGGTTTGTTCTGGATCGTTCTGGTTTCCGTTAATGAAATCACCACTTTTGCTGAATCTAAACACTAAAGCACAAAAAGCTTTAATTCCTAATACAGGATATACAAAATCTCCAATGGCTCTCCTAATTTTGTTTCGAGGATTACCTAGATGATGATGATGATGATGATGATGATGAATGATGAATAAGGTTTACCTGCGCTATAGATTACCTGTGTTATATACCACACGTATTTAGTACACTACAACAAAATTGCATTTCTGGACACCTGTCTATTTCACAATCATAGAATTTTGATTTTACCTTTGCTTTAGTTTAGTTATTTTCTAATGATCAAAATAAGATTTTAAATAATAATATAGGTGACCCCTGTACATGGTTTGTTTAAGAAAGAACTGCAGATGCTGGAAAAATCGAAGGTAGTTAGAAAATGCTGGAGTAACTCAGCGGGTGAGGCAGCATCTCTGGAGAGAAGGAATAGGCCACGTTTCGGGTCGAGACCCTTCTTCAGACTGATGTCAGGGGAGTGGGCTGTTCAGGTAACTGAAATTTGCCTTTACAGAATTCACAAAAGTTTCAGATACTGAATACAATTCCCAGAATTTCTGTGGAGAGAACACTAAGTAAATCTAATTTTTGTTTTCTTCAACTCCCATTTTTTGATACACATGGGCAGGTGAATTGGCTTCACATTATAGAATCTTGCAATGGTGACCATTTTCTAGGCAAAATATGGGCAACCTTCTGTAACTGGCGTGGGTGGAGGGGGGATGGGGTAGAATTGTTTATATTTCTCAGTACATTTCTGCACCTTTCCATATCTGAATTATGTCTGGGAATAACTGTGCACAGTTCCCTGAAAGTGGAATCTCATGTAGATAGGGTGGTAAAGAAAGCTTTTGGTGTGCTGGCCTTTATAAATCAGAGCATTGAGTATAGAAGTTGGGATGTAATGTTAAAATTGTACAAGGCATTGGTGAGGCCAATTCTGGAGTATGGTGCACCAGTTTGGTCACCAAATTATAGGAAGGTTGTCAACAAAATAGAGAGAGTACAGAGGAGATTTACTAGAATGTTGCCTGGGTTTCAGCAACTAAGTTACAGAGAAAGGTTGAATAAGTTAGGGCTTTATTCTTTGGAGCGCAGAAGGTTAAGGGTGGACTTGATAGAGGTCTTTAAAATGAAGAGAGGGATAGACAGATTTGACGTGGATAAGCTTTTCCCACTGAGAGTAGGGAAGATTCAAACAAGAGGACATGATTTGAGAATTAAGGGACAGAAGTTTAGGGGTAACATGAGGGGGATCTTCTTTACTCAGAGAGTGGTGGCTGTGTGGAATGAGCTTCCAGTGAAGGTGGTGGAGGCAGGTTCGTTTTTATCATTTAAAAATAAATTGGATAGTTATATGGACGGGATAGGAATGGAGGGTTATGGTCTGAGTGCAGGTATATGGGACTAGGGGAGAATACGTGTTCGGCACGGACTTGTAGGGTCGCGATGGCCTGTTTCCGTGCTGTAATTGTTATATGGTTATATTATATGGTTATATGTGCAGGAATGAATTGCAGATGCTGGTTTACACTGAAGCTAGACACAAAATGCTGGAGTAACTCAACAGGGACAGGCAGCATCTCCAGAGAGGTGGAATAGTTGACGTCTGCAGAAGGATCTTGACCCGAACCATCACCTATTTCTTCTCCAAGGATGCTGCCTGTCCCACTAAGTCACTACAGAATTTTGTGTCTCTCTAAGTTATAATTGGTAACTTTTCTCAGAGAAGAGTAGGTTTAGGCTAGCTGTCCTTGCACGGAACAATGGTGCTTTGGGTTGAATTTGTGCGGAGAACTCTTCAGGACGTGTTGTACTATTTAGTTTGGTGTACCAATGGGAAGGTTTTGTTAGGCTTTTTAGAATTCTCCTTCTGGTAATTGTTGAAACATAAAAAAAGTGCCATGAAATGCTCCAGCCTTGGCTTCAACACCACTTTGTGATTCTCTCCCCATATCAATGCACTCTCTAATTGTTTCAATACCTACCGTTCTCTGCTTTGGATAAATTCAATAATTCCACCTCCTCAGCTGTCTGAGATGAAGAATCCCAAAGATTCATGAGAGGGAGAGATTGCAGTTCCTTTCTAAATGGGTCACTGCCTATTCTATGACTGTTCTCCTCGATCTAGGTATCCACATTAGGGAAAATAATTTAGTAGAAAGAAAAATGTAAAATCGTAAAATTGGCGTATTTTTAAATGGAGAAACCTTGGTAAGGCTATGTATATATGAGTGGGAGAACGAGCATGGGGATAAATTTTCTCACACACACACACACACACACACACACGCACACACACACACATACACGCACACACGCACGCACGCACACACACACACACACACACACACATATGTTATTTATACACACACACAGGGTATACACACACACACACATGTGTAAGTTTTATATATACACACACACACACACACACACACACACACACACACACACACACACATATATGTAGGAAGGAACTGTATTTTATGAAGATAGACACAAAACATAATGTTCAGGCAGCATCTCTGGATAAATATATAAAGTATATAAGGATAAAGGGTGAATCTTTTGGTAAATCAAAAAAAGGACTTAGAAGAGAGAGGGTTGGCGTGGTCGAACGTGTGTTAAATTTTATTACAGTTAAAACACAAACACGTACTTTGTTGCTTGAATTCAAGTTTTCTTGTACTTGATCTCAGTGCTGTATATGTGCTGGGGGAGGTCTTCTGGCTATGGTTCCTGCATTGGGTCACCAGGCTAGCTCTTCCGACATATTTTGCAACACCAACACCATATCTTACCCAGGTACTTTGTTGGATTTGTCTCTGTTTGTTTGAACTATTCTCGTTGTTGTGAGCCTAATCCTTGTTCAACCCCTCCTTGGCTGGTCCCCAGCTCTCTCCCTTGACTGCCTCCGCCTTATCGTGGTGAAAGCCATTCTTGTCTCCTACTGTTGACTCGGTGGGACACTTTGCCCTTCTCCGAGGCGGGTCTTCACCTCTTGCTTGAATATTAGCGGTTCCCGGCCTGTGTTCATTTGCCACTTGACAGCTGCCTTTTCAACCTAGTTGCCTTGGGCATGGGCTGGAGTTTCATGGATAGAAGGTTCTCACTTTAATATTCTTTTTTTTACTTAATTTTAAACCAATGGGGAGGGTTTGTCAATGTTTAACATATAATTAAAAAATCAACAAACTGCCGGGAGGAGACTTTCATCTGATGATGATGATACTTTGTCATGAATACTGAGATGGGTGCAGTGACATTCTTTGTTTTTACATACAAACTGCACAAAAGAGTCACCTCAAAGGCACCGACAAAGTTACAAAAGTACCCATCCCCCCCCCCCCCCCCCCCCCCCCCCCCCCCCCCCCCCCCCCCACACACCGGGTCCCCCTTGGTTCTCGACCCAGAGGCTCCGTCCGAGGCACCGACCCATCCTCATCCTTCTCGGATCTACCTCTCCCTTTGCTCTTTTCACTGCTTTGTCTTTTCTCTATTAATTCCTCTTACCGCTACCTCGCATTACCTCATTTCGTTACCTCATTTCTCTTTTCCCAGCATCTCCCCTCATTCCTCTTACGACACCCCTCTTTTCCTTCTTTTTTCCAAATTACCAGAAGGTGAGGAGAGGACGATCAGTTCAGATTCTTTTCTCTGATGATAATCCAGGAGCTCTGGCTGGGATTTCTGTCGGATCTCTGAGAGATGATAGAATCGCTCACGTTAGTATTGTATCCACTTCAATAGCTTCCTCAGCCTCTCCATCGACCTCGCACGTAAATAACAGGCCCAGTGTTAGGAGCAGGAGTGCTGGTTTGCCTTTGAAACTCTGTAAAATGTCAATTAATTTGTTTGGCAGCAAGGACTATATGTGAAGAGGATGGCATTGCAATAAAATGTTTGAATCTCATTTTAAAACTATCGAAGTAAATCTCTTCCCATCACATTGCACATGTGCATCAGCTGTTATGACAGTGAAGTACTTTTTGCATCATAAATTCTTTTTTTATTTACACACCACCATCTCCCAAAAGAAGCATCCTGATAAAGGCTTGGTAATTGTTTCATTTTGATGATATTGATTAACCTACATCGGACACAGCACCAGTTCTTGCTTAGTGCTTTTCTTTGGCCGATTAACACCTTATGTCTGCACATGATCCATATCCCTCTATTGCCTGCACAAGCGCTTAAATAGCCTAAAATCCACTTAAATGCCACTATCATATCATCGTGACCCCTGGCAGTGCATTCCAGGCACCTACCAAAAAAAAACTTGCCGACATATCTCCTTTAAACTTTGCCCTTCTCATCTTAAATCAGAGCTGTCAAATTTGTGGCCCGCGAAGGGGTCCGATCCGGCCTGTGGGATGATTTCCCCAATGCCAGAGCGGGCTGCAGCTGTCGGATCGGACTGCGTTTACAAGTGCATGACGCGATGAAGTTGCATTTTGCCTGTGACCTAAAATTTGTTTAAATTATTTTAACACCCCTGCCTTAAAATATGCCCTCTGGTATCTGACATTTCTTCCCTTCGGTGAAAGAGGTTCTGAATGTCTATGCTATCGATGCCTCTCATAATTTTATATACTTCTATCAGGACAACCCTTGGCTCCGACGCTCCGGAGAAAATAATCCAAGTTTGTTCAATCTATCCTTCTAGCTAGTACCCTACAATCGAGGCAGAGTCGTGGTAAAATACTTATGCATCGTCCAAATTCTCCATGTCCTTCCTGTAATGGGGCAACCAGAACTGCATACATTACTCCAAATGTGGCCCGACCCAAAGTTTTATACAGCTGCAACGTGTCTTGCTGACTCTTATACTCCACGCCCCAATCACTGAAGGCAAGTATACCATATACCACATTAACCATTCTGTCAACTTGTGTTGCTGCGTTCAGGGAGCAGTGGACTTGGGGAGAGAGAGAGAGGGACGGACTCTCTGTGCATCAGTGTTGCTAGGGCTCCTACATTAACTCTATTTGCTCCCTTTAAATTTGACCTCCCAAAGTGCAACACCTCATGTTTTGCTCGGATTAAACTCTTTCTCCGCCCATATCTGTAGTGGAGCTATAGCCTGTTGCAACCTTTGACTGGTTTCTTCGCTGTCTCCAACTGCATCAACTGTGTCATCTGCAAACTGACTAATTGACCCATCTACATATTTGTACAGAAAGGGATCTGCAGATGCTGGTTTAAACTGAAGATGGACACAAAAAGCTGGAGTAACTCAGCGGGACAGGCAGCATCTCTGGAGAGAAGGAATGGGTGATGTTTAAGGTCGAGTCGAAACAATGGTCTCGACCTGAAATGTCACCGATTCCTTCTCTCCAGAGATGTTGCCTGTCCCGCTGAGTTACTCCAGCATTTTGTGTCTATCTTTGACAGTAGCACAGCGCATCTTCAAAACAGGAATGATCACCTGCATTTTTTATCTTTCGATGTTGATAATAGGAGTGAGTCATTCAGTTATTTGAGCAACTTCAGTGCCTTCATGTGTGCATGATTGATCTATGCTAACTTCACTTTTACCTGCTGAACAGTTTCTATTTTACTACCATTTCGCAGCCTCAACTTCTCATCCTTAACTATCTATGGTGATGAAAATTCTTTCAACATCTGAATTTAAGTTCTCCACTTATTTCACCGAAACTCCTGTAAGATTTGACTATAATTTTTGGTTCTGAGTTCTCAAACCAGCAGAAATAAGTATTCTTTTTGCCCTGTCAACTCCTTTCATAGTTGCCAAAACCTTCATAAATTACCCTTTAACATTCTATATTCCAAAGTTATTTTAGATTTTCGTGAGACACTGCGGAAATGAGTCTTTCACCCGTACACTAGTACTATCTACTAGCACTGGAGCCTATTTACAATTTTATCAAAGCCAATTAACCTACAAACCTGTACGTCTTTGTAGTGTGGGAGGAAACTGGAGCACCTGGAGAAAACCCACCCAGGTCACGGGGAGAATGTACAAACTCCATAAGGACAGCACCTGTAGTCAGGATCGAATCTGGGTCTCTGGCGCTGTAAGGCAGCCACTCTACCGCTGCACCACTGTGCCTGGCTAATGTAGATTTGTTTTGAATCCTTTACGGTCTGTTTTCAACGATTTTAAAATATCTTTTGTATAAAAGACAACATGATATCTGGCTTCCTGTAGGTGCACTATCACCACGAGGAACTTACCATCTGGATGGTGAGATTATATTCTCTACCTGTGCCCTAATTGTCTGTGTTAACAACATATCGGAACAAGAAACTTCCTCCGCTTTTTATTCCTTTGTTATGAATTCCTTTGTTGCCATAATAAGATTAACTTTTCTATATCGGCACCAGATTACCTAATACGAACAGCAATTTAGGGAATCATTTATTCCATCTATGTGCAGTCGTGATGTTTGTATATTCTGGTAGATCGGGTTCTGCCGGGTAGGATTACAACTTCCAATCTAATGGGCGCTCAAGAACATACATGCACAACAATTTACTCTACAATAATTTGTTGGCAATGTCCTGCTGATTTACAGGATTTCAAATTGGAATTTTGCCATTGTGGTGAATCCTCAGTGTCCTTGTGTCTTAAGCCAGCAGTTAGAAGTACTTGTTTTTCTTTACGCATCACTAAGCTTTCAAATAAAAGTGCTTTTTGTTTGAATTTGCAAAGCCCTTTAACATTATTGTATCTGGGTTTTGTGTTTTGCAACTCAAATGTATTCACAGCTATCTCATAATCAGCCATCGATCCAGCCTCTTAGTAAACTATGCTCTGGCTGGAGGAATACACTGAATAAATACATTGTAGAATTGGAAATTCAAAACTGTACTGGTGAAGAAGGTATTTTTTTTCTCTGGCTAAGACTACTATTCTACAGTGTATTAGAAAGAATGTTTGTTATACAATGTTGAATTGGAGCCCTGCATATACTTCTGATACAGACAATGTGGTGATGATGGATGGTAATACTAATGGGAGATTGGGCAAATGTAAAATGCATTTACATCTTTGAACAATAATGAATTTTCCTTTTCAAATATTATTTCTTGGTGACCTTGCTGTGCTGAATTTAAACAACTTGTGTGGGTTTCATGCATAAATATGACGTCTTGGCAGAAGGCTATTGATTGAAAATCCTGTCTAAATGACCACTTGTAATAACACACTAACCTGTTTTTACTGGTGCTGCCGTTGTGCTGGTTGGAACATATGTTAGACCAGAAATCCCAATTCCCAACGCAGGCAGTTCTCGTTACCCAACGCTTGCAACTTTAAAATGTTGGTTAGTCTTGTTCTATTCTATCTTTTTGTTACATTTCCAGCCATTTTCTTTATTGTATAATAAACACAAAAAGTACTAGCAAAAAAAAAACCTAATGGGATTAATTCAGGCTGCGCAGCGGGAGAGCGGCTGCCATATGGCGCCAGAGACCCAGGTTCGATCCCCACTACGGGCGCCTGTCTGTACGGAGTTTGTATGTTCTCCCTGTGACCTATGTGGGATTTCTCCAAGATCTTCGGTTTCCTCCCTCTTCCAACGATGTACAGGTTTGTTGGTTAACTCACTTGGCGTAAGTGTAAATTGTCCCTAGTGCGTGTATGATTGTGTATGTGTGCGGGGATCGCTGGTCGGTCAGACTCGGTTGGCCGAAAGGGCCTGTTTCTGTGCTGTATGTCTAAATGAAACTAAACCAATTTAAGATGACGTGCAAGTTAATTTTTAAGATGTAACTCTTTGTCACAATTGCTCTGAAGAAGGATCAATGCTTGAAAAGTTAACTTGCCCTCAGCAGATCCTAATCAAAATGACAAGTGTTTCCAGCACTCTTTTTCCTTCAGATTTCCACACCTGCAGGAGTTTTGCTCTTTGACCTGATTTTCAAAGTGCTGTAAATCTAACCAGAGACGTTAAAAACAAGGGATATAAACATTCATTCCTGTATGGCATTTGGATTGACAGATGCTTGAATTAATGGTCAGAATAGAACAGAGAGTTTATATGAAAAAACTTAGTAACATTTCCATAATGATACTGGTTCGTTTGCTCGTGGTGTCACACGACGTATAGCTTGCTGTTGGCTTCTGTCGTCGTCCAACAGAGTGCATCGTGTCGTAGTTTCTGGGGATTGCCATGAGGAGGCTTCTGTCATGACCCCCATGATACTGGGGATCAGACAAAATTGTGAAATGCTATCTGTTTTTGTTAAATCTTTATCGCTCATTCCTGCTATTAACAAATAACTCGGGTGCATCTTTGTGCTGCGAAAACATTCCTGTAAAGCTTTTGCTCCAGCTTGACAGCTTCTCCTGTGTTTTGGTGGTTTGATTATTGATGAACAATAGCGATGAGGCTGTCAAATCAGCTCTCAATGGTTGATCAACCAATCAATCATGAAATGTTTCCTGTCCTTATTCTCCGGAGATGCAAGCTGATTTTACTCCGGCCTTTTGTGTCTTCCTTTGGAATCAACTGATTCCTTTGGCCCATTGTTTCTGATTGGGAGTATTCTTGGAATGGGCTGCATGAGGGCTTCACACTCAGAAATGTTTGTGTGAGGAATATCTGGAGTTGTATTTCTACAACTCCAATTTGTGTTGTGTAGTTAATGCTGTGCCCTAATTGCTCGTGCGAAAGTGGTGGTGAGGTGACTTTTTGAACCACCTTGGGAGGTTACTCCTGCATTGAGCAGGGAGTTCCACAAATTAGGCCAAGTGATGATGAAAAAATGGTGATATATTTCTTGTTGTGTGTTTTGGACAGGAGCCAAGAGTGGTGGTGTCCCCATGAACCTGTTGTCCCAATTTTAGTGGTAGATGGCAGGGATTTATGAAGTGCTGTTGAAGGTGAGTTGATGCAATGTAGTGTGGGCTGCAGCCATGGTGTGTCTGTGTTGGAAGGCTTGAGTGGATATGCTGACGGATGGAGTGGCATCAAAGGGGACAGGTTGGGTGAGTAGGCAGATGCATGGTAGACGCAGTGTTAAAAGTGAGGTTATCCATTTTGGTGGCAAGAACAAGATGGCAGATTATTATCTGAATGGTGTCAGAGCAGGAACAGGGTACTGATTTTGGATAACTTTGGATTTTAATTAGAAAAGGTTTGGAGGGATATTGGGCAGATGCAGGCCAGTGGACCAAGCATGGTTTAGCAGGTAGTGAACATGGGCTGAAGGGCTTGTTTTGTGTTATACAGTTTGATGACTCTGCACGTGAAGTCATGGAGATTTTCTCCTACTTATAGCCACGTCTTTTAGATTTCGGTCAGCTTTGTTAGTGGGCATGGTTTATGAGTGATTGTTGGAGAAGAATTTTGTTAAAACCCCATTCAAACTGTACTCTTTATCTTTGCTGTCTTCTGTGCCTCTTCTAAATGGTGTTCAACGTTGAGAAATGCAATTAAGTTGGTTAAAGGAGGTCTATAGTTCTGTGAGTATGATGGTAATGCAGTTGCTCGACTATTCTGAGGAACAAACGTCCTAACATGGGCACGTCCCCAAATGCATACGAGAATAATTTTGTAGTGTGATTGGGCGTAGGTGAGGCAAGGAACTATAATATGCTGGAATCTTACATATACCAAAAAGTGCTGGAGTAACTCTGGTCAGGGCACATCTGTGGAAGAAATAGAGAGGCGATGTTTTGGATCTTGACCCTTCAAATTCCTACAGATGCTGCCTGATTGGCTGTTACTTTAGCACTTTGTGTTTTATGCTGGGTGTACCGTTAATACATCTGAATCCAATGTCTAGCTCAGTGCCAGTTGGCCATCCATTGTCCCTTGTACGTTTAACCACTGGGTTTGGTAAAAATGAAGCGGTTTGTGGGAGCTGAGTAGAAGCTTGTCACCTGCATTGCGGTAGGATCTGACATTTGGAGGTAAGACACGGGGAAGACATTCCATGGGATAAGTGAGTAAGACGCCCTTCCAACAATCTAATGGCTTCACTGACTTAATAATGATTTCTGGCCTTTTATTTCAAATGATTTCCCCCATTTTTTTTTTCAGTGGGATCATTAATCTGGGCTTCTAATAGTACTGTTACCGCTCTGCTCCAAGATACGATGAGATGTGATAGAACTTTATTTATCCCAGGAGGGAAATTGATCTGCCAACAGTAAAAAAAAAAAAGAAAATACTTGAAACATGAAATTAGAGTGATGAGTGGAAAGTCTTGGGGAATGTGCAGATTGGGGAGGGGAGTCCGTCTCGGTCTACCTCATGACAGAAGGGGGAGGAATTGTGCAGTTTGATAGCCACAGGGAAGAAGGATCTCCTGTGGCGTTTTGACCTGCATCTTGGTGGAACCAGTCTGTTGCTGAAGGTGCTCCTCTTGTTGACCAGTGTGTCATGGAGGGGGTGAGCAGTAATGTCCAGGATGCTCCGTAGTTTGAGGAGCATCTTTTGCTCCAATCCCACCTCCCATGAATCCAACTCCGCTCCCAGGACGGAGCCAGCCTTCTTGATGAGTTTGTTAATCCTGTTAGCATCCTCTCTGAGCTGGCTTTGCTCCGTGAGGCTGTTTCACCATTCAGTAAAACATGACCACTCTGTTCAGCTGCCTGTGATTCCATCCTCTTCTGTCACGGATAACACATTCACCTTGTTTCTGAAATGTTCTGATGATCCAGGTTGAGGAGCAATTTGCGGGAAAATGACCTGCTAGATTTTCATTTTCTGGAAAGAGGTGCTTTCTAACATCATTCTTGAATGACATTGCTCTAACTTAAAGGCAATCTTTGAATCTGAAAACATGCTCTAGCAAATCAACAAATAATATGCAGCAGTATTCCGAAGTTATAACCAACTGTCTCTGGATGTCGGAGTATATGCCCGCACAGAATAAACCTTCCCCCAAGATTATGCAGCGATAAAGCGTCAATTCTGAAAAACGTTGTTAAAAAGGTCACCCATCAAGAAAATCGCAATGTGTGCATTATATTCTTAAGGCTGGGTTTTTTTTTTAAAGTGTTTAAAACATTATTGTGTTGTGATTTCTCAAAGTTGTGAAGGCTCTGCTGTTGTCGGGTAGGTTATTTGGATGATTGGACGAATGAGATCCAATCTTCGGCGAGCAAACACTGGCTTCTATTGAGATTTTCATAACGCACTGAAGCGTAAAATTTCCCCTCACTGCCACAGCCATGGAAAGAATGTGAGAAGGTGAAAGGTTTGGACAAAGCTTCATTTGCTGCTTTTCACAAAAGCGGAGAGCAGTTTTAAAATTGATGGGATTTCATGAGTTGCAAAATGCAGAACTAATGTCGGGGTAGAAAATTGAAATAATGAAATAAAAAATAAAGAGTAATCACTAATGTATCAGGCATTTTGATCTATAAATGCGGGGTTATAAAATTCAGCAAACCTAAAAAAGTGGGGTGCTTGTTTCATCCCTTTCATTTTATACACTTTCAGTCTTCTGTGGACGTGCATGAAAAATGTCATGTTAGATCAAAACTGGGTAAGTAACAAATAACAAGCATTGACCCAGATCAATCTGGTACTCATGCATCGTGCAAAGGTAGCTTCCTCACATTAAATTGCTGCGTCATTTTTTCTGTTGCACTTACTGGAGGGTAAATCAGTGTGAAGTCATTCAAGTGCAGCTTCAGCACTCCTCGGGTTCAGAGGTAAAGTGAGGTTGGTGCAGGAGTCCAGTTCCGTCATGTTTCACACACCAAGTGTTGGTTCAGTTTAAACACTAAAACCACCAAGGGGTCATTAGCTGCTACTGCGCGAACATGAAAACACTATAACATCTTTTGCATTCATTACAATTGTATTCCTAAAGTTGAATCCACTCACACAGTGAATAATTAAGCTGCATTATTTACCAAAGTTAATCCTTACTTTATTGTAGATTTTGATTGGTTTCCAACCCCTTAACACTACTCACTGATACAAAGTTTGCTGAGAGCTGCGATGAAGTTATTTGACATCTTAGCAGGCTGTTTTGTGCAGTTGAACACAGCATTAACTGCAAAGCACCCATGCAATAGTGCAGTGCATGAAACATGGTTTTATTCAATAAAATTGATTCTAAAGGGATTTTCACAAACCGACAGCATGGAAAATGGTCCCTTTGGCCCATCTCATCCATGCCACTCCAGATGTCCATTTGCTCATTCCATTTGCTTGAGTTTGATCCATATCCCCTAAGCCTTTCCAACCCATTTAAAATGTATTTTAAATGTTGTTATTGTGCCTGCCTCAATCACAACCACTGGTAACTTGTTCCATCTAAGCACCACCTTCTGTTCTCTGTGATAAACGTGGTTTATAATAGCTGATAGTGTTTTTTGGTCTCAAATTGGTTACAGAATCTATGACGTGGATGAAGTGAGCAATTGTGTAATTTGCAAAGGAGGAGTCTGTTATCGTGTATTAGAGAGTAGCGTATAGATAGATGGGCAGTCGCTCACTGTGCCCAGCTACAAATGAACATCTGGATTTTGTATTGCTTCCATGTGTGAAAATGAGATCAGACCAAATAATGAGTAGAATCAATCAGCCTGCAGAGCCTGAGCGGAGTGAAATGGTTCTGATTTGTGAGACAATCTAAATTGGCAGAACCTTCTAAGAATTTGACAGCATTTGACTAAATTTAGTTGCTGTTTGTCCCTTGACTCTTCATTAATTTCAAACCTCTTCCCTTTGCACATTTTCTTTAATATGCCTGCAACAGCAACACATTTATCAAATTGCCCTTTCTTGCAGACTATAATTGTGTTAGACAAACAGCCGAGCTCACGGCCTACTTACTTTTACATAGGAAGACATGACTTCTTTGTTCCATGCAGCTTTTCCTAAGCTTGGCTTGGAATAATTTTATTTAAGAGATCTTTTTTTTCTGGCTGGGCACTTGTACAGATGCTGACTGACAAAAGAGAAGCAGATTTAATTGTGAAGATCCCTATGGCTGTAAACAGTAGCTCTGGTTAATTGCATGTTCAGAGGGCATGAGCTGATAGGTTGCTGGATATTGTTTGACAGCTTTGTGATCGACCTCAGTGGAAATGGCTTGAAATCTAGCATGCTGAGATGTGTTAAGTTTGTATATTTTCAAATGAAAAAAGTTCATTTCTAATGAACTTGCAAATTCATTACAATTTTCCCTCCCCGCCCCATCTCAAGTATACATTATGCTTGAGAACTGATCTGTTTCTGAGAAGTGTATTGATTCCACATTGTGGACATCACAATACAGGTGCACAACCTTTTATCCGAAAGCCTTGGGACCAGACACTTTTCGTAATTCGGAATTTTTCGGCTTTCGGATTGGAAGATTTTTAGCGTAGATTTTAACGGCTGGCTCAGTGGTAGAGTGCTCGGCTCATATCCGCAAGGTCGCGAATTTGCGCCTCGATCCCAGCAGTTACTCGATCGCGAGTTTGAGTCTTCAATGTATTTTTTTCTTGCAGAATAGGAGAGAATGGGGAGGGTTAGGCTGGGATCATTCTCTGCGAGATAATCTTAGTGCGGGAGACAAGTATAGGAGAGGTGTACTGACTGTGTGGGTAGAACTTTGGAAGTGCTTGCCCACCATTCTCAAAAGCCGCTGTGTCTCCCTGTCCCTCCAACTCCAGAGGAATCCGCTCCCCGATGGGCTGCTATGGCGACAAGTGGCAGTTCGCCCACAGCCCGAGCTGCGCCACCCCAAGAACAAGACGTACCTTGCACACCATCAGCTTCTGCCCCTACGGGGAGTTGGAGCGGGACTGGGCTGGAGTTGCTGATCTGGGATCTCCGTGCTTGCAGTGTGCCTCGGGGTCGGTGTCCCGATGAGGGAACGCAGCTCGGGCTGTGGGCGAACTGCCACGTCGCCGTAACGGCCCATCGGGGAGCGGCTTCCGGTGGTCCTGACATCTTCGGCCACCCCCCTGTACAGGAGCTGAGACTGGGAACTGTACCGCCCTTGCAGGTGAGCAGGAGAGTGAGGTTGTTTGCAGTTGCAGAGGGAGGGGGCACGGGCGGTACAGTTCCCAGTCTCAGCTCCTGTCCAGGGGGGTGGCCGGAGACGTCAGGACCAACAGGAACCCACTCCCCGATGGGCCGCTACAGCGACAAATGGCAGTTCGCCCACAGCCCGAGCTGCGCCCCCTCATCCGCAACCCGGGTTCCTCTGGAGTTGGAGCGGGGCTGGGCTAGAGTTGCTGCTGGCTGTGAGTCTCTGGGATCTCCGTGCTTGCAGTTGGTGTCCCGTTGGTCCTGACGTCTCCGGACACCCCCTTGGACAGGAGCTGAGACTGTGAACTGTACCGCCCTTGCCCCCTCCCTCTGCAACTGCAAACAACCCCACTCTCCTGCTCACCTGCAAGGGCGGTACAGTTCCCAGTCTCAGCTCCTGTACAGGGGGGTGGCCGGAGACGTCACAGCCCGAGCTGCGCCCCCTCATCTGCAACCCCAAGAACAAGACGTACCTTGCACACCATCAGCTTCTGTCCCTACGGGAAGCGTGTTCCTCTGGAGTTGGAACGGGGCTGGGCTGCTGCTGGCTGTGGGTCTCTGGGATCTCCGGGCTTGCAGTGGGCCTGGGGGTCGGTTTCCCGTTGGTCCTGACGTCTCCGGTGACTGGCATTGTATGCTGGCATCGCCGACGTGAAGACAGTGCAAAGCCCCGCGCCGGTGCAATGGAGAGGGGAGGGAAGAGGTCACACACATGGCCGGGAAGCAGAGGGGTGTAGGTGGGGTGAAACTGAAGGGAGCGACAATCTGCTGCTGCCTGCCAGCTGAGTTAAAACGTTCCCACACAAGACTCACGATACACTGTGTATCGTGAGTCTACTGTGGGAACTTTTTAACTCAGCGGGCAGGCAGCAGCAGATTGTCAATTATTAACCCTCCCACGCAATATACCCTCACCTCTTTTATAAAAAGGGATTTAGTTCCCCTTTCTTCGAGGACCGACCGGAGGTTCCGCTGTCACCTCTGCGGGCCGCCCTCGGTAAACGTTTTCAAGGACCATTCTTCAAGGACTGAAAAAATGTCCGCTATTCGGAGCTTTTCGTTATTTGGATCTTCGGATAAAAGGTTGTGCACCTGTACTACAGTTCAGATATACTAACACACAGTGCAACGTGTATGTGTGCTACATACAAAAGTATCTTGAACAAAACATTTGATAACGAAAACTTGGAATCTGTTTGAAAAGAAATTTGGAAAAGAAAACTGAAAACCTGGCTTGAATCAAGAGTCAAGTCAAGAGTGTTTTATTGTCATGTGTCCCAGATAGGACAATGAAATTCTTACTTGCTGCAGCACAACAGAATATGTAAACATAGTACATAACGGGAGAAGAAAAAAAATTCAGTGTGTGTATACACTTGCAAACATACTCAATAAATAACAAATATAGTGCAATAATAATAATAGTCTATTGTCGTTCAGAGCTTATTTTTTGTCATGTTTAATAGCCTGATGGCTGTAGGGGAGAAACTGTTCCTGAACCTGGATGTTGCAGTTTTCAGGCTCCTGTACCACCATCCCGATGGCAATGGTGAAATGAGTGTGTGGCCAGGATGGTGTGGGTCTTTGATAATGTTGGCTGCCTTTTTGAGGCAGCGACTTCGATAGATCCCTTCGATGGCGGGGAGGTCAAAGCTGATGATGGACTGGGCAGTGGTCACAACATTTTGTAGTATTTTATGCTTCTGGATGTTCAAGTTGCCGAACCAGGCCACGATGCCACCAGCCAATATGCTCTCTGCTGTGCACCTGTACAAAGTGTGTGATTTCCCTAATGGTTCCTTCCTGTGCCCGAGTTGTGAACATGTAGAGATGGTCAAATGTGCCCAGTGCCATGCAAAGTGACTGAACGCTGCTTCCATGAACTTGACTGTGTGCTTGGTTTATGGATGGCAGGTTGCAAGCCACCTGTTTGGTACTGGGACACTCCTCAGGGTATGCTGCTTGTGAGTCGCCTATCCTGTTCTGATGGTTCATATTTGAGACTCGCATTGACAAAGGTGTACCACCCTGCTTGCCACCACTGACCCCAGTCCGACAATGACCCTAGATCCTTGCCAGCTTGCTACACCCTCCCAATGCCCTGATACTGCCCTACCTGAGGCCCTGATTCTCCCGCAGTAAAGATGGAAGGCCTATCCTGTAGCATGCAATTCAGTGAGCCTGATATGCTGTAAAACATTACAGCAGCAGGCCAGTTATTTGATCTACCACTTGTTTACAATGCAGCATTCTAGGCCGACATCTCTGGCACTTTATTTCATGATTCACTGTTACCCTGCAGCTCATCAGCATGCACATTGGCTTCGAAAGGAACAGCAGTTATCAACGATTTGTTTCTCAACCATGAATAGATTTGCTTGTCCAGCATCTGCAGTTCTTTCTTACACATTCATAGATTGTAAACCTTGAGTCTCCACAGTGAATTGATCGATCAATGTCTCCCAACAAGGAACAAATATTGTGAGTTAACCCCATAGAAAATAATTGGCATTTGCAAAAGCCATGATTACTGGGCTCTTGTGATTCTTCTGATTCAGTCACTTCACTGTCTTCTGCTGCCAGCCAACTTCAGTGTTCCCTCTGCAAACTTAGGTCTAACTTTCTTCAAGGATCCTTAAAAGCCAACTTTTCCCGTTGACAAATTCCATTTGTACAGACTCCATTGACGTGTCATGAGAAATTTCATTACATTAAAGGTACTATAAAGCAAGGTGTTGTTGCATCTTTGTTATTTATTCATCGGGGATATTTATGTGAGTTTCAAAATGATTTTTATCGCTTGTTTTGGGCGAACTCGCTGTTCAGAATTGACTGCCAATATGATACATTTTTGTTTCACATCATCATGTTTCTGCACTGATTAATGCATTTTGTTGTGTTTCTAATTCCCCTTTGATGTTATCTCGTCCTCATGTGAAGGTGGTGACCCAAGTTGGGGTACAGTACTCTAGGTGCTGGCAATACTTCTGGACCACGATCAAATGAGCATTCTTTGAAGCTGGACAATGGGACTGGGATTGTATTTGATGTAGAGGAGGCACCGTGCCAAGTCTGATCCTGTTAGGCAGCAAAATTAATGCATGGTACTGGGAGGGTTCTCTTGATAGAGATCTTTAACTTTCCTTCTTCTCAGCCCAAGGGCACCTAGGTTAATCACGCCAACTCGACCAGCCCAGCACAGCACTGCTCGCCTGACGAGCTTGGAATCATACCTTTGCACACTGCTTGTGGTTAGTCTTTTAATGTTTTTTAGTAGTTCACACCACCAAATATTGTTGTTAGAACGGATTTAGGGGCGCTAGTGGCAGAAAGTATTATAGACAATAGGTGCAGGAGTAGGCCATTCGGCCCTTTGAGCCAACACTGCCATTCAATGTGATCATGGCTGATCATCCCCAATCAGTACCCTGTTCCTGCAACTCCCCATATCCCCTGACTCCACTAATTTTAAGAGCCCTATCTAGCTCTCTCTTGAAAGTATCCAGAGAACCTGCCTCCACCGCCCTCTGAGATGAATTAAACTATCACGTTCAACTCCCAGCTCCACACACACTAATTGAATGCATTTGTTTAATTGGAAAGTATTCCTTTTAATAAGGAATGTTTAGTTTAGTTTAGAGATATAGCGCGGAAACGGGTCCTTCGGCCAACCGGGTCTGTGTTGACCAGCGATCCCCACACATTAACACTATCCTACACCCATTGGGGGGAGTTTTTATATTTACCAAGCCAATTAACCTACAAACTTGAACGTCTTTGAAATGTGGGAGGAAACTGAAGATCTCGGAGAAAACCCACGCAGATCACGGGGAGAAAACCCACGCAGATCATGGGGACAGCACCCGTAGTCGGGATTGATCCCGGGTCTCTGACGCTGCATTTGCTGTGAGGCAGCAACTCTATCGCTGCACCACTGTGACCGAATGTGAACCCCTCCTGTTTGCACAGGTGGGTGCAAGGCCTAGAAACATAGAAAAACAGGTGTAGAAGTAGGCCGTTCCGCCCTTCGAGCCAGCACCGCTGTTAAATATATATTTCTTGCGTATGGTGTGCGCAGCCTAAAGTTGTGGGTCAACTTGTTCTATTTGATTTATTTGTTTGTGTACGTCGGGTTGATTGCATTAGTCCAGTGGTTCCCAACGTGGGGCGTACGCCCCACAGGGGGGCAATTTGATTTTTAAGGGGGGCAATTGAGCGCGACTGAGGAGGTCTGGGTCCAAATTTTCGATTTTTATTTTAATACCACCTAATGTTTTTTTCTTTTTTTTTAACAATTTGTTAGTACTTTCTTGCTCAGAACTTTAACTGTCTTTTGTTTATTTCATTTTTCTTTTTGTGCTCCTCGGACATCACCGGCATCATCGTGTAGTTCAGCCGCCAAAGGAGAAGGCAGTTGGGATCTCCTCGCCACTGCCTCACCTCTGCCAACCAACAGGAAGGTGCGGGGCCTTGGCGTGCGGGAGGGTTTGTTTGGAAAGTGGTGTGGCACGCAGCAACCGCTATGAGGGTGGGCGCGGTGCAAGAGGAGTAGGAGCTGCTGCTACTGTGCGGGGCTCATCATTCGCTCCGACCCTCCATCACCCCACACCTAGTATCTTTGCCCCGCACTACAGCCGTCGCCGCCGCCAACACAAAACGTCACATTCCTTTTCTCCAGAGATGCTGCCTGAGGAGCTGAGTTACTCCAGTTTTTTTGTGTCTATCTTCTGTATAAACCAGTAACTCCAGTGTCAAGCCGGGCAAAATGACCATTCGGTTCATTTTAGGTTGCCCAACGGGACTTTAGGTAGCCATTGGCACCCGGGCAACCGTTAATTTTGAGCCATGCTGATGTTGGGCTAGTCCAGAACCAGGGGTCACAGTTTAACAATAAGGGGTAGGCCATTTAGGACTAAGATGAGGAAAAACATTTTCACCCAGAGAGTTGTGAATCTGTGGAATTCTCTGCCGATTCACTGGATGTTTTTAAGAGAGAGTTAGATATAGGTCATAGGGCTAATGGAATCAAGAGATATGGGGAAAAAGCAGGAACGGGGTGCTGATTTTGTATGATCAGCCATGATCATATTGAATGGCAGTGCTGGCTGAAAGGACACCTATTTTCTATGTTTCTATGTTTTGCTTTCCTCATTCTTTCCTGGTCAGCACTTGAAGAAAAATGAGCGAAAGCCATATTTAGAAAGCCCAAAGTGACAGAATGTCTGAGCTTGGCAGTTCAGTTCAGTTCAGTTTATAGTCATGGGTACCAAGGACAGTGAAAAGCTTTTGCTGTGTGCTACCCAGTCAGCGGAAAGACAACACATGATTACAATCCATCCCATTTGCAGTGTATCTGCAGGAGCAGAGATTTAAGAGTGTGGAGCGATTGTAATGTGTGACTGTAGATCTGCTTCTGTGGCCAGCGTGCAAATAGTCACCTGGCTTGGGTGCCATCTTGGAAGCTGACAGTGGAGTGCGGTGCTTTGGCGCGGGTCACACGCTGCAGACTTGTAATCAGGTGAGCTGGTGGTGTCCAGAGTTGATGGTATGAGATTGTTGGTCTTGTTCGGTTGGGTAGTGGATATGATGTCAGGTGGCTGGGACCCGAGAAGGAATGGGTGATTGAGACCTGGCATCAGTAGCTCGGCAGGTCGTTAACTGTGAGCGGCATGTGGTGGTGCAGTCGTAGAGCTACTGCCTTACAGCACCGGAGACCCGGGCACGATCCTGACTACTGTTGCTTGTCTGTACGGAGTTTTATGTTCTCCCCGTGACCTGCGTGGGCTTTCTCCGAGATCTTCAGTTTCCTCCCACACACCAAAGAGGTTTGTAGGTTAATGGGCTTGGTTAAGTGTAAAAAAATATGCCTAATGTGTAGGATAGTGTTAGTGTGCGGAGACTCAATGGGCGAAGTGCCTGTTTCTGCACTGTATCTCTAAACTAAACTAAATTGGATTGATTGACTGTTTTATTGTCACAGGTACTTGGTGCAGTGAAATTCTTTGTTGTGCATATAATGCATGTATACAAAGAGTTACTATGTGTTGGGCACCGACAAAATTCCAAAAGTATTCAATGTAGTCCCGATGGCCCCTCTTCCTTGCCCCTGCCCCTGCCCCACGCTGGGTCTCATATTTAATCTTGGCAGAGCAACATAATGGGTCTCATCTTTGATCTTGGCAGTGCCGCATGCCGGGTCCCATCTTTGATCTTGGCAGAGCCCCACACCAGTTTCCATCTTTGATCTTGGCAGCGCCCCATGCTGGGTTCCATCTTTGATCTTGGCGGCAAATCACGTTGGGTTCCATCTTTGATCTTGGGGGCGAGTCTTCGACTGACCTCTGGGACTCATGCGGCCCATCCACGGCCGACCGAGCACGGCACCCCTGCGGGCGACGGTTGTGACGGGACCGTGGAGAGTGTTGGTTGTTGGGGAGGATGAGGGGGAATGACACGAAGGACTGCCAGCAAGTCAGGAAATTTAAAGGAGACCTAATTTAAATAGGTTGCCCGATCCACACTGGGGTCTGCTCAAGGAGGCAGCCTTCAACTTGCATATTGGGCGTTGCAGTAAAAAGCTGGCAGATCAGAGTACATCCACAGGCAAGCGTACTTCAGAAAATACTTGACCTAATTTCTCCTGGTGTGCTCTACATGAACTTGCATGGGGACTGACATCAGCATTTGCCTGTCTGACATGGAAAATGGTTGGATCGAGAAGTGCCCAGAATGCAGCAAGTTGACTGGAACACAGACATATTCATGTGTAGGAAGGCAGGTGCTGGTTTACATCGAAGATGGACACAAAATGCTGGAGTAACTCAACGGGACGGGCAGCATCTCTGGAGAGAAGGAATGGGTGACATTTCGGTTTGAGACCCTTCTTTAGCCCGTCTGAAGAAGGGTCTTGATTGGAAACATCACCCATTCCTTCTCCCCAGAGTTCATGCCTGTCCCGCTGAGTTACTCCAGCATTTAATGTCTGTCACTATAATCATGTGGCATTCAAACTGATAAACCTAACGGAGCATAGCCAGATTTATCACAGAGTGCTACTGTTTATATTTGCGGGTATTAATAAGAGTTTTCTGTAAAGTTATTCTAAGGTTCAGCCCCAGACAACTTCTCATCATGTCTAATTCCCTGCTTCTGGAGCTGGCAGCTGATCTAAGGCAGGGAGATGGCAGGGAACTGGAAGGGAGACACATCGTCTCCTCCTTGGTGACTCACTTGGAATCAGTCTGACTATTCCCATCATCCTCCCTCCTTGCTTCGCCTCTCGTCGGAAACCTTTTCCAAGAGGGAGATTACACGTGTATGTGCAGCTCACGGAATCCCTGGCCTTTTACGATTCACTGTTATTTTCATGACTGTTGATGGTGACCTTGCTTTTGCTGCTTGAAATAAAGTGTGTGCTCTCTGTCCCAGCACATTATGTATTATTTCCAGCTGAATTTCATTAGGAACATCCAACTCTGCGATGAAGCCGGATGATTTGTGCCACTTCAGATTCCAAGTTGGAGGAAGTGTGGTTGGGATTTTCTTGTGTGGGGCTCACTGCCGCTCCTCTCTTCAGTGGGGCCCGATGGTTGATCTCGCCAGTGGTGAAGCAGAGCATTGAGGTTCTGCGCAGTGCCTGGGGAGTAGTGGAGTAGAAGGAATGGGCAAGGCAGCACAGCGATGGTGCTGCTGGTAGAGCAGCTGCCTCACTGCTCACAGAGACCCCTGTACAATCCTGACCGCAGGTGCTGTCTGTGTGGAGTTTGCATGTTCTCCCTGTGATCAAATCCCTCCAAGTGCTCCACATTCCACGCCCTGGCAAAGACATGCATGTTTGTAGGTTAAATGGCCTCTGTAGATTAGCACTGGTGTGTTGGGAGTGCTTGTGAACATGGGATAACACAGAGTTGGTGTGAATGGGTGATCTTTGGTCAGCGTGGGCTGAGGGGCCACTCTACATGCTGTTCCTCATAATCAAAAACGAGGCTACTGTCTATCATCAAAGCTGTAAATGCTTTTGTTAATCTTTCTAATTCACAGATTAATAACCTTATACAGCTCAGAATTCATTGCCACAGATGGCTGTGGAGGCCGACAATGGATATTTTTAAGGAAGAGATTGACAGATTCTTAGTACGGGTGTCAGGGGATTTATGGGGAGAAGGCAGGAGAATGGGGTTAGGAGGAAGAGTTAGATCAGCCACGATTGAATGGCAGATTAGACTTGATGGGCAGAATGGCCTAATTCTGCTCCTTGAATTTATGAACGTATGAATAGGAGTATTTAGAATCCTATCATTTTAAATCCTATCATTGCAAAATGAAAACATTTTAATAAAGATTAAAAAGTTAGTCACATGGTTTTGAAAGAAATAGTCAAATCCTCATTTAATCCAGTTAAATTATTTGATACACCAATAAAACACCAATTAAAGAAAAATAACAATCTTCTGGCTTTTTCCAGCAGTATGTCTCTCTACAATAAAATTTAAAGTGCTAGCTGGTTTCGTGTCAGTTCCAACTTGATGCAGGATCTTAGAGCAAATTTCCCAATATAAATGCTGGGAATTCTCAGCAATGTTGTGCTTCACCATTGAACACCACGGGGAGTCCAGCAGAAGGCACAGCAGGGATATAGCCAGTGGAGCTCCGCCAATAACTTGCCGACTTCTGTGTTGGCGGAATTGCTCGACAAGCCTCCGAAAATCCAGACTTTAAGTCAAGACAAAAGAGTTGCCGTATGCATCGGGAACAGAACAATGGCATTCTCACTTGCTGCAGCTTTCGTTTAGTTTATTGTCACGTGCACCGAGGTACAGTGAAAAGCCTTTGCTGCGTGCTAACTTTACTGGCTTGTTAACGCATCACAAGAAGTAAACTCGTGATAATCAATGATACAATAAATTATCAGTAATAATAGGTAACCAGACAATAATAGTGCAAACAAACATCTTATGATGGAGACATCTTTTCTTTTTCTGCAACTTTATTGATATTTATTTTTCAAGTAGGCTTGTAACAATCGAGTTTAGAGGCAAGGCATTCTGAAAGTGTAGCCATTGGTCATGAAAAATCGAATGTTTTAATTCCATATGTTGAATTTCTGACGCCCAACATTTCAATTGAGTTTAGGGTTTCTGATTCGACTCTAAACTCCATTTTAAGTCAAAGCATCTTACAGGATAAGAGAAGGCAAGCTTGAAGCAGTTGAATTAGTTGCCAGCAGTGTACGTTCGCTGTGCAGAGCTCTGACCAAATCGAGCACAAAAAGCACTGGTGCAAAATGACACTGAATTTCCAAGGAGTTTTATTTGAAAATAAATCGGTGGGGCTGGGGGGGGGGGGGGGGGGGGAAGAAGAGATAAAAAATTTAGTTTTTCTACAAATTATCTAGCATTGGTACAAGTGCAGGCTGGTCTTGTGCTCAGTAACAATTAACAGGTAGCTGTAAGAATGCTTAGCAAAGCGTTTTGAAGATTTCTTCTTTTTGTTCTCTATAGTGCTTTCTTTGGAAGTCTGCCCTTGGAATGTAGAATTGAAAGGTCATGTAAAAAGCACTTCGTTGCCCCTGGAATGTGTGCATTAGCCTTAGATTATTTCCTATTACCAGATTATCAGTGTGACCATTGGCTCACAAAAGGTTTTCGGAGTATGTTGCTTTGCAACCAGCTCAAACCGTGGGAGAGAAGTACTGCAATAGTTTGAAAAAAGAGTTAGCTGGGGTTGCTATGGTTACTGCTGTTGGAAGAAGTATTGTAAATCGAGGCACTCTTGACTGAGGTGCCACAGTATGGGTCAAGGCTTTGTGCATGAATCTGTATTGTAATTTGCTGCACAGCTCTTGTCAGAGCTCAACCAAAAAAACAGTTTTACTTGGAGGAAAATTAAATAATGGGAAGCATCTATAAAACAAAGTGCTAACCGTTCTCAAAGTTGTATTAGCCATGACTGGTAATGAAATGGATTTGAACGCAAGATTGGTTTGTGGGGGGGAAAATAAGCACTAATTGATGATTCAACACCTCTGATTAAGTAAACGAGCAGTTCATTTCCGTTTAAAAGTCTTGCTGAAAGGCAATCTTGCTAATTACCGACTCTTGTTTCTGCCCTCGTTTTCTCTTCCTGGCTTGCAGCTGGTATAGGTGGCAGAAACACCTGGCTACCTCACCCAAGGTGCCATTTTCCCCAGTCCCCACCCCGTCTGAACTGAGCTGGTGAAGATCAGTTGGCTATTTTGCAGTCGACACTGACATGTTTGCCTATCTGTCTTTAAATGCGTCATTAAATCCACACAGAATTGGGGAAGCTGGCTGGCATTTTTGGCTTTTTTCTGCCTCCCAAGTCCAAAAAGTTTGATTGAAGTTGCCGAGTTCCTGCTGCTAACCACTTGTAGGTTAATGAGCCCACCATGATCTGGTATCATACATCGGTCATGCTTACCAAGGGCTGAAATGGTATCAGGACTGAAGAGCGGAGTAGACTTGATGGGCCGAATGGGAATGAGAGGGTGTGGGGATGAGCAGGGTCAAGGGATTGGGGTCAATAAAAACATTTTCTCTATTGCACCAATTACCAAATTTTGCTTGTGACAAGACTAAGTGAAATGTTGCTTTAAGGGCCAGTCCCACTTAGGCAATTTTTTTCAGCGACTGTCGGCGACTGTCACAGTCGTAGCAGGTCACCGAAAAAGCAGCGTCTGGACCCCCCCCACGACGATGTCTACGACAACCAACCACCTAGTCGATGGCAAGCTACCGACAACCAGAAACCCATTAGGACGTCCGCTTACGGCAACCTACGACCACACAGGCGTCAACCTACGACATCCAAACTCAACCTAGGTCCACCCACAACAAGCTACGACAAGCAACGGCCATGTCGGCGACAACTGAAGACAATTCAGTTGCCGGTACCTGTCACCGGTTGACGTAGGTAGTCGCCAATGGAATTTACCTAAGCCAGCGCCCGGCGACAACCCACGTCACCAGGCGACAACCTGTGTCATCCTGGCGACAACCTACGGCAGCACCTATGACAGGAGAAGACAAGCAACGTCAAGTCCACAGTCGCTGAAAGGTTTTGAACATGTCACAATCCAGCGGCGACCAGAAAAACGTTACGACTCTTTAGGCGACTTGAGGAGACAACTCACGACCATATGGGCATCAGCCCGCAACCTAGTCGCCTGTAGTTGACGAAAAAAATCACCCAAGTGGGACAGGGGCTATATTCTTCTGATATCTACAGGACTAAGCACTCTGACACGTGAAAGACTGCAGTTACATTCATGCGGTTGAAGCGAAAACACCCTGTAGATGCTGAAAATGGGAAACAAAAACGGAAATTGGCATAAATGTCCAGCAGGTTAGTTAGCGTCAATAGAGAGAGAAAACCCTTTTTTTGCAACCTTGGATCCTCCGGTCATCAGTATACTGCTGGTGGAGTATCAGTGGGGGAGGCAGCAGAGAGGATTATTGGTCAGGTGAGGTGCTCCGTAGATAGATACAAAATGCTGGAGTAACTCAGCGGGTCAGGCAGCATCTCTGGAGAGAAAGAATGGGTGACGTTTTTGGTCGAGACCACTTACTGTAGTTGCCCCTTTTGTGCAGTGCGTTTTTTTCAGAAAGAGTGCATCGTTTCAGAGCCTCCAAGCCTCGGGTCTTCTTCAAGATTCTCTCCTTTCCATCAGGATTCCAAAACTGGAAGAGACATTTCCACCTTTCCATTTAGCAATCATGATGGGTGGTGTTGCCACAACTCTTCTCTTTCTATACAGCAAATGTATGGTTGAATGAATGCATTATTTACTTATTACCAATGGGAAGGATCCACTTGCCCACCATGTCTAAGGACTCACAACAGCAATTCCATCATTCCCTATCACTTGCCTTACATCCCTGTATTTCTGCAATTTTTTCGCAATGCCCGTCAACTCCCTTACTTTTTGCTGCTTTGCTACATTAAGCGGTTTTATAGTAGTCCACCTATTGATATATTTTACTGTCGTGGGAGGAAACTAAAGCACTCAAGGGGGTCCCATGCATTCACAGGGAGAAAATGCATGTCTATACAAAGTCCACATTAGGCACTGTCAGTGCCCGTCGTTAGGACGCAACTGGGTCATAGTGTGGAAACAGGCCCTTCAGCCCAACCTGCCCACACCGCCCAACATGTCCCTGCTACACTAGTCTCACCTGCCTGCGTTTGGTCTATATCCTTCCAAACCTGTCCTGTCCATGTACCTGTCTAACTGTATATTAATCATTGCCTCAACAACCTCCTCTGGCAGCTTGTTCCATTCACCCACCACCCTTTGTGTGAAAAAGTTACCCCTCAGATACCTATTAAATCTTTTCTCCTTCTCCTTAAACCTATGGCCTCTAGTCCTCGATTCCCGTACTCTGGGTAAGAGACTCTGTGCATCCACCCAACCTTTTCTTCTCATGATTTTCTACACCTCCCAACGCCTCTCATCCTCCTGTGCTCAATTTGTTGTGAACGCTTTTTAAAAAGTACGATGGCTACAATTGGTGGATGGTACTCGTTAACTCAGAGACAGTCATCTTTCCACACCAATAAGTTTACCTTGAAGTAATTCATTGAAACCTTTGTGGATTTTTTTGTTTTCTGGAATTTGTTTCAGACATGGCAAATGCTTTAAAACAAAAATGGTTAAGAATCTACAGTGGATGCTCCTGGGTGGTATAGTATATGCCAATCAGGAAGGTGAGCGAGCAGTGACTGATTTTGTAGTGTCTACAAACTGAAACCGCAGCCAGTGATTGTCTGGTGGAGGAATTTGTCTCATCGCATCTCCCTTGCACCTCTACCTCAGGATTAATGCCAAATAATGTCTCCCACTACAGACACTGAAGTGAAGTGAGAATGCAGTGAAAGGTGCAAAATAATCAGGTACTTCTATTAATCAAAGAACAACTGCTGGAAGAACTCAGCATCTGTGGAAGGAAATGGACAGGATTTCAGGATCCTTAAAGAGTCTTCCTTGAGCAAAGAGCCAAGTCAACTATCCTGTCCTTGGTGTAACATTTGTTCCAGGATCTCGGGTACTTCTTTAAAGCAAATGTTAATACTTTTTGTGAAACAGTGCAGCTTCGTGGCAAAATCAACACCATCGTGATTGGAAAATAGCATGGACACAAATATCTCTGCTAGTTTTAGGATCCTGGTAGAAGTGAGAGAATCCTCCCCAAAAAATACCTTTTCAAGCTTGAGACTCTGAAGCGACGCACTCCAATGATGTGTGTTAAAAAGAAAACACGTTTTTGTGAACAATTAGATGACGTTGTGGACAATTAGATAGTTTTCTTTGGCTGGAATGTCCAGAACCAGGCGGTCACGGTGGCGCAGCGGTAGAGTTGCTGCCTTACAGCGAATGCAGTGCCGGAGACCAAGGTTCCATCCCGACTACGGGCGCTGCCTATACAGAGTTTGTACGTTCTCCCCGTCACCTGCGTGGGTTTTCTCAGAGATCTTCGGTTTCCTCCCACACTCCAAAGACGTACAGGTTTGTAGGTTAATTGCCTTGGTAAATGTAAAAATTGTTCCTACTGGGTCTAGGATAGTGTTAGTGTGCGGGGGTCGCTGTTCGACGCGGACCTGGTGGGCCGAAGGGCCTGTTTCCGCGCTTTATCTCTAAACTAAACTAAATCAGGGTCGTAGTCTCAAACTATGGGATCGGCTCTTGGGAATAAATTTCTTTACCCAGTTGGTTGTGAATTCTTTACCCAAGATGGCCATTGAGGCTCAGTCGCTGACTACGTTCAAGATAGTAATCGCTGGATTTATAAATATTTAAATGAATTGTGATATGGTATTTAGTGCAGGAAAGTAGTACTACAGTGACATTTCAAGCATGATCTTATTAAATGGAGAAAGAGGCATGAGGTGCTCCTGTTCTTGTGCTCTCAATAGTTCAGGCTGAGGATCTGCATCCAAAAAAACATTTTGAGATGGATGTTGTGACAATTTCTCTCAGTTTTTCCACTTGATCCACCCAAGGCAATTGATTGATTAATTGAAAAAGAGAGCATGGAAAGGAGCCCTTCTGTGATGGAGTCATGGAGTGATGATACAGTGTGGGTGCTTCATGAGAGTTTTCCAGTGTGGAAACAGGCCCAACTTGCCCACACGGACTAGTCCACGCTGACCATGAATCAACTTTTCACTCTGGTTCTATGTTATCCCACTTTTGCATGCACCCGGGTCACATCTTATGAGATGTGGGAGGAGACCCTTGTGGTCACCGGGGCAATGTGCAACCATTGCAGCTAGTATCCCAGGTCAGGATCGAACCCCCATCTCTGGCGCTGTGAGGCAGCAACCCTATCAGCTGCACCATTCTGCAAAATTTGATCCACTGCCCCAGCCCATTTAGAATGATTTTAACAACTCATTTGATCCATGACAATGTGCAAAATGGGATTGGGAATTGCAGCATTTAGAAAAAGAAAACACGCCCAAAACCTTTCAAAATACCATATTATAATCACATTGTCATACTCTGGAAATATGTATAACCTAATAACAAGGAAATGATCTCTCCTGCACATTGCAAAGATGTTTGAATGAATACTCCACAGATCTGTTTGTGCTGTTTAGTGTAACAGAGTAAAAACTTAGCATATATGGAAATAAAAGCAGAAGCTTCTCAGTGGGAAAACTCATGGTGAGAAATCATCCCCTATTAGGTACCTACCAAGAGGAAGGAAAGTGCAGTCAGTTTGAAATGTTACCGCAAATTACATCGGGCTAATCTGTGGACCTGAGTTTCAATGCTAACCACAGTGACTTTTATTTTCTTCACTAGCTAAAGTGATTCAAATTACGGTAATGTGAATATTTTAAAGTTCTTGGTAGTATGGCAGTCGTCGACCAGAAGTTGGATTGCATCCATTTTGCTGTGTTAAACGGGTACTTTTTAAAAATCAAAACACAAAGACATGGGTCGCTTGCAAAACATTGCAAATTTCGTTCCTGAAGGCACTTCAGCCAGATTTGCCCACTCAGGCCTCTTTTTGCTCACCATCCTTTATAGACAATAGGTGCAGGAGTAGGAGATTCAGCCCTTCGAGCCAGCACCGCCATTCAATGTGATCATGGCTGATCATCCACAATCAGTACCCCATTCGTGCCGTCTCCTCATATCCCTTGACTCCGCTATCTTTAAGAGCCCTATCTAGCTCTCTCTTGAAAGCATCCAGAGAACCTGCCTCCATTGGCAGAGAATTCCACAGACTCCTTTAGAGGTACATTACCAGACAATGGCAACATACATGCGGACTGCCAAGGAGGTCTTGACTCCCACGTTTCAATCGAAGGTCATTGATGTTCTGGAGGGTGAGAGAAATGGCAAGAAAGAGCTCTTGTGCACCATTGAGGTTTGGAGAGGCACCAGTGCAGTCATACAAGTAGTGATGATCTTGGAACTAAAATTTTGCAGGCTTTTTGCAAGAAATGTCCCTGTGTGAGGGAGTCCTATATAGTTGCTAGCCCTCTCCTCTGCTGGGAGACAAGACTGTGAGTGTCCAACAGGCACATTCTTGCTTCCCTTCCCCTCTTGGCCTCGCAGGCCTGTGACCTGTCTGGATTTGGTCTGACTGCTTAGAGGAGGAATTTAAGGTGTATTTTCCAGCTGTCAGTCTGTTTTTCAGATTTATTTTTATTTTTTTGCCTTAGTTTAGAGATACAATGCGGAAATAGGCCCATCTGCCCACCGCGTCTGCACCGACCAGAGATCCACGCACATTATCATTTCCCTATCCACACTCGGGACAATTTTACATTGACACCAAGCCAATGATCCTGCAAACCTATATGTCTTTGGAGCGTGGGAGGAAACCCAAGACCTCGGAGAAAATCCACGCAAGTCACGGGGAGAACGTACAAACTCCGTACAGGCAAACCCAAGTTGGGATTGAACCAGGGTCTCTGGTACTGTAAGGCAGTAGCTCTACTGCTACACCATTGTACTGTTTTAAAACGAGTTTTGAATTCACAGTTTCTGCCTTGTGATAAATGTTTTCAGCTAAAATATGCAAATAATTTTGGACGTTCCAAAGTCTGCACTTTTGGCTATGAAGTGCCCGTCTTTGAATGGTGGTCGAAACCATTAGAAGCTCGAAGTCTGCCAACTATCACATTGATGAGGGACATGAAAATGACATGCCTGAAGCAATGGTTATGCTCTTTGCGGGTGCTGATAAATTGACAGCGTCTTCCAGGAGGCCTCCAGATCAGGGATAATCGCCGTGAGGCAGACCTATCTTTCAACTGTGCTGAGAATGGAACCAGGAGGAGCGGAAACTTTGGAATCCCCAGCAAAGGTGGGGATTCCTTTGCTCCATAGTTTCAGATGATGAGTCGAATTGTTCCTGTTCCCACTAGAACTACCATTCTGCCACCAACCAACCATCAGTGTACCAACTAATGCCTTGTGCATATCCTTGTTCACCTCATTTATGTCAGCATGGTTCTGAATCCAATCACCTGCTTTCATGCAGAAACATTCAAGTTACATCTTAGCTTCCCGCAAGAACACAATGCACCCGCTAGACTTCTATTATAAAAAGTTAATCCTCGCCTTCTAAATGTCAAGCCCTGCAGACTTCAAGTGGCATTGACAAGTTGCCTTTCCACTTGCTTATGCAGCCGTTTGCTCTATTCATTCAACTCCTTGCATCAAGTACAGTGTTGCTACTGTATGTGACCACAGTTCTTGTACCTCAGTGTGCAGGAAGGAACTGCTGATGATGGTTTAAATCGATGATAGACACAAATTGTTGGAGTAACTCAGTGGGACAGGCAGCATCTGTGGAGAGAAGGAATGGGTGACGTTTTGGGTCGAGACCCTTCTTCAGACTGATCTTCAGACTGATCTTCAGTCTGACGAAGGGTCTCGACCCGAAACGTCACCCATTCCTTCTCTCCAGAGATGTTGCCTGTCCCGCTGAGTTACTCCAACAATTTGTGTCTATCTTGTACTGCAACATTTGTTGGTATCTTTACTAAGTCATGCAGCAATGGCAGAATTTTCCTTTTCAACTCTGCTCCAACTTTTGTTTTAACACCCCGTAATTAAAAAGCGAAGATTTTTCAAATAGAGGCTAATTGCATGTTAGTTCTATTCTCTGATTAAGTCTGTGAATTAGATAGTTTTCATCAATGTTACCAGTATAATTCCTCAGGGAAATTTTTATACTTTCAGTTTTAATTATCTTGAAAAGTATAGATATTCCCTCTTCCCGATGGGACTGATTTTCTTGATGGCTTTGGCCTACGTTCTGGTCTCGAGTGATCCAAGCACACACAGCCCACAATTTTCCCCCCCATTTCAAGGAAAGGGCAGTAAATTATAAGCATGTGTTAATTTCAGATCGGCTGACCGCAAATGCTGAAATCAGAAGTACTCCAGTATGTCTCTTTATATTTCCTTTGATCAGCTTCTTAATTTTTTTTGTGTATGCACTAAAAGCATCTGTCAGAGCCTCTTTTTATTGGAAGCTGTTATCAGTAGTTTTGACTCAGCAGAACGATCTTTTAAAAATGTTCCAAGTGCCCTGTTGGAGAAAAAATCACTGAGAAACATATCTGTGTTTTTCACTGTTCTGTCTCACAGGAACTGGCACAGGCTGAGACGTGGATGAATTGCATAATCCCTGTCATTGTCAGACCACAAATGGTATTTTTAAATGAACGTAGTGAAGGCGAGAACCAGGAAGTCAATGTATCACAGAGGAAATGACCAGCTTCTCAAAAAAACCCATTTGCAATTGTAATTTCAGAAGGTTCTCCGAAGGAAAACATTATTTGACTCGTGGAATGCTGTTGTAGTTTACCAATGTGCTTTGGGCAAGAATGTTGTGCTTGTTATTGATGTGTAAGAAAGAACTGTAGATGCTGGTTAAAATCGAAGGTAGACACAAAATACTGGAGTAACTCAGTGGGTGAGGCAGCATCTCAGGAGAGAAGTAATGGGCGACGTTTTGGTTCAACTGAGTTTGGGCAAAATATTCCCTTGCACCATTCTGTATGTCTGTTTTTGTGAAATAGAACTCAGAAATTATGGGAGGATTACATAAAACTACAATTCAAAGGTAATGAATATACTGAGTATTCTTATTTCCATCATGGACATACAATAGTGATAAAGGACACCAGGTCCTACTATGGTAAACTCATGAGCTACTACGGTATGACTACGTTAAAAAGTATAAAATTTTTCCATCTCGAGTACATTTTACTCGTGGACATTTTTCAACATGTTGAAAAATCTTCACGAGTTACCACATTTCCCGAGTACCTGCTGGTAAGAAATGTCCAGAGCTCCGACGTACCTGCTACGTTCATTCTACGTGCTTGCCACGAGTTTTGATTTTTTTTTAAACTCGGGAGAGCTCTTGGGTGAACTCGCACAGTGGGACAGGGCTTCACACCCGCTGAGTTTCTCCAGCATTTTTGTCTACCATTGATTTTTCCAGCATCTGCTGTTCCTTCTGAGACGTTTTGCGGTGACGGCTGCAATTGCGGTTCCTTTCTGTTGGGGGGGGGGGGGGGGGGGGGGGGGGGGGTGCTGGTGTCCTGGCCCGTGGCAGCTCCTGATAAGTGATATGTTCCCTCCGCGGGTGCTGCCTTGCCCGCTGTGTTCCTCCAGCACTCCAGTGTTTTTTGTTTGGCTCTGAATTTGAAGGTGGAACCCCCTGTGTTCACCTTCAACTCCCTGTCTGTGGTGGCTCAGCGGGCCGGGCAGGGGCTCTGGGGAGAGGGGTGCGTTTTTGGTTGAGACCCTTTCTTCAGACAATAGTTGTGTACAAGTACTCTCACCAATGTTGAGAGTTCAGATTCAGTCTGCTAGCAGCTGATGGGAAGGGTCTTCAAGTGGGAAGTGGCTGTAAAAGGACAGCGTCGCTGCGCTGCCTGTGAGGAATTCCTGCTGTATACTCTGTCCATTTTGTCTGTATTCAATTTCAGAGCATCATGGATAACATTTCTCGATGGGGGGTGGAGCTTATCCTTGTCCGTGCTGACACAGGAGTAACCTCCATGATATTTGGTCTTGAGCTGGGAGGCCAAAGATGGCAGTCGGTTCCGCTGTCCGGTGATGGTGGCCGCTCGTAGCCATGCGAGCAGTTTCCCTCCCCGGCCACAATGTGGTGGCTCCACGCCACCGCCAAGAGCGAGTCCAATTGTTTTATCCCGGCGACACATGGATAAGCCACTGCCCGCTGTGATGTTTCCATCCCTCTGACCCACTTCACTCTATGAATTTGTGGCTGGTCCCCTCCAGATAGATGGAGTCGGTTCCGGTCCGGTATTGGCCATGTAACCCGACCCCCTTGTCCTGCCCTCCCCACAACTTTCTGGCTAGTACAGCAAGATCCCACTAGTTTTGTCATTCAATAAGATGACAACTGATTCATGTTGTCCCGGTGTGCTCCCGTTTTTCCCACCATTTTTCCACCTGCCTTCATCCTCCACCCTCCACCCATTCAGTAATTCAGAAAGAAGGAGATTTGGAAGCCTTGGGCAAATTGAATTGTTACTTTATTTATTACTTTTATTTTTACAGAGAGAACAATATGCGCATGCGCGGTTTAAGATTTTTTTAAAGCCGACTGACTGTCATATTACTCATGACTTGTGACATTTATAATTATTTATTTATATTTCTATGAAAATTGTTCCCAATTGGGCCCCGCACCTCCTAATGGCCCTGTCTTATGGTGCGAGTCCACCCATTAGTGATCCCGAGTGAAAGAAAAAATCAAACTCGTGGTTGTCTACGAGATTCCAAGTTTATGTTCACGAGTTTAAACAAGTTCCCAACTGAATGTCTAAGTTTGCCGTTTACTTCTCATTTCTGCCATGTACCAAGTTCCTCTCCTTTCACAAGCGTACCGACGTGTGGAAAAAATCATCACATGGATGTAGTCTCATGCAGGGGTAAAAAGTTGACCGGGGACAGAACTGCCCCGAGGATCAGCTTCTCTGTGTCTCTTAGAAGCTGCATGCTCAAAACATAAAGGTTTAAGAAACGGACTGCAGGGAGAACTTCAAAGCTTTTGTAAATCGATTAAATTCAGGTAGCAGTTGAACTCAAGATTTAAATCCCCTGAAAGTTAGGTTTTTTAACACAGGATAGATGTGCTGTCAGAACGGAGGCTGAAAACCTACTCATGTACTGCCAGCAGCACACTCCGTAGTATATAAGGGATGACCGAAGGTCCAGGGTCTCACGTTATGGTTCTGCAGGCCCTTCGGCTGTCAGCGGCAGCAACTCTACACATGGCATTTTTTTACACTCTCCAAGTGAATGAAGGCCTGTACGTTTTGGAAGGGGGATCTCGGAGAAAATCCACGCAGGTCACGGGGAGAACCTACTCAGTACAGACAGCACCCGTAGTCGGGATCGAACCCGGGTCTCCAATGCTGCATTCTGCATTAAGTATCAAATAGAGGAGCAAGAAGGTAATCAAGGCGGAGAAATTGTAGAGGCCAATGCCCAGGTAGTCCAACTCACAGGAGTACAGGTCCACCATGACGACACCGTGGCCGCCGAGGGCTTTGGAGGAGGTGAAGGTGACATCGGTGATCAGGCGAGGGATGTTGACAGTGGTCTGATTGATCCACCACACGAACCACCTGGTGTCGCGGATGAAATGAGAGTGGTTGCCGCTTAGCCGCAGCTCCCGAAGTTGTTTGATGGCGCTGTCCGGGAAACTGGATATCTGGATGGTCTTCAGGTAGCTGAGATCCAGGTACTGCAGGGAGGTCACGTCCCGCAGGAAGTCCTTGGTCAGTTTGGAGATCTGGTTGCGGGTGTGGTTGAAGACGCGCAGGGTCTGGGTGCAGTTGGACAGCATGCAAGGCACCATGGTCAACAGGTTGCTACCGAGGTCCAGCAGCTCCAACCAGCCTAGCAGGTAAAGCCTGCCCCAGTTGAAGCTCCACAGCTGGTTACCGCTCAGCACAAGCTCCTTGAGTAGCGGGGGTAGGTGGTCAAACACGTTGTGCAGCATGAACACAAGTTTTTTCCCCTAATAATCCGCTGCTATCTGTGTTCGAGAGCAAAAACTTGCAAAGGGCATGCACGGTTCCTCGCCAGCGAAGATGGACACAGAATGCTGGAGTAACTCAGCGGGACAGGCAGCATCTCTGGAGAGAAGGAATGGGTGACGTTTCGGGGTGAGACCCATTACTTCTCTCCAGAGATACGGCAACAGCACAGCACAAAACCTGTCTGAAGAAGGGTCTTGACCCGAAACGTCACCAATTCCTTTTCTCCAGAGATGCTGTCTGCCCTGCTGAGTTACTCCAGCATTTAGAAAAGCAACAAAACCTTAGGATAAACCAAGTTCGAATATCATATTCTAAACAGTAAACCCTCATTATAATGGATTGTAGGGGGGGGGGGGGAGGTAATGGATTATCATTTGTAGGAAGGTTATTGTGATTGCTGGTCTACACACCAGCCTAGACCTCTGGGCAGAAGTTACCAAGAACTTGCCTAATCATGTGGCAATCAGGGCAGCTAAAAGAAAATTTGCAATTGTTCGACGTTAAAATTTCTTTTGAAAATAAACTTTTTATAAAGGGTCTTTTAACGAACCTTGCAAAGACCCTTTATAAAAATAAACTAATGGAAAATACATTGTATTTGTACTTTCTTTGATCGCACTTTACTGGCTTTATCTTGCACTAAACGTTATTATCTACACTGTAAGTGGCTCGATTGTAATCATGGATTGTCTTTTCCGCTGTCTGGTTAGCACGCAACGAAAGCTTTTCTCTGTACCTCAGTACACGTGACAATAGACAAAACTGAAACGATTAATGTTGAGGGAAGCACCCAGTACAGCACCACATTAGAACATTACAGCAGTGTACCACATGGTAAAGGGAAGGTTGGAGGGGGAAAAGCAAGGTCAGGAATAAACCAGCAATCGCTCACTGAAAGATAAGTCGTCTGGAGTTTAAGAATTTTTCGGGGGACTGTTGAAAATTGTTGATGCAAGTTGGTGCCAGCAGTGCATTTTAGAAGCAAGAAATGGAACTGAAATGGAAGATAAATGGTCAAAATGAGCTAAAGGATTTTGGTATGCACATTATAAATGGTGGAATTACAAATAGACATGGTCATAAAAATGCTAACTAAATCCCTGTTTTTGTTTTATAAATAAAATACATTGTTTTAAATGCCTGTTTTTGCATGATGAATATTTTTTTCTAATTAATTTTTTTGAAAGACCAGTAGTGCTTAATTTCTTTGTAGTTGAGGTTGAGAATTGAAAACAAAACATACTGGAAAGGTCAGTCTGAATCCACGTAAATAGTCTAGAGGTTACATGTCACTGCAAACACCGTTTATAAGAAGTGGGAAAATTAGCTAACTCGTGCTTTAAAGTTGAAGGGAAGGTGGGGACAGGAGAGGGAAGGATACATTAAAAGGAATACCTCCAATAGGTGAGGCCAGGGTTGCTAAGGTGATTCCACTTTCAACAGAGCTGTCTGAGCGATGGATTAATTACAACAGTTGTGTCAAGAGAAAACAAACAAAGTAACAGGTAGAAGGTGTGGCTGAGACCTGTGGAGAAAGGAGGACTCCCGTCTGTATAGTTAATTCACCATTTCTCATTACATAGATGCTGTCTGATCTGCTGGGTTTTTGCAGCCTCCTCCATTTCAGGTTTGCACCTGTAATCCACCCCATATCACCTCCTCACCATCCCCTCCAAATGGTCAACCCTTGTACAGCGCATGCCTCTGTTCAACATTACAGCAGACGCCACTCCTTGGTGATGTCCAAAGAAAGTGCCTTTCGCTGTTGTGCCACAACGATCTCAAAAGGATTGTTCATGTTAAGTGTCCATGGAAGTGGACACCTGGTAGATAGTCACTATGGGCATAAATATCCACCAATCTATTTATCAAGATGGCTACTTATTGGTAGGCTGGACATAGACATCCCCAGCCTCCATGTTGCTAGTAATCACTCGGGTAGGCTGGAGAAAACACTGACGACCTTTGACTGCATTTGTCCCAATGCCCACATCCGCCCGTGCCAATAATCCTCATCTCAATCCTTTTGGTTAGCGCTCTAGAGTCACCCTACATCCTGCTTGGCATCAGGCACAAGATACTTGGTAAGTGAGGTGCGGCAAAATGTCTAGCAGTGTCATTGTTTGAAGAATGTGTCTATGGAACCGATGTGTGATGGTGTGCTACTTTGCTGAAAGCTATATTATCAAATCTATATCTTCCCTGTTGCTCTACCTATTGACCCCAAGTTTGACTTGATTGTATTTTTATATGGTATATCTGATCTGTTTGGATAGCATATGAAACACTGTACCTCGGTATACATGACCATAATTGTAGGTGCCATTTATGTATAGGCTTGGCTAGTGTTGGCATATTATATTATTTTGTCTAGATATATCTTGCAGTATTATTTTGGACACTTGTGGGCAGTCATTAGATGCACAGGGGGGCGTGTATATATATGTATATATATATATATATGGGCGTAGTGGACAGGGAATGTTCAGACCAGGCACAGGGAGGGAGAGCATACAGTTTTCACCAGACCGGGAAGAACAGCCAGCTACAACTTGACAAGAGTCAAGAGACATTTATTATCACATGTACCAATTGGTACAGTGAAATTTGTGGTCACCATACAAGTCGTTACTTGTATGCAGAATAAGGAGAACCTGGTACGTTCATCTCTTTGTTTGTACAACTACTTCATTAAAGAACCAATTGACTGGTAATAACGACTGGAAAATTTGTTCTATTTGGTCTGTGTAAGATCACTCCTACTTGCTTGTATAGTAATGGCAACGGAAAGTTGGACACTGGAAGAGTCGGAAAGTTGCCATTGCAATAATAATAAACCTAGACCTAGATCAGGTGATCTCCCCACTCACTGCCTGTCCTCTGTCCAACGTGACCCCACCACTTGCCACATCTTCCCTTCTCCTCCCATGGCTACTTTCCGCAAAGGCCGTTCCCTCCGTAACTCCCTGGTCAATTCGTCCCTTCCCACCCAAAGACCACTCCCTCTCCGGGCACTTTCCCTTGCAACCGCAAGAAATGCTACACTTGTCGCTTTACCTCCCACCTCGACTCCATTCAAGGACCCAAGCAGTCGTTCCAGGTGCGACAGAGGTTCACCTACACCTCCTCCAAACTCATCTATTGCATCCACTGCTCTAGATGTCAGCTGATCTACATCGGTGAGACCGAGCGTAGGCTTGGCGATCCCTTCACCGAACACCTCCACTCGGTCCGCAATAACCAATTTGATCTCCCGGTGGCTCAGCACTTCAACTCCTCCGACCTTTCTGTCCTGGGCCTCCTGCATGGCCAGAGTGAGCACCACCGGAAATTGGAGGAGCAGCACCTCATATTTCGCTTGGGCAGTTTATACCCCAGCGGTATGAACATTGAATTATCCAATTTCAGGTAGCCCTCACTAGCCAGCCCTCAGTGGTCTCCTCTTCCTTTCTTCTTCCCTCCCCACCCTATATCAATCTGAAGCTTCTCCTCCCGAAACTTTGCCTATTTCCCGCTCCATAGATGCTGCCCCACTGAGTTCACAGAGCACTTTTGTCTACCTTGATTTGGCATCTGCAGTTTTAAAGCCCTGTCCTTTTCTGTCTCTGTGCCTAACTGAGTTGATGTCGATGCTTTGAAGCATTCTGGTCTGCCTCTTCGAGCTAAGGCAAAGACCTGCCAGGCTGCTGCCACTCCCAGCTCCTAGCTTTACAGGTGTGGAAAAGTTATGATCTCCTCGTGAAGAGCTCAGATGCTACTTCTGACCTGAATCTCCTCAGTAAGGTGCTGAAATACTGACGTGCTTGCTATGTGGCTAAGTGCTGGCAGGTCCACAACATTTCAGCAGGAAACATTGGGAATTCTTGTAAGAAACAAATATGCTCCTAATGCACTCCGATGACTTGCCAAGGGTGCACTACACAATGATGTTTGGATGCTCAGAGAAATGGAGCTAATGAAACATTGGCATTAAAAGATGCATTGCACAATATGATTTCAAAACCAAATGGATCTGAGGGAGAACATTGAGATTATGAAATGTGATGAAGTAACCAGTGATTGTTTCTTTTGGCTTGTAGCACAAGCGAATATAGATTTAAATTAATTGCACAAATATTAAAAGAGGAAGGTAGAAAGAAATGACGACTATTTTGGTAACAGAACATATCATTTCTTCCAAAATGGATTTGGCAATTGCAGGCCGTTTAAAAAGATACAAAACACTAGTTGGAGATTTGGTTAAGATCAGGTGGCTTGTGAGAAGCAGCACAAGTGGAAATGGGCCCATTGATCAGACTTAATGCTGCATTGATCAGCGATTTGGATAAATTATTGGAGAAAGGATCAGCACACTTCCATTGCTTGCTTCATGTTTCGAACCAAAATCATCATTCATGTTTTCCAATGCCTCAAATCTAAAAGCTAACTGTGTTCCCATATCAGCTAAGTAGGCCCCTTTCGGTCGTGACTGACCATGGGTGATGCATCCTGGTCGGATGCAAGCCTGAGCGATGTCATATGGAAGACAGGCTGTTGCCCATGTAGCACGTCCCTCCTTTCCACGTCGCTGGTCGATCCAAAGGAACAGCAGGGCCGTTACAGTTTGGCACCAGCGCCTTCGCAGGAGCTGCCAGAGCGAGGTTGTAGACAACGACAAACTGCCTTAGGGGCTCCGACTCCGGATTTTCTTGAGGTTTGCTCCTGGAGACTTTTCCATGACTGGATATGGCCACAAGGTAGTGGAGGTTTTAAATCAGAGTTTTCCCTCTCCTAGATGGACTGCCTTCCCAGGCTGATGAACCCCATCTGCCCGAGCATTCTGGGGGCAGGAGCGTCTACCTTCCCGTGCAGGTCTATAGCACCTGCCCACTGCCATATCAGTAACTCCGTTATACTCACTTTCCACTCCCTCCCCCACTCGCTCATCCCACAACTCTTGTCTATCCTTATGTTTTTCCTCAACCATTTTCATCTTTGGTTTCAGATGCCTGCTTCTCATCATCTGCAATTCCCTTCCTAAAACCATTTGCCTCAGCAGCATCTCTTTCTGTAACCTGCCACCCTTTGGTTGAAATTGTGGTCAATCCTACCTAGTAATACAATTCATGCAGCACCTTCTCTGCTAAAATGCTTCACATTGGTCAAAGTTGTGGCCATCCTCCAAGTCCTTTGAATTGGCACCCTTTCAAAGCTGGGAGATTTAAGGGCCTGAACCACTTGGCCATCATTTGCGCGTCAGGCAGATGGCGAGCGAAGATTTTATACATCACAAAATCCTGCAACGCCATCTCCAATGTCCATGAACAAATGCAGCCTCGAAAATGCCTGCCGGTCTTACACTAAATTCTAAAGGGCCTGTCCCACTTGGCCGTCATTTGCACGTAATTTACGCGACATAATTTACGCAACATAATTTACACGTCACGACGCATGACATGCGCATTATGCGCGCATGGTGCGCGATGACATAGGCAGTGACGCGCGGCGTCGCAGGATTTTGTGATGTACAAAATCTTCACGTGCCATCTGCCTGATGCGCAAATGACGGCCAAGTAGGACAGGCCCTTAAATCTCCCAGCTGGAAATCTTCCCCAGGAACCACAGATCCTAAAATACAATGACATCGTTCAACCATGTTGCATACTTGTATATGTCCCTCCCTGTCAATGTTATCTGTCTCCATCTCCATGCCTGTTAATAGTGCTTTTCCTTTCAGCCTCAACCCCTTGCTCCCACAGCAAACAGATGTGTTACAGAATCTCTTTTAAATCCAAGACTTTGACCAAGCCTTTGGTCACCCCTCCTAATGTTATCTGTTTTGTCTTGAGTCTATTTTTCATCTGATTTGATGTGTCTGAATTGCCTTTCTGCTTTCGTATACCCAGAGCACCGTATCGATCAAGCCATCAATGTTTCATTGATTCAAAACCAAATCTTTGTTTGGCATTTAGAGATCAAAGTTTAGTGAAGTATCAATTTGCATTATTCAATGACAAAGAAGACCCTGTGTATGTTTGGAATAAAACCCATCACTGAAGTAGTTGGAGGGAAGATGGAAACAGTCTTGTGGTCGTAATGAGGACGAGCATAAAAATAATTCAGAAACACAGCCATAGTTGGCTATAGAAAAAAGAGGTAAGAAAAGCCTAAAGCAGGAAACTTATGATCATATAATCAGCTGATGTTGACTCTAACTACATAACAATTCACCTCGCACAGTATCTGGAATTGCCAACCTGCATTTACCAACCATAGTTTACAGGAAAGAGTATGGATTTTGGATGAGAGAATGATTAATATCATGTTTTTCTCTTTCCTTGTTGAGCCATTTAGGAAGAATGTTGTTGCCAAACGTTACAGTGGAATTCTTCTTATCGAGTCATCATCACAAGATTAGAAATTATTTAGCCAGAGCTGAAGACACTTTTCGGCATGTGCAAACAGTGGCTCTTGTAGCATATGTAGCTTGTGGTTCTTGTAGCATAGTGGTGGAAAGATTGGTGGATACAGGGCCGCGACGTGAACGCTCTTTCCTTGACCGCCACAGTGGAATTAAAATGGTCTATCAATTTTTACAATTTTCACAAAAGAAATGAAACATAAATAACAAATATTTGTTTATTCAACATAATAAACTTTTACTGTTATTGGTTAAATAATCAACATTGACCTATAAAAGCAGATTTGAATTTACAACCAGTAATTTGAAATGTTATCAACATTTGCAGGATCAAAGATTAGTTTGGAGCCAAATAATTTGGAGAGCTTTCCTTTGTCATTTTCTGCTGCCAAATCACATGAAATCTTTTTGTTTAGTTTAGAGATACAGTGCGGAAACAGGCCCTTTGGCTCACCGAGTCTGCGCTGACAATCGATCACCACACATTAACACTATCCTACACACACTGGGGGCAATTTTACATTTATACCAAACCAATTAACCTACATACCTGTATGTCTTTAGAGTGCGGGAGGAAATTGAAGATCTAGGAGAAAACCCACGCGGTCACGGGGAGAACGTACAAACTCCGTGCAGATATCTCTCGTAGTCAGGATTGAACCCGGGTATGAAATATGATACGATAGAACTTTATTCATCCCCGGAGGGTAATTGGTCATAGTTATCCAACAGTCAAAACACACAACAAGGTACACAAAAACTTGAAATTATGATTAAATTGAAAGTGAGGAAAAAGGAAGACAAGCGACTGTTGACTGGGTGCTGTGTGCGCAGCGCCTCCACCAGAACAAATTAACAAACAAACAAACATAGACTTATCCCCTGGGCAGAAGATACTAAACTAGAGTGCTTCCCCCCACACCGGCTCCCCCATTGTCTTCCCCTCCCCCCCACGCTCATCGACTGCTGATTGCGGATCGATCATGAAGCCCCACTGCCTCACTCTGAGGCTCCTGCTGCTGCCAAGGCTCCTGCTGCTTCCCTCTGCTGCCGGGGTTCCCTCTGCCGACGGGATTCCCGCTACCATCGGGGTTCCCGCTGCCGACGGTGTTCCTGTTGCCGACGGGGTTCCCGCTGCCGCCGAGGCTCCAGCCGCAGCCGAGGCTCACGCTGCCACCGAGGCTCCACCGCCGCCTACTTCGAGGCTCATGCTGCTGCTGAGGCTCCCGCTGTTGCCGCCAAGGCTCCCATCGCCACTGCTACTGAGGCTCCTTCAGCCCACACAGGACTTGCCTCCGCATCTCCGCAATCCCCCTGAGTCGGGCCAGTCAGCGGCACGGTTGTTCGGGGGGCGTCTTTGGCGCTGTAAACACTATAAAGCAGCAACTCTACTGCTGTGCTACCGTGCTGCCCATATATTTGTTATTTCACGTTCATTATAGAATTATGTCATTTCAATTGCAAGATGTTCTCACAGTTTGCTGCGGAGAAATGACAAACATTTAAAGTATACAAAGTTAAAATGGGATAGATTAATCGTGTTGGTTTTAGTTTGAAAATATTTTTATACTGGTATGATGGGGAACCTCTAATCTTCAAATGTTATAACAGCTAATGGCGAGACTCTAAAGCAGCAAATGACTAGCAACCCGCTGAGTTCCTCCAGCTTTTTGTGTCTATCCTTGCAAAAATAAGTTTTATGATTGAATAGTTAATTTAGAAAACCACATTGTCATTTTGATGTGTGTTTACCAAATTTGGAGCAGTGCCTTGTAGAGCAAACTCTAGTGAATATTTATGTGTATAAAATTAACCCAGGTCAAGAAATCATCTGAAATTTGATCAACGAGCTGTATAGGATGTCAGTCAGTGTTGAATGAGCACCGCTCTTCAGAGGAGCAAAATGGAACACACTCACCTTTTTTTGGTGGTCCTCAAAAACAATTTCAAACGATAACAGAAATAAAACCTGCGAGTGATGCAGCTTCCCTGCTGATTATTTCTTGCAATGGGGAGACAAATGAGTCGATGTTTCAGAGACTGTTGCATTTGTTCGCAGTCTAAAGTGATGAATGTGATGGTGTGATGTAGCTAGAGAACCTCAAGCAGCACACAGACGAGGTAGAAAGTTCCTGATAACAAAGCATGTTAAGCACAATATACCAACTCTCTGGGCTAATTAAACATTATTGTTTCAGTTCACGCAGGACAATTGAAAGTGTCAAGCATGAGACAGCTTCGTGTTTAAAGGTTTTTAGCAATGATTGTGAAATGGGTTCAAAGTACAGCTAGGTTTAGATCTTAATGGACAATGAGCTTGAAAAATGAACAGTCTGCTTCTGATATGCTTTTCCTCTGCTTCCAAAATCTGCTCCCCACTTGGCGAACCGGCTGTCAGCAATTGGAATATTGCTTCACATTCTTTTTCTTAATTCAGAGTCTTTACTCATAGACCCCTCAGACAGGGAGTTAATGTCCAGGGTGGATTTGGGAGAAGTAAAAGATGAAGTAGAAGCAGTTAAACAACTCCCACTCAAAAGAGTAGCCGGACACTTGAGCCCCGACCACTGTCAGTTCCAGTTACCGGTTGCTAGGAAGAACACAAAATTAGCCTGAGAATGGCTTGGCCGTCGTTTCTCTCCCGCGTTATAAAGCAGCCAGTTTCATTACACCCTATCTCATATGGTCAGGGTGAGAACTTGCTTTCAGGCACAAATCAGTGCCCTGTTACTCTGCGATGCGAGGTGCTTCGTTTAAGTATGCTGCAAAACGGAAGAACAAATGACCTTGCTTAGAGGACGGCAAAACTTTGCTGATCATTTCGACTGGGGAGACATGGAGATGCAAAAAGCAAATGTCTAAGTCTGGCTTGTTGCTGACGTTTCAATAAACCTCTGGATAGAAATTGGGGAGCCCACTGTAAAATTTCATTGAAATATATATCACTCTGACTGAGTCCCAAAATTTGCATCTCTGGGTTGGGAAAACCACAACAAAAATCACTGCCCTTTCACTTTTAATCAATTCATTTCGTAGCATTTCTGTCTATGCCAAGAAACTATGTTTTGAACATTTTCTTAATGTTCTTTCTTAGGATTTTTTACATTTTGTTATATATGTGAATGTGATGAAATAATTTAATTTGCATTCATTAATTGAAAAGTTTGTTTCTCACCCTCTCTTACTCCGTCATATAGTTAGATCTTTAATTTATGCTTAGCGTTTACATGCAAATGCTTTCAATTTGATTTAAATATGCATTAAAACAAAATATATTTAATGCTCGTTATCCATTTCCTTGGCAATCAGGAAGGAGGGAATTTCTTATAATTGTGATGTGGAAGATAATCTGTGCAGATGGGGAACTCTAGCCTTTAGTGGAAATACATGCAATCACTGTGAGTAAATTCTGGAGTCGCACAATTAGCACCGACTTAAGAGCCTGTCCCACTTGGCCGTCCCGGCGTCTCACGCATGGTTACGTCACCGTGCGTCAACGTCCTGCCGCGCGCCGCAGGGTATTCCAATGACGTCACGCGCACCAGACGGCTGTGCTGATGCATGATTTGCGCGCGACGTCGCACATCACGACGCGGCGACATATTTTACATAAGACGCGTAAATGAGGCGGAAATGATGGCCAAGTAGGACAGGCCCTTTACCTCTGTATGATTCACCAATTTGTCAGCAGTCCTTTATATAAGTGGTTGCACTTGGCAGTATCTTATGTTAGAAGCATTGGTACGGAGTTGGGATCGGGCACCCTGCTGTTCCAATGCTCAATTGGACATTGGATGATCTGCGCACCCATGAGCACTGGAGTAGCCAGGCACACTTCCCACCCAACCCCTTATGATCCCAAACATGCAAGTATGAGCATACATTGAGGACCCTCTCCCATCGGGCAAAAGGTATAGAAGTGTGAAAATGTAAACCTCCAGATTCAGGGACAGTTTCTTCCTAGCTGTTATCAGGCAACTAAATCATCCTACCACAACCAGTAGGCCTGAACTACTATCTACCTCATTGGCGACCCCTGGACTATATTTGATCAGACTTTACTGGCTTTACCTTGCACTGAACGTTATTCCCTTATGTACAGTATCTGTACACTGTAAATGGCTCGATTGTAATCATGTATTGTCTTTCCGCTGATTGGTTAGCATGCAACAAAAGCTTTTCACTGTACCTTGGTACACGTGACAATAAACTAAACTGAACTGACAATATATCATGTTTAAGAAAGAACTGCAGATGCTGGAAAAATCGAAGGGAGATGTCTCGGGTTGAGACCCTTCTTCAGACTGATGAAGGGTCTCGACCCAAAACGTCACCAATTCCTTCTCTCCATAGATGCTGCCTCACCCGCTGAGTTTCTTCAGCATTTTTGTCTACCTTCGACAATACGTCATTGTCTTCAATGGATTGCATTCCACAGGTGATTAATAATTGTTATTTTATGTGACTAACTTGAAGTAATTCCCGAGTTAGCCTTTATCCTAGAGTTAAGCCAGGCTTTCCTAGTCAAAGTTCAGGATATTTCCAAGTTGCTGATACATGATTCATTGTTGCAGCAGCAACTGTTGCTGCTTGCATCACCCACATTTCACTTTCTTCCTATGTGGTATGCACACTTGGAAGTGTCAATCGCATGTCTTAACTAATTTCACACTTCATTTCAATTGCATAGTGCATAATAAACATGCACCGCAAGATTGAATTTCTAAGCCATGTTGTTTAGCAAATGGAATTCAATAGTAATTTACCTTCAAATTTGGTTTCTGATTGCTTGGGTAAGTAACTGCACTACTTAAATGTCAGTTAATGCCCTCTTATGTGAGATTAAGCTATTCATTCCATTCTGGGTTCCAATGTAAATAAGACGGACCACACGTACTGTAAATACATTGAACCTGGTGGATTTTGAAGGGGAGCAGTGGATGAAGGCTGTAAATGTGTATTTAATGACGGAGTATCTTTGCGATTTGAACCAGAAGTGAGAACGTAAATTATTTCAAGTGAAGTTAAAATTGAAATAGAACGAAATGCTCGTCAAACTCAACAGGTTAAGTGGCATGTTTGAAAAATTATTCAGTTAATCTTTCCGTTCTGAAACCATTTCTCGTACATAGATACTTTTGGAATGGAAACGGCTTGTCATGTGCTTTGTTCAGCATTTTCTGCATTTATATTCAAATTTCCAATATATGCTGCTATATTTTCATCGAAGAAGGACCATTTTTTCCAACCTGAAGCAATAACTCTTTCCATTTCCATAGATGCTGTCTGGCCTGCAGAGGGTCTCTAATATTTTCTGCTTTTAATTTATCTTTATACCTCGAAGAAAATAGTATTGCGCAATCAATTCACAGCTTGCGGTGGGGGGGGGGGGGGTTGAAGAACAGATTTTGCGTTTCAAATTTTAGCCGATGGTCGGATAAAATTCAATGTTTGGGAGGATGAGGTTGACGGGCAGAGAATAGTATTGATTGTTGTCAAATGTAAGGAATGGGATAGGGAGAGCAAAAAAATTAGATCTTGAGCTACATAGCTTGATAAATGAGAGACTGCAGACCACAGATTTGCATGGTTGTAGTGTAAAACTCTGCTCAGAAATGCACCATTGGGCATTTGGTGCCCGCAAGAAAGCATAGAACTGCTGGTGCTACCCCACGCAGCTAAGAAAGCCAAAGAGCATGGATGAAATCACTCCGCAATAACTTGAGGGGGAGTTGATCCAAAGATCGAGATCTATTGGGAGTACATTTAAACATCAATGGAGCAGAGATTGCTACAAAGAACAGGTTCAGGTCACCAGTGTGTGGAACGACAACTCGGGGCATGAATGTGGCCCAGGGGATTTATTGAGGAAACTGAAGCAAGAAAATGGAGAGGAAGTTAGCTGAGATTCAGTGGTCATTGTTTGGACTGGCAGAAGAGGCGCACTCGAATCTTGCCTGATCTTCTGCACTTCTGTACTTCCGACATGTTTCGAGGGTCCTTTATAAAGCATTCCCGTAAGAAGTTCTGATGCTGTAGTAACCAGCACGCTAATGTGTTGGGTGTATCCCACTGTAGTTAACAGTAACCAATGCTTGTTTTTGAAATTATGGTTTGCAATTATGAAGCTGGAAGTCACACCTTCCCCTCTGGCTTGGGTTGGACAGTGCAGGTTTGAGAGCCAAGAATCATTTTGCTAGGTGGGGTGACTTTTAGAAATATGGATCACCTGCACTGAGTTCTCGCAGACAAATTTCACACCAGCGAGGCTTTTCCGCAGGACCTTGAACAATGCAACATTTTTCCTGATGACATTCATTGGAATGCAGCAGGGCCAGGGTTACAGGCAGAGGGTATACAGTCCCTGTTAATGTCCTGGGTGGATTTGGGAGAAGTAAAAGATGAAGTAGAAGCAGTTAAACAACTCCCACTCAAAAGAGTAGCCGGACACTTGAGCCCCGACCACTGTCAGTTCCAGTTACCGGTTGCTAGGAAGAACACAAAATTAGCCTGAGAATGGCTTGGCCGTCGTTTCTCTCCCGCGTTATAAAGCAGCCAGTTTCATCACACCTTCCACCCCTGCAACGGACTGTTCCAGCTGCTACGGTCAGGCAAACGCCTCCGTTGCCATGCGGTGAGAACGGAGAGGTTGAGAAGGAGTTTCTTCCCAGAGGCAATTTGGACTGTAAACACCTATCTCACCAGGGACTAACTCTACTGAACATTTTTCCTTCCATTATTTATTATGTAAAAGAATATGTGTGTTATGATTGTGTTTATAATTTGTTTGGTTGTTTTGATGTTTGTCTTTTGCACAAAAGTCCGCGAGCATTGCCACTTTAATTTCACTGCACATCTCGTATGTGTATGTGACAAATAAACTTGACTTGACTTGACTTGACTTGACTTGACTTGACTTGACTACATCCACCCAGGTATCTGACTTATGGAGCAGGCAGCCCATTGAGATCCACATGCATGCCATCAATCCAAGAAAGGCAAGCTAATGCCCCAAATAGCCCGATGTTCGGAAGATTAGCCAGTGTTGCCTCTCATTTCTAAAGGAAATAGCCAAAACTCTGAATACTTTAAAGAAAGGGATCCATAAATTAAATCTTCTGTAAATATATGCAAAAATTGTGCTATGTGGTAGATTCATAGCACTTTGATCCATGAGTGCTGGGAGTGGTAGTTTAGTTTAGTTTTAGTTTAGAGACAGTGTGGAAGCAGGCCCTTCGGCCCACCGAGTCCGCCCGAACAGCGATCCCCGCACACTGGCACTATCCTACACGCACTCGGGACAATTCACTATTTTACAGAAGCCGATTAACCTACAAACCTGTACATCTTTGGGATGTGGGAGGAAACCAGAGCACCTGGAGAAAACCCACGCAGATCACAAGGAGAACGTACAAACTCCCTATAGACAGCACCTACAGTTAGGATCGAACCCGGATCTCTGGCGCTGCAAGGCAGCAACTCTACCGCTGCGCCACTATGCCGCCCCTATTAGTGCAGATGTGTAAGAACTTTTATGAATTCACAGCACGGCCTGTGAGACATAAGCCCACTTGTGCACTTTTAAATGAAACTTGACCATAAGTTGCAAACTGTGAACTAACCCACTGAGTCTGCCTTCAAAGGAGGTAGATAGGCTTCTAGACCCAAGCAGGATCATGGGGTATGGGCAAAGAGACTGAATATCGCAATAAGGTAGATCACCCGTGGTAGTAATGTTAGACACAATATGCTAGAGTATCTCAGCGGGACAGGCAGCAGCTCTGGATAGAAGGAATGGGTGAGGTTTCGGGTCGAGACCTTTCTTAGGGCTGAGAGGTAAGGGAGAGGGAAACACAGAGATGGTAAGGTGTGAAAATGAGACATCAAAGGGAATGCAGATAAAGGAAAATGTAGAATAGATCATTGTTAGTAACATAATAATAATGTTGTCACAGGAAGTTATAAGACTTTTCTTAAACAGTATTTGGAGTATTGTGTGCATTATTGGATTTATGTGAAATCGTTAGAGAGGGTGTAAAATATGTTTACCAGTATGCTGCCTGGATTAGAAGGTATTAGCAATAAGGCGAGGTTGAGAATTTCTAGTTTTTAAAACATGAATAAAGGCAATTATAAAGCTACATACATAGTGATGCCTCAAGTGGACTGGGAAGATAAATTGAAAGTTAGGACAGAAGATGTGTAATGGCTAACTTTTATAAAATATCTCCTTAATTTTAAATGAAGCTATATTTAAGACAAAAGAACTTTGTCAGTGGGATGACCCATTTGTGGCTAACTAAAGGGCCTGTCCCTCTTTCCTGAGTTATTCACAAATTCTCCCGAGTTTTCAAACTCGCAGAATGTTCGTAACGAGTCGGTAGGAGGCCGTAGGAGTCCGTGGATATATCGTAGCAGCTCGTAATGCCAGCCGTAGGTACTCGGGGCATCAGGTAAGTCGGGACGTTTTTTCAGCATGATGAAAAATGTCCACGAGTAAACAAATTAGCCCCGAGTACCTACGGCTGGCATAACGAGCTGCTACGATATATCCACGGACTCCTATGGCCACCTACGGACTTGTTACGAACATTCTGCGAGTTTAAAAACTCAGGAGAATTTGTGAATAACTCAGGAGAATCTGTGAATAACTCAGGAAAGTGGGACAGGCCCCTTAAGGAAGTTTATTGGCAGGCCAGAAGAACTGGGATCATTTTAGAAACTTGCCAAAGATAACTAACATAAAGAGAACAAATTAAATTACAAGAGTAAGAGGCAAGAAATATAATAGACAGAGGGAGCTATCACATATATATATATATATATAAAGAAAGAGCGTAGCTACAAAAATGGATAGAGTTAGGGAACTAAGATTGAGGAATTTTAAAAAAGCACTGAGATTTTGAAATGATATTTTACCTCTATCTACATGGTGGAAGGCCTTAAAAAATGCCAAGAACTTATTGTTGAAAATGTTGTTGGCAAACTCATCGAACTAAAGGTGTTGAGCTCATGCCAGGGACTTGAGATAGCTGCAGTGACAGTGGTTGACCTGGTTGTGATCTTCAAAAGTCCTCTAGAATTTGAAAAACATGCCCTGTAATTGGAAAAATGCAAACTTTGTAACATTCTTCAAGAAAACCCCACGAAAAGATGGAAATAAAAACACACAGTGCTGGAGTAACCCAGCGGGTCAGGCAAAAAGACACAGAAAGCTGAAGTAACTCTGCGGGACAGGCGACATCTCTGGAGAGAAGGAATGGGTGACGTTTCGTGTCGACACCCCTGGCAGATGCTGGATGCAAACAAACATTGGAAAGCAAGTTGTGAGAAGGATACAAAGGTGCATGAATGAACTAAGTTAGTGGGCAAAAGTTGACAGGAAGAGCTTATTGTGGAGAATGGTAAGGTTATTATTCACTTTTTTGAAATGGAGGGAGACCACGAGTTGCTGATGCAGGGAGATCTGGTATTCTGGCACAGCAAGCACTTAAAACCAGTAAGTGAATGGGAAGGTCAATAGAATGCCGAGTTTCATTACACAGGTAATAAATTCCAAATGTAGGGATGTTTCCTCTGGAGCACGTTAAGAATGCAACAGGACTCCTTTGTCCAGTTTTGGTTTCCGTATTTAGGTTGGGGTATATTGGTATTGGGAGCACATCAACGAATATTCACAGGCTTGTTTCCTGGCACAGAAAACAGAAGGTGACGGTGAGCCGCCGTTTTGAGCTACTTCAGTTCTCCTGGCGAAGGCATTCCCAGTGTGGTTGGATAAAGAGTTCAGGATCTGGATCTAGTGACTATGACAAACTAGGGTTATTTTTCCCAAGTCAGACTGGTGCTCGATTTTGACAGGAACAACAGTGTTTGTGTTCCCCTGTTTATGTCGCTCTCATCCTCTTTGGCATTAGACATTTTACAGTTTGCTGGGTGCTTTTGGAACAACCTAGGTGTATAACTGCAACGTATAAGTGATACCTAATGTGATCACAGTGAGAGGGAATGAATGCTTAGTGTGATTGACGCATGCTAATTAAGCAGTCTGCTTTGTCCTGTATGTTTAGTTTAGAGACACAGGGCGGAAACAGGCGCATCGGCTTACCGAGTCCACACCGACCAGTGATCCCCACACACTAACACTACCCTACACACACTAGGGACAATTTATATTTATACCAAGCCGATTAGCCTACAAACCTGTATATCTTTGGAGTGTTGGAGGAAATCGAAGATCTCGGAGAAAACGCATGCGGTAATGGGGAGAATGTTCAAACTCCGTACAGACAAGCACCCGTAGTCAGGATCAAACCTGGGTCTTTAGTGCTGTGAGGCATTAACTCTACCGCTACGCCATCGTGCAATAATTTTGAATATATTAGCCAAAAGTAGAGATGCACTTGTGACTTGTAAAGAGCGGAAAGACCTTGGGATGTCGTTTACCACTTGATACCAGCCTGTGATCTACCTTTATAGAGTTTATGCATCAATAGTGATGGCCAGGATACACTCTTCTTCTTCTTCTTACGTATGGCGTGCACAGCCTACAGTTGTTGGACAACTTGTTCTATTTGACCTTATTTGATTGTGCACACCAGGTTGATTGCATTCGTCGAAACAGGGTGGACCAAGTGAAGGTTGCAATCTCCCACCGTGTTGGAGGACTAGGATAAAATGTTGGTTGCTTGCACCATTGTTTGCTAGGAGTCGGTGGTTACAGTCTGACTTGTAGAGATGTCATTGCTTAATGTGTTGCAGCACAAATGTTAGATGTCGTTTAATACATCATGTCTGATTATTGTCCACTATTGCTGCATGCTCATTTGCTAAGGAGTAGTTAATAGAATGAAATGTTGTACAGTATCAGCAAATATTCCCTTGATGGAAGGAAGATAACTGTTGAATCTAATGATAAAGTTGCTTCAGTTTAACATCCTCGCTCCAATTCCCATATCTGTGCATGGCCTCGCACTCCCTACCTTTCCCCAAGGTCATAGGTGCTAGGAAAAGAATTAGGCCATTCGGCCCATCAAATCTACTCCGCCATTCAATCATGGCTGATCTATCTCTCCCTCCTGACCTCATTCTCCTCCCCATAACTCCTGACACCCCGTACTAATCAAGATCTATCTATCTCTGCCTTAAAAAATATTCATTGGCTTGGCCTCCACAGCCTTCTGTGGCAAAGAATTCCACAGATTCACCACCCTCCGACTAAAGAAATCTTAAAGGATTGTCCTTTAATTCTGCTATGACCTCTAGTCCTAGATTCTCCCACTAGGGGAAACATCCTCTTTATATCTACTCTATCCAAGCTAACTTGCTGAGAAAGCTGTACCTCTTCAGTTAATGGCTCCAAATCATTCATAAATCTAATCTCTCCTATGTTGGTGGTTGTGTCTTTTTCCCTATGCTGTCCTCCCCTGTCTCTGTCTTGCTGCTCCAATTTAAGTTCGTATTACGTGAAATTATGGTTAATATTGACACTGAAAGGGGCTTGGAATGCTTTTTGGATGTTAAAGGCAGTGTGTAAGTTCATTGTGTCTTTGTCAGTTGGGGGCACCTACCACTGGAGAGCACAGTTGTTGCTTCGAAGACAGATACAAAAATCCGGAGTAACTCAGCTGGATAGGCAGCATCTCTGGAGAAAATGGATAGGTGACGTTTCGTGTCGAGACCCTTCTTCAGACTGAGAGTCAGAGGAGAGAGAAACTGGAGAGATGCTGCATGTCCCGCTGAGTTACTGCAGCATTTTGTGTTTATCTTCGGTATAAACCAGCATCTGAAGTTCCTTCCTGCCCAGTTGTTAGACACAAAATGCTGGAGTAACTCAGCAGGACAGGCAACATCTTTAGAACACTACACTACACAGTTTCTTTACCTCTGCTGGTTTGAGTGGTTTCAGTCATTTGACTGACGTTTTGGGGGACTGCCCCGACCTCTTGTTTAAAACAAAAACTTGTTGTCCATACTCTCTCTATCCAATACTTTCCCAAAGTTACAGCATGAAATTTGCAAACTATTCCCAGCCTCGCACTTGCCTTGTGGGGTGTTTAGTGAAACAGATTTATTTTGCCAGGGAATCTTCAACACAGGGGCTTTGTCAAGGTTACTGGAGCAAGTGAGAGGCAGCTAAGCTCACACGCAAGACTGTGCGTGATGATCTGTGAGTCATTCATACAGTGGGCCATGTAATTGAGAAATCCGCCCTTTACAGACTCCTTTAAAAAGGAAATGATGCTGACTGATATGGAGATTCTGTTTATTGGTTTCCATAGCAGTCTTGTGCCGAACAGCCTTGAAATATAGACAGACGCAAAGTGCTGGAGTAACTCAACAGGTCAGGCAGCATCTCTGGAGTAATAAAAGATAGGTGACGTTTTGGGTCGGGACCCTTCACAACCTGAAATTCCTGTCTAGCCTTTAAAAATAGTTAGGCTCCGGGGGAAAAAACATGTTTTCTTTATGCTTAGATGTACTTCTGAAATGAAGCATAAAAAAAGAAATCTGCTTCACAGCGTGCGGGAAGGCTATTGTTTGTCAACACCAATTGCAAGGTTGGAGTGTTAAATTAAAAAGTCTGCTTTTTCATTTGCATTCACGGTGCTGAGCAGAGGACTTTCTTTCGTTAACGTTGAACATTTCAAGTAGAAACCAGGAACTGCAAAAGTTAGTATACCAAAGAAGCACAAGATGCTGGAGTAACTCAGCAGGTCAGGCAGCATCTCTGGAGAATATGGATCCACGCTCTGCAGAGATGTTGCCTGACCCGCTGAGTTCTTCCAGCACTTTGTGTCCTGTCTTTTGATCATTCAAATGTCTTTTTTTTACATCTGGTCCAGAGTTGGGCATTGGTCTTGTCTATGAATCAAAAGGTTATGGGTTTAAGTATAAAATCTTTGCTAATAATCCATTGCAGATCCATGAGTGCGCTACAACACCCGAGGTGCTGTCTTTCAATCAGATTGAGATTCTGCCTACGTTCTCTTTGATATTAAGGCTCCCGTGCTATTGCTTTGGAGAAGAGCAGGGGAGGAATCCCTGGTGTGCTGCCCAATATTTATCCCTGACAGATTAGCTGGTCGTTATCAAGTTGTTGCTTGCTTGGAGTTGCAGTGTGTGAATTGGCTGCTCTCTCTGTCACCATTTCTCGGTGAACACGCTGTAAAAATACTTCATTAACTAAATATGTTTGAGGTTGTGGAATGCTCTAAAAGCAAGCCAACTTCCTCATGCTCTAAATCTGGGAAGAAGGGCAGCCTCAAAAGTTGATTGAAAATTCTGTAACAGCTGAACATCAAGCTGACAGTCTGTCTGTTTCGCTGAGTTACTCCAGCTTTTTGTGTCTATCTTCGGTTTACACCAGCATCTGCAGTTATTTCCTACAGATTTTGTCTGCTCCACTGCGAAATCTCTTCAAGCTATGTCTACTTTGAAGAAGTTCTGCTCCTCCCTCCGACGAGAGTTCAGCAACATCCCCACTATGATAGAAGGGTCTCCACTCGAAACGTCACCCATTCCTTCTCTCCAGAGATGCTGCCTGTCATGCTGCGTTACTCTAGGATTTAGTGTCTATCTTCAATTTAAACCAGCATCTGCAGTTCTTTCCTACACGCTAACTGTCTGGTTGTATTTGGATTGGACTTAAGGGCCTGTCCCACTTTCACAACCTAATTCATGATCTTTTTTACTCGTGGACATTTATCATCAGGCTAGAAAAACGCCCCGACCTACTTGATGCCACGAGTACCTACGACTAGCATCACGACCTACGTACGACCTCCTACGACCTCGTGATGACCCTGCTGCGAGTAGTAGTCAAGGGCAAACTCGGCAGAGGTCGTGAATTAGGTTGTGAAAGTGGGACGAGCCCTTTAGGTACAGAGAGTACAGAGACAAGATGGAGTTACAGATGGAGCAGCAGGACACCAGAAGCCTGTGGCAGGGGCTACGGATTGTAACCAACTACCGGAGCATCCCTCCCTCATCCGCAAGTGCCGGCACCTCCCTAGCTGATGACCTGAACTCCTTTTACGCACGTTTCGAGAGGGGCAACACCACTCCAGGTCTGCCGACTATCGACAATACCGCCAGCGGGCTGGCTACCGAAGCTGAAGGGAGGAATGTGCACACATTCTCGCTGTCCGAGCACGGCGTGAGGAGGGCTCTGACACGGGTGAACACGAGAAAAGCTGCAGGCCCCGATGGCATCTCGGGGCGAGTACTCAAGTCCTGTGCTACGCAGCTAGCTCCAGTGCTCACTACATTATTCAACCTCTCCCTGGACAAGTCCGTGGTCCCTGCCTGCTTCAAAAAATCCATCATTGTACCGGTACCAAAAATTGCCTCCCCAGCCTGTCTGAATGACTACCGTCCGGTGGCCCTTACCTCGGTAGTCATGAAATGCTTTGAGAGGCTGGTGAAGAAACACATCTGCGCCTTCCTCTCTCGGAACATGGATCCGTTGCAGTTCGCATACCGTCCAAACAGATCCACGGACGATGCGGTCTCCCAGGTCTTGCACACCGCTCTCTCCCATCTGGACAGCCAGAAGGGGGGCTACGTGAGGATGCTGTTCATAGACTACAGTTCAGCCTTCAACACGATAGTCCCCACCAGACTGGCCAGGAAGCTAATGGAATTGGGGCTCAACACCTCCCTGTGTGCCTGGGTCCTGGACTTTCTCACCGCCAGGCCCCAGGTAGTCAAGATGGGAGGGAATACATCGAAGTCCCTCACCCTGAGCACAGGATTGCCCCAGGGTTGCGTCCTCAGCCCCCTATTGTACTCCCTGTACACACATGACAGTGTGGCTAGGTTCAGCTCCAACTCATTAATTAAGTTTGCTGATGACACTGTGGTGGTGGGCCTGATCTCAGACAACGACGAAAAGGCCTACCGTTTTTCCTTCCATTATTTATTATGTAAAAGAATATGTGTGTTATGATTGTGTTTATAGTTTGTTTGGTTGTTTTGTTGTTTGTTTTTTGCACAAAAGTCCGCGAGCATTGCCACTTTCATTTCACTGCACATCTCGTATGTGTATGTGACAAATAAGCTTGACTTGACTAGATGGTTTGCCAATCCTTTTGTAAGACGTTTTTGGTGTACCTGGAAGACTGTTTTAGCACATCCTTGTAATGCTCTTTTAAAGATCCTACACTATTACTAATTTGGAGGACTGTAAAATCTAAAGTAAAATTGGAAATTTTAATTTCATTTTGAACTTGTTGGGATCTATCATTCTCTGGATCATAACAACATTGGTAAACTATGATTTGGAATAAAGTCTGTTTTGATAAACAGAGTTACATCACAAAAAGGAACATGCAAGTTAAATTTAAATCTACCCTAATCTCTTCTCTGCCTGGGATGTATTGTCAGATGATTTTACTTGAGTACTTGTGTATTCTCTGCTGTGGTGTTGTACACAGGAGTCAAGATTATGTGCGAAGACACAAAGTGCTGGTGCAGCTCAGCAGGTCTAGAAGTATCTCTGGTAGGGTTGCTAACTTTCTCACTCCCAAATAAGAGATAAAAGGTCAAAATAAGGGACAAATTCCCGACGGCAATTTGTTGACCGACTCGGCCGTGGTTGGGTGAATGTTGAGTTGGCCCGGGTGCTGGACTGCACACAAAGCCCGGCCGGCGGGCCAGCTGAGGAGTTTTGGCCCGGGCAGTGTGGCATCGTCCAATGTCCGACACCCCATCCAACTCATGAACCGATTACCGGCCACGAGACGGAGGGGTGGTGGTGTCGGTGGTAAGCGAAGGTCCGAAGGTCAGACAGCTGGCCGTGCTCCAGACCGATGGGACCATGGGCGAGGCGCTGCTGCTGCTGCACTCCATGGGCTGCACTACTTCGGGACGGGTGAGGCGGGGCCGGACGTGGCGCTCTGACCCGCCAGTTCCCTCGACCCGAGTAGCAGCAGTCAAATATGGGACAAGGGTGGTCCCATATGGGACAAACCAATTTAGCCCAATATACGGGATGTCCTAGATGCAGGAAAAATGTTCCCCATGTTGGGGGATCCAGAACCGGGGTCACAGTTTAAGAATAAGGGGTAGGCCATTTAGGACTGAGATGTCGAAACATTTCTTCACCCAGAGAGTTGTGAATCTGTGGAATTTTCTGCCACGGAAGGCAGTGGAGGCCAATTCACTGGATGTTTACGAGCGAGAGTCAGATTTAGTTCTTGGGGCTAATGGAATCAAGGGATATGGGGAGAAAGCAGGAACGGGGTTGATTGTGGATCATATTGAAAGGCGGTGCTGGCTTATATGGTCATTTGGCCTACTCCTGCAACTATTTTTCAATGTTTCTATGTTTGAGAGGGAATTAGGGTGAGTCTGCAGGGGTTGAGGCTGGGGACAGAGTAATTTATAACTACTTTCCATATCTTTTTCCTAAAACCCTCTTTTTATTTTGGACAATATTGGATCCGTGAACAATGTCAAATGTCGTTAAGGGTTTGGAGTTAATCAGAAAAAAATAAAGTTTCTTCAGGGCGTTAGATGCTTGAGACTTAAATAATTTTGAATAACCAGGAAATTCAAAAGCTACCAAATATGAAAACAAAAGTTTTAAAACTTCTCTTTAAACAAAAATGTTTAAAAACTGGTTTAAATGTAAAATATGGTTGCAAGTAAAATCATAAAAAGTTGGCTTATTTTATTGTCACCTATTTCTTCACCACTATACTCTTTCCATTGAGATGAATAGGGCTACTATGAACTGACTGGAAGAGGTGAAGTGGCTATGTTACTGGATTATTGAACAAGTTAGGAAGTACAAATATTTAAATAAATAAGCCTGGCTTCTCAAAAAAAAAATCTAATTGTGATATCGGTGAGCAAGAAACTAGCAGATTGTCCTAAAGTTCATCTCGTCCGGGAATGTTATGAAGAAGGAAATCTGACATCCTCACCATGATTTATATGTGACCACAGACTTGTATTTCTGGTTGGCCCTCAACTGCCTCCTTGAACTAACAAAGCAGTTAGCAGTGAAGAGAGACACAAAATGTTGGAGTAACTCAGCGGGACAGCCAACATCTCTGGATAGAAGGAATGGGTGACGTTTCGGGTCCAGACCCTTCTTCAGACTGAGAGTCAGGGGAGAGGAAGGCACAGAGATATGAAAGGGCAAGGTATAGAAACGAGAGATCAAAGGGGATGAAGTTCAAGGAAAATGTAGAATAGATCATTGTTAGCCAGGAGAAGTTGACAACGAGGCATACAAAGATAGAATTTAATCAGGAGGACAGTCAGACTGGTTTGAGAACTGAGAAGGGGGAGAAATGGAGAGAGAGGGAAAACAAGGGCTACTTGAAGTTAGAGAATTTAATATTCATAATGCTGGGAAGTAATCTGCCCAAGCGAAATATTATCAGAATTTGGATTAATTGAAAGCTTGCAGATTTTTTCCCCCACGTTATATCTGGATGGCATACATAGGCTTATGGTGAGAGCAGAGACATTTAAAAGGGACCTCGGGCAACTTTTTCTTTTTTTTTGCACGGATGGTAGTTTATATCTGGAATGAGCTCTCAGAGGAAACTATAGAGGCAGATAGAATGGGCATATATGAATAGGACGGCAATGGGCAAAATGAAGGTAATTGGGGTAAGCCCAGTGCGTCATCATTGTCAGTTTAGGACAAGATGGGCTGGAGATCTGGTTTCAAACGTCACCCATTCCTTCCATCCACAGATGCTATGTGCCCTGCTTAGTTACTCCACCATCTGCAGATCCTTCCTACACAATACAGTCTGCAGTGTTTTTATAGATCCTTGGACCTACCTTGGGTACTGCCTGTGTGGAATTTGCACACTCTCTCTGTGACAGCATGGATTTCTGCTGGCTGCTCCTGTTTCCTCCCACATCCCAAAGGTAAGTTAAACTGGCTAAAGTAATTTGCCTCTTTGAGGAGGTAAATGGCAAAAAGCATGAACGGAGAGTTTAGTTTTAGTTTAGTTTCGAGATACAGCGCAGAAACAGATCCTTTGGGCCACTGCGTCGCCCCCGACCAGCGAACCCCGCACATTAACACTACCCTACACACACAAGGGACAATTTGCATTTATACCAAGCCAATCAACCTACAAACCTGTACTTCTTTGGAGTGTGAGAGGAAACCAAAGATCTCGTAGAAAACCCACACAGGTCTCGGGGAGAACGTACAAACTCCGTACAGGCAACGCCTTGTAGTCAGGATTGACTCGCACTCTGGCGCTGTACCGCTGCGCCGCTGTGCCACCCATGCCGAGTATGCAAGAGAGAATAAACTGCAAGGCGGCAGAGGTAGGAGGAGGGTGAGATGAAACCATTGGGTTTGTTTTGCTGGGCGATAGTGTGGAACTGATGGGCTGGATGACTCTCCTCTGTAACATATAAGTAAAGAAAATTAGATAAAAACAATTAATAACTTCACTGCAAACCTAAATGGGGAATTTCTGTGAAGAAATGTGTTATTTGTGTTTGGTCTAGACTATAGTTGCCTCCTTTGTTTGTGACAATTACGGACAGGCAATCAAATACATGATAGCGATGAGAATGTTAGAGCATGTCTTCATGAGCTGTCCATATCTGCCAGCCAATAAAGTGATTCTCAAGTGTTTTAATGGTGAGATTCGAACAGACAATTTGCATGCCCAAATGTTCACAGCCACAAGGCAAATAACCAGATTACTCATATGAGTGAGGTTTTTTTTTATCAGATATAAATATTAGTAAAGACATTGTGAAAGCTTCTCTTCAACCATTATTTTCTTTTGTGACCAATTGAAGGGGCGGATGAGATCTTGATTTAATGCCCTGAATGTACCATGCCTGTCGATGCAACTCTGGAACGGTAGCCTGGGTTTTGTACTGTCTTTCTTGATGGGATTTGAACTTGTGACCTTCTGACTGGGAGGGGAGGAGGAAGGGCAGCACTGATCCAACATTGACACTAGCTGAAGAAGAAATGGGTGGAGGGCAGCAAACAATGCGTATTTGTTGGAGAACTACCAAGCCAAGTGCCTCAAGGTCATGTTGCCGGGGCCACCACGGGTTTTAATTTATATAAATAACCTGATTTTGAAATTCGATGCAAAATGGTTTAAGTTTCAGCTGCCACCTGATGAAGGGTGATAGTAGAATAAAAAAAACAGTGATTCGCAATGCTGGCGGCACGGTGGCGCAGCGGTAGAGTTGCTGCCTTACAGCGCTTACAGTGCCAGAGACCCGCGTTCAATCCGGACTACAGGTGCTGTCTGTACGGAGTTTGTACGTTCTCCCTGTGACTGCGTGGGTTTTCTCCGAGATCTTTGGTTTCCTCCCACACTCCAACGACGTACAGGTTTGTAAGTTAATCGGCTTGGGTTTGTATACTTGGTATAAGTGTAAATTGTCTCTAGTATGTGTAGGGTAGTGTTAATGTGAGGGGATCGCTGGTCGGCCTGGGCTCAGTGGGCTGAAGGGCCTGTTCCCACACTGCGTCTCTAAACTAAACTAAAAGCCAGGATGGCATTGTGGCAAATCTGGTAGAGCTGCTGCCTCAGCGCCAGAGATTTAGGTTCAATCCTGACCTCGGAAAGTGAAGTCTTCAAGTTCTTCCTGTGACTGCGTGGGTTTCCTCCAGGTGCTTCACCTTCCTCCCACATCGCAAAGAAACGCAGGTGCATCCGCAATTCCTTGTGTCTCTGGTTTGTTGGTTAATTGGCCTCTGCAGGTTGCCCCTGGTGTGCAGGCGAGTGGATGAGAAAGTGGGATAACATGACCCCCCTCACCCTGGCCACAAACTCTTTGAAGCACTTCCCAATGGGAGGCGACTCCGGACTGTCAAAGCTGCCACAGCCAGACATAGAAACAGCTTCTTCTCACGAGCATTAGCTCTACTCAACAGCCAAAAGTCTGCAGCCCCTTTTTACTCATTTATCTTTATTTTCACATTTAAATTATAATGTTTTATTTTTAATTGTCTGTTGTACATCGTGTTTTTACCATGTCTGAGCGAAGCACCAAATTCCTTGTATGTATATATACTTGTCCAATAAATTTATTCTGACTTCTGAACTAGTGTGAACAGGTGATCATTGGTCAGCCAAGGCAGAATGGTTTGTGTTCATGCTGCATCTTCCAATCAATCAGGAGAAGATGGATGGGCGATCGTTTTGTTTGCGATCCCTCTTCAGGCTGATTTGTGGTGAGGGGTAGAGGGAGGACAAAGCTGGAAGAGAGGATAGACAACACTACGCCTGGCAGATAATAAGCCAACGCCGGTTATTTGAAGGGCAGATGGTTGGACAAAGTCCAGAGATGAAAAGGCTGACTGAGGCAAAAAGATTGCAGAGTTGCGAGTTGTGAAGCTAGAGGAAGAAATACAGTTGGAAGGGGAGGGGGATGGGAGAAATAGAGGGTGTGTCCTCCTCCCATTGGTACGGAGCTTTCGCATTTTTCAGCTTGAAATTGTGCAATATGGTGCATACTGTAGCGAGTCTTTTAACTTACACTTGAATGTAATATATATGCTTTAAATTGCATTAGCTATGAATAAGGTTAGAATAAATTACATTCCTAATTACATTCCACAGTAGAGCCCAGGCTCTGATCAACACGTGCAGCACGTGAATTATCTTAGTATATTCATGTATGGAAATCAGATTATTATCAAACACTTGGCCCATGTTGACCAACCTGGGTCTCACAGCACACATGGTACTACTCCTGACCCTGACTCCAGTTGCATACCTTCTCTCATTCCTGACCCTGTCCAGCCTTACATCTGGCCCCCTATTCTACCTTGATCATAGCTGCTTACCTGCTTAGGTCCCCGGTGCTGAACACTCCCCTGGTCCCAGCTTTGACTGCACACCTAGTACTATTCCAGACTTTGACTCAGGATGCACACTTGGCCTTGCTCCTAGACCCTCTGCACTGACAATGTATCTGGCTGACACATAAAGCTCCATATCTGACCCTCATGACTTAACCTATTACGTTTAAGTCCACAGGTGCTTATCTAATGTGGTAATCTTCTATGGGGCACTTCACAGACCAAATTATGCATAGCAACATTTGCTATATCCATTGGCTTCCTTGTTATCTAACATGCTAGTTACTTTGTCAAATAAGTCATCATTTGGTTGAACACAATTTCTCATCCATAAAATTATACTCACTCAGCTGTATAAGTATTCTGTTACCATTTCTTTCATTTTCCTAACAAACTGTCCTGAAGTCATTTTCACCCCCAATATTTTAGATATTTTTATGTCTTCCTCTCAGCGGGGACTTTTCTGAGATGCAAAGTCCAATAACTTTTATTTTTATTTATTTATTTATTTTGTATTCTTTATTTAACCAGGAGAAGTCTCATTGAGATTAAAAATCTCTTTTACAAGAGAGTCCTGGCCAAGACAGGCAGCAGCACAGTTCCACAGTTACAGACAATAATTTAAAAACAACAGAGAACATATAAATAGAGTCACAGTCAGAACATCATCAAACATAGCATGTACAGACAGAAGAGCCCGCTTCAACATCATTAAGAAGGGATTTAAATCTGTTTATAGAAACCAGCTCCTTAGGTTTCAGTTCATTCTGCAGCTGGTTCCATGTGAAGGGAGCAGCATAACTAAATGCCCTTTTCCCCAGTTCAGTACGGACTTTAGGTACAGTTAGTAAGAACAAGTCTTCAGAGCGGAGCTGGTAAGTTCCTGTGCTTTTTCGAATCACATATCTCTGCAGGTATGAAGGAAGGACACCGAGGATAGTCTTATAAATAAGGATATGCCAATGATGGAGTCTGCAGGTGGACAGGGCAAACCAACCAACTTGAGCATACAAAGAGCAGTGGTGCGTGAGGGTTTTAAAATTAATATCAAATCTCAGTGCTCCGTGGTAGACCGTGTCCAAAGACTGTAGGCATTTTGAAGATGCATTCATATATAAAACATCACCATAGTCCAACACAGACATAAACGCTGCAGCAACAAGTCTTTTTTTGGCTTCAAAAGAAAAACAAGATATGTTTCTAAAGTAAAAACCTAATTTTATCTTTAGTTTTTTCACAAGTTGCTGGATATGAGGTTTAAAAGAGAGAGAATTGTCAATTGTAATTCCCAGATATTTATATTGAGACACAGATTCAATCACAGAGCCCTGCAAAGTGGTGATAGGAGGGAGGTCCGAGGGCTTTGATTTAGCTTTAGTGAACAGCATGAGCTTTGTCTTGCCATTTAAAGTTTTAAATCACACAGGTTACGTTGCACAGTTAAAAGCAGTTTGGAGATGACAGAGAGACTGATTTGGGGTAGACGCAGAGCAATATATCACTGTGTCATCAGCATAAAAGTGAAATATAACTATATATTTCAGCAATATTATACTATTAAATGTGATCTTGAGAGTACATAATATTTTCTGTGGTATTCATAACACAACAATGATAAAATGATCTTTGTTTTGCTTGCACCTACCAACATGCATACATTATTATATTACAGTTAATATGTACTGAGGGCAAATTTATGTTCCAATGCTCCCCATTCCCAATTACTTTTACATTGAAGTGATTGAAATCCAAGTGAAGTTTAAATGGCATCATAAAAGTAAAACCTCCGGAATGGATGATATTCATTACGTGGTTGGTTCGAGTCAGTATCAGCACAATTACTATATTAAACTTTGAATCTTCAGATGTCCTGGTTCAAGCTAAAACTAAAGACAAATAATAATCTCCTCACACATTCCCCTGCAATTATCTCTGTCACCTCTTTAAAATATGCTCCTTCTTTGAACAAGCTCTTAAATATCGCATCAGAATCAGTTTCCATCTGATTACACTCCTTGGGGATGTTCATCTACATGTTAAATTAATAAAACAACGAGATTGGGGACATTTTTACTCAACCTGTCAAAGGAATTGGGGGGGGGGGGGGGGGGGGGGGTGTTATAAATAGTCAGTGAGGTAAACAAACACAAGTTGAGTGGCAAATGACAATAGTGCTACCTTCCCAATATTTAACTGAAGGAAATAATGGGTTCGGGGTTGTATGTTGTGACAGGCAGCCTGACACCTTGCATGTCATTTTAATATTACACTTATCCCATCCCCCTGGATATTCCGGATTAAAAAATTAAGGTTTTGTCAACTAATTACAAATCAGGCTAATTACAAATCAATAACATTAACCAACACCGAAACATGTCCGGCATTTTGCAATGTTTGAGAAAGGACTGCAGATGCTAGAAATATTGACGGTAGACAATAATGCTGGAGAAACTCAGTGGGTGAGGCAGCATCTATTTGGACATGCTAGAGGCAGGACAAGCATTCCCAATGTTCGGGGAGTCTAGAACCAGGGGCCACAGTTTAAGAATAAGGGGTAAGTCATTTAGAGCAGAGATGAGGAACCATTTTTTCACACAAGTGTGGAATTCTCTGCCTCAAAGGGCGGTGGAGGCCGGTTCTCTGGATACTTTCAAGAGAGAGCTAGATAGGGCTCTTAAAGATAATGGAGTCAGGGGATATGGGGAGAAGGCAGGAACGGGGTACTGATTGGGAATGATCAGCCATGATCACATTGAATGGCGGTGCTAGCTCGAATGGCCGAATGGCCTACTTCTGCACCTATTGTCTATTGTCTATGGAGAGAAGGAATAGGCGACATTTCGGATCGAGACCCTTCTTCGCCTATTCCTTCTCTCCATAGATGCTGCCTCACCCGCTGAGTTCCTCCAGCATATTTGTCTACCTGCTGTTTTACAATGCTCAGGTCTGTGAATTTTTTGTGAAAGGTTGCTTGGTCTGTTGCTGAAATCTCCCTAACAGTGATTGCAATTGAAGTTGGGAAAGACAACACTGATGTCACAATTTCTCAGTTTCTATATGAGGCTGAGGGTAAAATCAGCCATTTGAGCCAAAATAAAGCTATTGGGCATGACAGTGGAGGAGAGCAAACACAGTTAATATTTTCCACCATCTAACTCCATCTGCATATAATACATAGTGTGACTGAACCAGGAACCACTTGAAGACCTGCTTTGCAATGAAACATATTAGAACTGTGCAATTGTATGGATACTCGTTGATGATTTGTGTACCATTGGATTCTTCTAATAAATGACTGATATTGAAAATAATTATTAAAGGAGAGATATATCTCAATCATATTGAGGTATCTCATTCTATATCTCAATCATCATCATTGAGATATATTTCAATCATACTTCAGTACAAATTGTTGTTTAGACTGTGAAGGTGGTGATATTCTCTTCAGTTGACCTCTCTGGGCTGGTTATTATGAGTTAAACATCACGCTTACTGTGCAATTTCATTGAGAATTATGCTTTGGCTATTCAGGCGAAGATCATTGTCGAAGTGTTAGTGTTAGAGACAGGAGGAAGGCTACAGCCCTAAATCCCCCCCACCGCGGCCTTCATCTGCCTCCCACTGCCCCTACGTGTGTGGCTCGCGCATCAGACTTGTGAGCCACACTCAATCCCACAAGACAGGAGACTGCACGGCCATACTATCATCGTCTCTGACGGTCCAACACCATTCTGCCATTGTTTTCCCCTGGAGCAGACAGCGGCATGATATGTCATAGATTCCTGACTCATGAATTGGAAGCCAATCTCGCGAGGTAGATTAAATTCTCATTGTAAAATTCCGATTTTTTCCCAGGGGTCCGGGTGGTTGTGAGAATATTCTTGTTATAACTACATTTTGAGTGGTCTGCACGGCCAGAAGCGAGGCGTCTAAAAAACAAACAGGACGGAAGCTACCTCAATTTAGATGAAAAGCACCAATTAAGTTATTTTAACATTAAATTTTAATGCTTATAATTGTATCACCATATTGATAATAGTGGATAGGAGAGTAAAATCTGTCTTGCTCAAGTTAAGGAAAAGAAGAAAAAAACAGTAATTTTTCAAAATGAATTCATTGCACTCAGCTTGTCGTCTGACAACTCTGCTTTTCCATCTTCATTAAATGTATCCCTGGAGGATACATTGGCTTTTTATTCCCAATAATTTACTGTCAGCCACCTTTGGGAAATCATATGTTAAGCGATCAAAACATTTGCACAGAGGAAGAAATGAAAATACTTTTCAGTTTTGACGGATTAGTTTAAATATCACGCAGTGTGGGTCAACGTGAAGCTATGTGTTTATTGTGGCTGCTGTTTCTGCTATCTGGCGCGTTGAAGATTTTTCTGAAAAGGACCAGAGAAAATATAGATCAAATACAATAATTATCACTTAATAAGGAAGTGTAAAAGGATGGGCAAATTCTGTTTATTTTCAAACAAGTGGCTTGACATCCTGTGAATAAACACTTTACTTCAGTGGAACAAGTTCACATAAGAAATTTTCTTTTAAAACTCAATTCAGATTGAGTTATCCAAGTTAATATCTACATCATTATTGCTGAAATTTGCTTCAAAAATTAATGTGGGCAAAAGTATTAATTTTTTTAAATAACAGCTGTTGTTCGTTTGATGGCAAAGGCATAAATAAATAGAACTCCCAACTTTTATTTGGCATTTAGCATTTTCAGAAATAGAACCATTATTTAGGTTAATATTGTGATATTTTGCGGGATTACTTAATAGACAATAGACAATAGACAATAGATGCAAGAGTAGGCCATTCGGCCCTTTGAGCCAGCACCGCCATTCAATGTGATCATGGCTGATCAGTACCCCGTTCCTGCCTTCTCCCCATATCCCCTGACTCTGCTATTTTTAAGAGCCCTATCTGGCTCTCTCTTGAAAGCATCCAGAGAGCCTACCTCCACCACCCTTAATGTGGGGAATAATTCAAATGTTTTAATATAGTTGAAATCTGAATTAAGGTACATTGGAGATGTTACTGTCAATTTCTGATCCACAGCTACAGCAAAACATTGTGTTAATTAAAAGAATAAGGTACAATATGAAGGGGGTATACAACAAGGATTAAAACTTCAGTGAACAGCTGAGCATACAATAGAACAGAAAATTAAATTGGCTTATAATCTCTCATGGTGATTTGTTGAGAAAATACTAAACCTTCAGCATGTATGGGATTTCTTATTTTATGATAGTGTGGAGTATTTTGTTTTGCTCTTCAAAGTACAGGACACTTCAAAATGTGTCAGCAAATAACTATCAAGTAACAATCTATAGTTTGTGATGTGCTTTCAAAATGTGTTAAAACTCAATGGAAGGAACCAGAGGAACATGAAGAATGTTGCTTGACAGAAACATAATATTATTCAGACTTATTGTAGAGCGAAATTATGTATCTGCATAAAGTTGAAGCATCAGCAATTTCCATTGAATTTTACAATTAAGAAGCAAGTCCTGTTTTACACAGCACTGTATGAGTTGAACTTGAACATGCCAAAATGAAATTATGATCGCGGTGTCCGTATATAAAAGGACTCATTGATGAAACAGCCAAACTAGTTCAAGAACAGACGTAATTGTACTATGCTAATAAATCTCTTTGGAAGCATCACTGTAATAAAATATAGCTTGTATCGAATTTTTTCCATTTTTAATTGAAATATGGTGAGGTAATTTCTCTGCAAACTATGGGATGAATTGATTGTAGTTCCGTCAAGCTGCACGCAGACTAAAGTAAATTAAATGAACAGGAATGAAGTTATAGATGATTTTGAGATTTTTGAAAAATGTTTTTTTTCTGTTTATTCGGAGAAGAAAGCTTCTCAGATGATTGGTTATCCAAAAGAAACTAAATATTGTTCATACTTGCAATTTAGGGGGATATAAATATGACGTTACTAAAGTATGCAATTGAGGAATTATTTGTGCAATTATTGCTCATCTATCCAAATATGTTTTTTGTTTAATATAAAATGGATTCTACCTCAAACAATCTAGAGTAATTGCCCTGGTTTTTATACATCCAAGAATCCTTAAAGAATATTATATGTTGCATTCAACTATTTAAATGTTTATGCCACTAAATATAAATGGCCTGCCTTTCGTGCTCTGTCATATAACACCCTGGCTCCATTCAGTCCCCTCTAGTTTTGTTTTAAATAGCTCTTTGAGACAGCTGCCTTGAAACCACCCTCACATTATCAGCCTGACTTATATAACCATATAACCATATAACAAATACAGCACGGAAACAGGCCATCTCGGCCCTACAAGTCCGTGCCGAACAATTATTTTCCCTTATCCCACCTGCCTGCACTCATACCATAACCCTCCATTCCCTTCTCATCCATATGCCTATCCAATTTATTTTTAAATTATACCAACGAACCTGCTTCCACCACTTCCACTGGAAGCTCATTCCACACCACTACCATTCTCTTGAGTAAAGAAGTTCCCCCTCATGTTACCCCTAAACTTCTGTCCCTTAATTCTGAAGTGATGTCCTCTTGTTTGAATCTTCCCTATTCTCAAAGGGAAAAGCTTGTCCACATCAACTCTGTCTATCCCTCTTCATCATTTTAAAGACCTCTATCGTCCCCCCTTAACCTGCGCTCCAGAGAATAAAGACCTAACTTATTCAACCTTTCTCTGTAACTTAGTTGTTGAAACCCAGGCAACATTCTAGTAAATCTCCTCTGTACTCTCTCTATTTTGTTGACATGACTTGATAATGTTTTTGGCTTCTCTTCTCTGTTAGCATTCAATAATTATCTCCTGACTGTTTTAGAAATTAAGGTAGAAAAATAGCCAATTCATAAGCATACTAAAGTTAGAATAATCCAAGGTTTTACGATCAAACATGCATTCTCAGAAATCAATGGTTGATTTAAATAGCATTTCACAAAAATTAAAGTCTGAGCAATAATTATAGTTCAACAAATGTCTGCGAGTTGTTGATTTATGATGCCCCCCCAAAAAAAATTGTTTACCTAAATTAAAGTTGTAGAGTTAAATGATTGACTTGATGCAGAAGTTGGAACAAAGTGCTTCATTATGGAACATGAACCTGTTACTTTATTTTGTCTAGAACATCTGTTTGGCCAAATTATAGTAAGCCGTCACATACGGCGATAGCAGGTAGAGGAATTAGTAACAGCTTTAACCCAGCATTTGGGAAATGAGAAATGTGTCAGATTTTAATAAAGTTATTAACTGCAAGTTCTTTCAGTAAATATTCCCAGATCATTTAAGTGATGTATCTCAGACCTTTCACAGGAGAGAGAGATTTTAAAGTGAAAAGTGTTCAAACTTGCTTTGAGCAATTATTTCCGAACTTGTAATTTGTCGTTTTTTTAACGCTATTTCTAATTTTTTTGATTCAGAATATGCATTTGTGACGAGGAATTCAACTTGATAAATAATTTTGTATTCTAATGTACTGTCATAAGGTGAATGAAATATTAAAATTCCTTTCACTGCGTAACGTTTAGAAGTTGTACCATTTTCTCTACTCAATCCTACATTCCTGGTCTATTTCCTTTCCTTTGCCTTGTCTTTATATATAATTCTTTATTTTTAATCTTTTTTATTGTCATTCCTATTCTTTGATTCAACTAAAGGTGATCCAACAAAGTTAACGCTGGGCTTTCTGGCTACCACTTTTCTCATTAATGTTGATTAATTGCCACGCACAGACAATGAGCAAATTGCAGCTTTTTGCTTAAAGTATTTCAGTGTGATTTAGAAAAATATGTTGCCGTCTATCAGAACAGAAAACATATTCAAGGGGCTATGTGGTCCATCTGCAAAGTGTTCATTTTTAAACAAAGCCAGTTGCACATTGCACTTATCAGCAACATCATAGATTTATTTAAACTAGTTTTACAAATGATTGATGCTTTGTGATTTATTATTACTTTCACATTTCATACAGCAGAACATTCCATAGTAAAATATTTATGAAAGCAGCAGACCTTTTAGAAGGCTTATGTCGATGGCTGAAACATATTAAGGTACGGCAGTCCCTGAACAGCAAAGTTCCATATCCTGGCAGGTTAAGAATGCAAATTTATTTTATATTAATAAATTTCCCCTGAAAGATGAAACTATAATCATCCCTTCTACATGAGTTCGATTGAATGATGCCAGGTAAAAATTCCTAGTAAAAAATGTTTTTTCTGTAACTGAAAGATGTAACTATGTAAGATGGATGAAAACCAATTTCATATAAATTCTTATTTTTGTCAACGGATGCCATGCAGGGAAGAGTAAGAAATGTGGCAATTTGCAAAAACCTGTTTTTGCACAATCTGCACATAAATTAATACTATATTGCTGATTCTCTCATAAAAATAAGATTTATCACAGCCTTCAAATTGGGCAAAAACCTAGGCAGCATACCTACAATCAAGACTGAAGTTTATAGGTGTGTTTAGCACTGGCTATATACCAGTAAACTGTTTTATATGAAAAGAGTGAAAGAATACATAATCCTAAATTGTAGGCTGCACTTCCTTTTAAAGTCATCGTTGGCAGCATCCGTGAAGGTAAAATAAATAATTTCCCTTCAACACTGTTTGTAAAATAAAAAAGTATTTTGAATGTGGAAACTTGTAAAAAGTATTTTGAATGTGGTTGTGTCTCTACTGCTCAGTGAGTCCTCATTCATAATATGTTCAGTATTTTGTAGCACGCTGTTCAGGATCGTTTAAATTTGTCCGGGAGACCGTCTTTGTAGATGTAATGGCAAACAGTATAGACTGGACTTTGAGGGGAAAGCAGAAGCTCTGAACAATGTTGTAAAGCTAAACATTTGGTGGCTGTTGTGTGTCATATTAAAGTTGCGTCACTTCCTGCAAACCCAACTGCAGGCAGCATCTTTGGAGTGGTACACCCACAAACTGCAGTTGTTCTTTTTAAAAATTCCAATGCTCAGTAAGAAATTATGGAAACAATTCTAGACAAAGCAATCCCCCCCCCCTCAATTACCATTGCTCAAATGTTTGGTGAAACTTTAAAAAAAATAAAACCACCCATTTAATTAGAAAACCAAAATGAGAATTTGAATTTTCATCTTCAATATAGGTTATATCTAAATGGGACCTCTTTCTCTGTTGTGCCACAGAACATCATTTCCAGCAAAAAGTAGTGGATAAAATTACACATGGGAAGTTATGGAGTTGGGAGTGGGTGTGAGTGTTAGAGAGAAAGGCAGCAACAATTTTTTTGCACATCAATAAGTGCAACATTTCGCATTCTTGCAAACTTTATATAATCTTATTTTGATTAACATGAGTTTTTCAGGGAAATTTATCCCACCTTTTTGTCCTGACATTTTTTTTTTCCGCCCAGGAAAGAGCTGCTTGTAAGTTGATCTCGGAGTGGTAGTGAGAAATTGCTTCATAGTGTTACATTATTGAGCAGTGCATTGTTCATTGCCAATGAAGCTTATTTTGTTGACATCAAAACAGACAACTTGTTTGAAGGAAGAATACAATGCATTGTACTCTGCCTTCAACAATGTGTTCATTTTGATGTCAACCAAATAAGCTTCATTGGCAACGGACAATGCAATGCCTAACGCAGAGTTTGTTTAGTGCTGGTGATCGGGGAAGCCAACAGTAGCTTTGATAAAATTGAAATCATCATATTTATTTTTGGAGTAAATAAACTTGCAAAAAAAGTTGTGGTTAATGTTAAATTTAAAACACAATTGCACTGTGGATTCTTTTGGTTTTCAAGTATTGATGCCAGTGGTCTGAGAATTCTCCCTTTGTGCAGTTCCATCGTGTCTAATGCAAGTATGTCTTAATTCCACTTGAACAATAATCCAATTTGGTTAAGAGCTGTTCTTAAATTTAGTTCCTGTTTCAATCAGCATTAATGTGACCATCGGAAAAGCAGGCTGCATATTGCGTAGCAGTCCACTTTCCTGTTGGAGTTTTACCCTGCAATGTTTGTGGGTCTACAATATTGTGCTTTTCATTTGGATGGAAAAAATGAATAAAACATTTGGCCACTTGTTAGCTATTTGTAACTGAACAACCTAATCTGGTTCAATGATTCTTGGAGGGCACAACTTTGACAACAGACACAAAATGCTGGAGTAACTCAGTGGGACAGGAAGCATCTCTGGATGAAGGATGGGTCTCGACCCGATACATCACCCGTTCCTTCTCTCTAGTGATGCTATCCGTCCTTCTGCCCACAGAATGCCTATTGGATCTCTCGGTTGCTAGCCATTTCCACTCCTCTTCCCATTCCCATAACAACCTTTCTGGCCTGCTCCCTTGCCAGAGTGAGAACACACACAAACTGGATGAACAGCATTCTGCTTGGGGAGGCTTTGTCATGATCCTCCTCCTCTTCCAGCTTTCTTACCCCTCCCCACCCCTCCCACAATCAGCCTGATCCTGACCCGTAACCTGCCCATGCGCTAGAGAAATGCTGCCTGACCTGCTCAGTTACTCCAGCGTTGTGCAACTTTTTTTCCCCTCATGAATAGGCTTGCTGTATCCATCACCCAAGTAAGCTTTGTGTAGAGAAACCTCCCCAAACTGTTATTTGGAAGTCCCAACAGAATATGTTACATTTTTCTCTTCACAAATCATGCCATTCAGAACACCTTCAGCAGCTACTTCAAACGTCAAGTTATCCAAGACTGGGAAATATGTTATTTATTGCAGTGAGATTCATTGTCTCATTCCCCCGTGCATTAGTGACATTTTCTACACTGATAATTGGAGTTGGCTATTTGCTCTGCAAGCCTGCAACAAGTTGACTTTGGCCTTGCATCTCTTGATCCCGCAGGTTCGCTCAGTTGTCTTTGGTCTGATTGATGCTTCCTTCTTGGGGCCAACAAAACTTCTCCAAGCTGTTATTTCCCTCGTATATGGCTGTTTTAACAAAAAGAAAAAAATAAGACATTCTGCACGAAGCTACATAGCTTCTATTTGTGGTGCATGGAAGATTTCATATATGAGAGGAAGCAATTCCAGGGGTCAAAAAACAACAATATTTAACATATTCTAGCTTGAGGTAGCATTTTGTTACACAATGCAAGGTCCAAAAGTCTACCAGTTGCGAGAAGAACTGATCATGTAACGGCCAACCAATTCTCAGTGAATGCTGAAGAATGACTTCTTCCTGAAAACATCTGTTTTGAATCAACCTGTAAAATGTGCGTTTATCTGATTAGTGTTGTTTCACAGTTTTGTTCTTTATGAGACGGAAGAAACCTATTTGGGATAATTTTTTTAAGTACGGAAGTTTAAATGATTCTCTACAATTTTATTTCTTAAAGTCAATGAATACTTTGCACCTTTCTGACCATCTACTGTTGATGGACTTTGTTTGAGTAGTCTTGAGAATATTCCAAGAACACTGCATTTTGCAAGTCACTTTTTTGCTGAAGTATTTCACACATGAAATGCCAAATTAAGTATTTCAGTTTATCTGGAGCTGTCCAAAGTAACTTAACTGCATTGGACGTTTTCATTCTTTTTTTTAAAAGAAGTGACTCATTTTAAGAACCATTTACTTTACTGCGTCTAAGTGTTTTCAACAAGCTGCTTTGTCAAATCAAGGTACAAAGATGGTAGTTTTTGGATTCTACGGGCGATTGTATTACATTTGACATAACACTCTCGGGATAAGCTGTTAAGATAGACATCAGTGTCATAAATTCCTTTAAGACTGGTAGAATTTTTAGTGTGTGTTCAGCAAATTATTATTGGAATAGTTCTCATGTACATAAATGGCAATTGATTAATTTTATAGATGGTTGAATCCTAAGGGTAATGCACTCCAAGCTCCCACTGCCTGCTTTTCAGTGCCCCTATATAAGTAAAGGCTTTATCTTTGCTGCCACTGAGTTTATCAGAGACGGGAAAATTACCATTGTACGGACCATGTTTCGGTTCTTGTTGTGGTAAAGCAATTACACAACAGAATTAATTTATCTTCCTTTTTCTTCAAAACAAGAGACTCCCATTTCCTCTTCTGAAAAGTAAAAAATATTTTTTTTTGTTTGCTGAAGAGATATCAGCAAAGTGATAACATCTGGTTGAAGCAGATCACTGCCAGCTAAAGAATGGTTTCCTCTCTCTCTGGGCCTGACCAGTGCCTAATGTTGTGCAGATGTGCAGCCAGGCCTGACTGTAAAACTTATAAACATTGTCATAACATTGTTTGACTTCTCTAGTATTTCCTGTCTTCTGCTTAGCACTTTATTACTCACTGTGGCAAGCAGCCAGAAGAATGCTGGAGAGGGGGGGTATTTGGCTGGAAAGTTAAAACAAGTCCAGAATTCAGATGGTTTCATTTGAGATGTGAACTTTGATAACTCTCAGATGGTGAAATGTAGCAGTTTAATTTTATAGAAGGATTTGAAAAGTAAATTTGAGTCGGAGAGGAACAAAAAACAGTACCAACATGTTTCAAAACCAGGGCTACTGGCAGAGAAGCCACAGAACAAAAGGGAGGTTTCAGTTAGGGCCAGTTGATTCAGAAGCTGGAAGGACTTTAAAAAAAAACATGTATTCATTTCCTGAGATGTATGTAGATCCTGGGCAGAGAATAAGCCTTTCTTTCTTCATGTCCATGCACACTCATTCTGCTGCTTCGGGCTGTGATTAGGCAAGGCCATACCGTACCACAAAACGGAGGAAGTGAAAATACACTCCGCGAACAATGGGGTTTTTTTTCGCTACCCCCCCCCCAAAAAAAATTGTGATTTTTTTTTTCTCTTTCTCTCTTCCTGAATATTGGTTAAAACAAACTGCTTTTTTTTCCTGCAGTGCACGTTTTGTGGGGGCACGGCACTATACGTGTTGCTCAGAATTGAATCAATCAGGAAGCCGTAACTCTTGAGAGACTTTCCTTGACAATGCTAATTGACAGGGTGGCTGCTTTTAGATGTCTGGAGTTTGGGACTTTGGATGCAGTGAATCGAGAAATTCAAGTTCCTGTTTCAATTTCGTGTCGTGGTTGTGAATTCAAAGTTGGGGATCGTTATAAAATATGAAATAATCTAATTTTGTTAAAAGTAAACATTACCAAGGAGTGTTGTCATTTTCAGACCTTGTGTGCCAAAATCTAATCAATTTTAAAATTGACGATAGACACGAAATGCCGGAGTAACTCAGCAGGACAGGCAGCATCTCTGGCGAGAAGGAATGGGTGACGTTTCGGGTCGAAACCGTGTCGGGTCGTGTAGAAAGGAATTACAGTCTGAGGAAGAGTCTCGACCTGAAACATTTTGTGTCCAACTTCGATTTAAACCAGCATCTGCAGTTCCGTCCTACACGTTTTTAAAATTGATCTGCAGCATGCATTTGTTGCGTACGTTTCTTCTCTTTATGTTTTATGGCCACTATCAACCCGACCAGCAGAAATATTTCCAGTTTCCCTTCACCAGTAATGCAATGGCTTTACTACTGGACTGTTTCTTGGATATTAGCCAAGAGTTTGTGGTGCAAACCTGGTGGGTGGTGAAGTTAAATATCAGTCCCTCTCCCTCTCCCTCCCCCTCTCCCTCTCCCTCCTCCTCCCCCACCCCCTCTCCCTCTCCCTCCCCCTCCCCCTCTCTCACAACCTTTCTGATTCTTTCCTGCTCCCACTCCTCCACCCCATCTTCTCTCTTCACCCACCAGCACCCAGGAGGGAAGTGATCGTTGCCCAGTGAACTGAAGTGAGGAGTGGTCTGTGCATGGTGATCCGAATGAGAACTGACCATTGCTCAAGTCCGGAATGGGCAGCAATTAGCAGTGAGTAGTTGCGGCTGTCTTAACACTGCAGTGCTAGCCCCCTGATATGTTTGACTAACAGCCCTTGGTGATAACGCTCTGCCAGGCATGCAGGTTCCAAGCATCCCTATGGTAAATATGCATGTCTAATGTGTGGATGATGAAGACTGGTTAACAGTGGGGCTGATGCTGCCTATGTTTTCGAGTTCCCACTGATACGAAAGGTGTATGGTGTCTGCAAGTGAAGCATTTTCTGTTAAGTGAAGAGTTTGTGGGGGGGACATAGATGAGAGGAAAAGTGCAGATATCTACAATTATATGGTGGCGGATTTCTTGGGCAGCAGTGCAATTGTAGAATAAATCAGAAGTCCACACAATCCTCGTTGAAGCAGCAATAATCTTTAAGCTGTTTAGGCTTTAATAGATTCTAGATTCCTATTGAATTGAATTTAACGAATACTCGTTCAATAGGACAGCGTGATACATAACAGAACTCCAGTTTAGTTCTGAGCTATAAATCAACTTTCTTGTTACCATTCACAAAGAGTACCAACTTAGCAGTTTATCTTTTTGACCATTTTGTTGAAAATTCTTAAATAACGTAATTAAAACATCAGTTCAGGAAGTTGGGGTTGAGAAATTTTACAGTGTAGCAATTTGTTTTTGTATATTACATTATAGAATGGTATTGATTACTCATCTGCACCCACTTCTCCCACTATCCTGCCCTCTCGTTGTTCTCACGGCCATTGTCCCCTCCCACCTATATTCCTCTCTCTGGCTTTACATATCAGTCCTCTTCTCTCCTTATCGGATCCCCTTTTGTCATCCTTTATTTTCATCTCTATCCTTTGTCACTTACTCCACTCATCTGTCAATTCAATCCCCCTTGTCAGTATCCATCTATAATTGATCATTTGCCAGGCTTTGTTCCACCTCCACTTGCCAGCTTTCTCCTCACTATCACAATCACTCTGAAGAAGGGCCCTGACCTGAAATGTAGCCTGTCCGTTCCTTCTGCAGATAGTGCCTTGAACCACAGAGTTACTCCAGCGCTTTATGTTTTACTCAATTGCTTAATGTGACTGGGAAATTCTCTGGGCAGCTGTCCAGGTCACTAAATCAATTCCAGTGGCTCCTTGCATTACTGCAACTTCATAATATTGCAAAATGGAACCAATTGTGGGTCTATCTTGACTGGAGGTGCCATTCCTATTGCCCAGCATTCACTTACCTGTGCCAGGACCACACCCCTACCTCATGTTAGCTGCAACTCACACACAGGAGGAAGATCTAGGCCTGCTGACAATGATCAATACTAATTTTATTAGTCATTTCTTGCCGTGATTCCGCATTGATTTTTTTTCCCCAGGATTTAATGGCGGAATAAAATCAAGAAAGCATTTCTTTGCACAAAGGCGTGTTTCCATGACGTCAATATGTCCTGAAGGTCTTTCCTACCACTTAAGTATTTTTGAAGGGTTGTAATTTCTCTAATATAGAACGTGCATTGGCCATATTTTACAACCGGCAATATGATAATGGACAGATCGACTGTTTTAGTAACGTTGACTAAGAAGTGTATACTGGCCAAGACACTCAGATCTAGCTTGACAGCCCTACGTCAATACAAAGTCGAGGAACCCTTCACAGCCGTCTAAGGGAGTAGACAGCTCACTTTGAAATATCTGCAAGGCACTAGTCCAGAGTGAAACATGATCTTGACTATTTCCAGGTACATTCCCATCACTCTAGACATTCTACTGGCCACACTCCAAGCTGCCACCCTTGCAATACTTATTTTGGAGATTTGGATCTTTTCTGGGAGCAACTATTACTGGGGACTCCGGATTGAGTGAGGTTCTTATGATGCCATGCTAGATTCACATCTCTTGTAAACTGATGCTCTTCTCATCTTGTGATAACCCTCCGGGAGCAAGGCCTCAAAGGCCTAATCTTTACTGAACAACTGTTCTCCCACCAGGCCCCAGAACCAGCAGTCTCCCAAGACTTCCAATGGAGGACAAATCTTAGGATGGGGAGGACTTGAGAGAGCAGACGTTTCAATACCTATGGTGCATAGGAGATGGCATGGGATGGGAGTGGACCATGCTGGAGGTAGTGAATGGAGTTAGAGCATCCCACAGGAAAAGGGTTCTTTCAAAAGCTGAAAGGGATGGGAAGGGAAAGATTGTGCCTGCTTTGTTTACACCATATTTTGTTTGGGTTTCCTCCTTCTACAGTTCACTGCAGCTGAGGTTTCTTGTTACTGACTGAGAATAAAACCAATGTATGATTGAGTGGTTAATAATCACCAATTATGAAGAAATAGCTGTAGCCTTCATGCTTTGAATAATCATTCCACCTGACTCTTCTGTTACTAGCACCATCGACTTAAAAATGTATCAATTAATGTAATTGCAATTTTAATAGATCGACTGGTTTATAGTAGGAGTTTGAATGGATTGATATTTTGGGGTGTTGGGCATAGCAGCTAACCAGTTTCATAGGCAATTAGGCAGACAAATGCCTTGAGTAGAAGGATCAATTCAATTCTGAACCTTGTTTAGCTAGCAATGTTGGAGTAAGCAATCACTATGCCCACCAGTGAATCATTTTCACAAGCTTAATTTTCTTTCATAATTGTGTGATACAAGACTTCATGCACTACAGTGTTTGTGTGCGGTACCTGTTTATCACAACCTAAGTGGCGGTAGATTTATTCATGTTTACATTTGTTCCTATGCTGACAGTTTTATAAAGGAAACGCTCTCTGGAAGAATGGATAGACATTGAAATAAAATGGTGATGGACTGGCTCTGGCCTAGTGGAAATGACATGGAACGTCCTACTTAAAACAAACAAAGAGCATAACCACCATTTGAGACTCCAGTGCAAAGTCTAAAAGATGTTGTACTTGCTGATTCAAACATTTGAGACACATTGAGCAACAATACAGTAATTTTGACGCTTAAAGTGAAAACACTTCCCATTCACAGGGCTCCCGGTAATAACTTCACAAATAACATCCCAAATAAATATCCAATATTCAATAAATTAATAATCAGTAATAACAGGTAACCAGGCCATAATAGTGCAAAACTCAGGACTAGTGCGATCAAAAACAGAAGTCCATAATGGATTATATCCACTGTGCATATTCAAGGGTCGGATTCTTGCTGGGAAGAAACTGTTCTTGAACGTGGAGGTCAGAAACACACGGTTGTTGTTAACTGGTTTTAGTAGTTACTGCTGTTTCCAACAACAATTCCACAGTTCTTAAAAGTGCACTTTTGCCACCTGCTGTAAGTTTTTAATTCTCATTGAGTTTTCTGGGCAAGCCTGCATGACGTCATTGGATGCTGGGTCAGCATTGTCTCTCTGCAGTGGATGGATGTGTTCAGCAATGCACGGCCAAGGAACCAAAGATCCTAGACCACATTTAGTATCTGGACCCAATCACTCGGCTGCTAGTTTGATATACAAGCACACAGAGCTGATCAACAAAGATGGTGTGACTGTTTTATTCCTTAATCTCAGAATCAACAAATCATTACTACATACGAAGAGCCCATTCGGTGTCTCTGGTCCATGACTATTCCTTTACGTAGCAATACTTTCAGCCACATTCTCCTGCCTTTCTTCCCCCCCCCCCTTCATTGGTTTCACTACCAACACATCACTGTTTCATGTCATCATTATCTTCTGCATCAAATGCTGTTCTTCATTTGGAGGGACAGATATGCTGGAATTTTGAGCAATAAGCGAACTGCCAGAAGAACTCAATGGGTCGGGCAGCGTCTGCAGAAGTGAATGGACAGATGGTGCCTTGGCTCAAGAGCCTCGAGAGTGGAAGGGAAATGAGGGGACGGGGTGGGGCGAAAGCTAGCAATTGATGGGTAGATCCAAGTAAAGGAGGGGTTGATAAGCATAGGAATCGGATATTGAAGAGAAGGCTGTAGATAGAAATCTGGAGGTGATAAGTGGAGAAGGCAAAAGGGTAGAAATGGTGTAATCTGACCAGAAGGACGGTGGTGCGGACAGAGGTAGGGAGGAGAGTTGATAAAGGTGGGGTTGGGGGGGGGGAGTAATTAGGGGCCTGGAGTAAGGAGGGGTGAGTGATGAGTGGATGCAGGAGCAGGAGAGCAAGGAACTGGGTGAGAGGGGCAGGAGGATTGGAAAATAAGGTGTGCTTGGGGAGAGTGGGGAAAGCAGGGTAGAATAAACATAGAAACATAGAAAATAGGTGCAGGAGGAGGCCATTCGGCCCTTTGAGCTAGCACCACCATTCATTGTGATCATGGCTGATCGTCCCCAATCAATAACTCGTGCCTGCCTTCTCCCCATATCACTAGATTCCACTAGCCCCTAGAGCTCTATCTAACTGTCTCTTAAATCCATCCAGTGACTTGGCCTCCACTGCCCTCTGTGGCAGGGAATTCCACAAATTCACAGCTCTCTGGGTGAAAATGTTTTTTTCTCATCTCAGTCTTAAATGGCCTCCCCTTTATTCTAAAACTGTGGCCCCTGGTTCTGGACTCGCCCAACATTGGGAAATTTTTTCCTGCATCTAGCTTGTCCAGTCCTTTTATAATTTTATATGTTTCTATAAGATCCCCCCCCCCCCCCATCATTCTAAAGTCCAGTGAATACAAGCCTAGTCTTTTCAATCTTTCCTCATTTGACAGTCCCACCATCCCAGGGATCAATCTCGTGAACATACACTGCACTGCCTCAATCACAAGGATGCCCTTCATCAAATTCGGAGACCAAAACTGTATGTAATACTCCAGATGTGGTCTCACCAGAGCCATATACAACTGCAGAAGAAATGTTACCTGGTATGTTCTGCGCTGTCTTTTGCCTATCACTTGGACTATGTGTCAATGGGTACTTGAACTCTTCGCTGATGGAGCATCGCTTGGTCTATCCTTCCCCAAACCATGCAAGATCTGGTGTGCTTTTATCAGATCTCCCTTCTTCATTCAACCTTCACGCTTGACTATCATAAGACCAGAAAGGAAAGGGCAGATTTGCAGCAAGTGACTTGCCTTTTGCAGCCCTACATTTCGAATGTAAACCAACAAGATTTGCCAAAGTGTAACCATGTATTGTATTGTATTGTATTGTATTGTAATGTATTGTATTTTAATGACCACACAGCCAGGCTGGTGGAATTTTGGGTTGTCAGCAGCGATACAATAATAAAGAACCCACAACCACAATAAAAAATGTAACACAAACATCCACCACAGCATTCATCACTGTGGTGGAAGGCACAAAAAATAAATAAATAAATAAATAAAATTAAAACAAATAAAAAATGTGCACGTTTAAGGGTCTATCCCACTTTCCCGAGCTGCTCACAAATTCTCTCAAGTTTTCCCCTTGATTCAAACTCGGAGAATGTTCGTAATGGGTCCGGGGCATTAAATCTTGCAATTTCTCTCCTCCTGACTATCTTTTTACTAGTGGACATTTTTTGTCATGCTGGAAAAAATGTCCCGACTTACCTGATGCCCCGAGTACCTATGGCTGACATAACGAGCTGCTACGATATATCAACGGATTCCTACAGACCCATTACGAACATTCTCCGAGTTTGAATCAAGGGGAAAACTCGGGAGAATTTGTGAATAACTCGGGAAAGTGGGACAGGCCCTTTATAGGGAGCAACAAGCAGCTGGTTTGTGGCCCAATCTTCTGCTGGTTGACACTCCGGTGTCAGAGATCAAGCATGAGTTGGTGCCACATATACTGCACCACTGAGCAATGCTAATTATGTTTGAAATGTAGGACACCACAATACAAATGGTTGCATTCGACATTAACGTAAAATAAAAATATGCCTCCATTGATATCACAGGGCATCATTTGACCTTTGGATCTGCTTACAGATATACAATGGGTGGAACCAATTTGCTTCAGTCAACAAAACAAAAATGTCATCTGTGCAATGCCAACGATTTGCAACAACTTCTTTAACAGTCAATGTGCAATCAATCAATTTTGATGGTTGGTAAGTGGGATAAGCTGAAGTCTTTCCATTGTCTCCTGAAAAATCAGCCTTTCTGATCACAGTGTACAAAGAAGAGGGTGTATGGGAAGGAACTGCAGATGCTGGTTTAAACCAAAGATAGACACAAAAAGCTGGAGTAACTCAACGGGCCATGAAGCTAAGGGTTGGATATTGAATGGCTGTTGTAATTCAGAGCACAGTGTTGAATGTGGTGTGGGGATGAGAAGGAAAACATGATGAACAGCAGAAAACAGGCACCAAGAGGAAATAATCAAGAACTGTTGTTTTGTCTTCTGTTTTAATGATCTGAATTGACAATTTGTAATCAGTCGTTAGGTGTTTAGAAATAAATATTTCACAACTTTTGTTTTCTCGGGTTAGGACATTCACTTGGAAAGTGTTAAGGGCCTGTCCCACGATGTGAGTTCACTCAAGAGCTCTCCCAAGTTTAAAAAAAAATCTAACTCATGGTACCTCATCACGAGTATTTGTTTACTCTTGGAAACTTTTCATACTGTTGAAAAAACTTCACGAGTTTCAGCGTTTCCCGATTACCTGCCGTTAGCATTACAAGCCACCACGAGACATCAACAAGCTCTGAACATACAAGCTATGTACATTCTACATACTTACCACGAGTTTGATTTTTTTTTAAACTCGGGAGAGCTCTTAGGTGAATTCGCATAATGGGAAAGGTCTTTTAGCAAGAATCCCTCTTTCCCTGTTGGCTTTCTGTAAGATGTACAGCAACCTTCTTAACACATTGATGTGCTGTCTGACACCTGAAGTTATGGAGCGAGCGAAGCATTTGACCTTATTATTGCTCTTTGTCATCATTATTCTTTATAATTTGAACATTAATTTTGATTCTCAATTAAGTATTAGATCAGATGTGTCCGTCTCTGAAGCTCGTAACAAGCCCACTTATCACATAAATAATGGTTTGCCGACATCCGTGTGATGAAAAAAAAAGGGCTGCCCCATTGAAGCCTTTTCATTTAACTCCTGAAAGGCTGATATCTATTTGGAAAATACTAGACTAAGTGGGGCCCGTTGGGTCCCAGCATCACACGGGAGGGCTGGTCACCCAACGCAATATTCCACCTCTCCACCAATTCCAATATTGCTGCCCAGTGGGGAGGGGGCTTTCTGTTGCGCTAGTATGTGTGTTGTGGGCCGAAGGGACTGGTTTCCAGTGGGCTAGTATGGACATTGTGGGCCGAATGGATTCTTGGGCTGGCAGCTCAGTCACTGAGGCCAGGCAGCTCAGTCACTGAGGCCTGGCAGTACAGTCACTCGGACCTGGCAGACTGGCAGCTGAGAAACTGACAGAAATTCTGCCCAAAACAGGTGACAGATTCTGTGAGGGAGAAGGGGGAGAGGATGGACTGAATAGATTATTGGTCTGGCACTTCAGTCACTTACGGCTGGTGGGCTGGCAGTGCAGTCACTCATGGCTGGTGGGCTGGCAGCTCAGTCACTTACAGGCTGGTGGGTTGGCAGTTCAGTCACTTACAGTTGCTGGGCTGGCAGTTCACTTACTCACAGCTGGTGGGCTGGCAGTGCAGTCACTCATGGCTGGTGGGCTGGCAGTTCAGTCACTCACAGCTGATGGGCTGGCAGTATCCTTAAAAAAAATCGCAAACCGTACATGGGTTTTGAATTACATTTTACTCAGATACAAGCCAAGCAATGGCATAATTGTTTGCTGTTAATTGGACATAATCAACCTCAGCAAATTGACAGTATCCTAATGAAAGGGAGTGGGTGTTTAAGCTGTTAGAACATTTTATGATTTGCCAAAATATACATCTCAATAGCATAATGATAGAAAACTTACTTTTCCACACACCACTCGTAAGTCTGGAGATTTTTTTGATGATAAATTTAGCTTCAGAAACGTTTTCTTTTTGCATGTAAAAACCCTCTTCAGAACCATGGGCGATTTTAAAATTTTACAGCCATATTTATCACTTCTGAAACTTTTTAGATACCAAAAGAATCAAGAAAAAACACAAATAATGCCTTACTGTTGATGAAATGCAGTGATCAAACCCAATAATTCCCAATATTTTTAATCTCGATATCCGCACGGCCAATGTTCGCTAAGCACTTTAGCTGTTGCTTCTCTTTACCTTCAGTTCTCTTCACCTTTGGAATTCTGAAGTAGGATAGATGTCTCTCATGGTTACCCCGACTTCCACAATTATTTGCAGCGCAAAAATTCACCATTTTGGTGGTTTTTAGCAAGTAGGAAAGTACACGTTTCATGTATTAACAACGTGTACTTTCCTACTGGTTAAAAACCACCAAAATGGTGAATTTTTGCGCTGTAAAGGGCGGTTCCATTCATCAAGCCCTTTCACCCGGAGACCTTATGTGCAATCCCCGTAGACACACACAGACACACACACACACACACACACACACACACACATTTTCTGAAAACCACATCAAGGGGACTCACCGTGGAGTAGACATGGGTTCAATGTTATTCGCAGCTCAGAGAGCCGTGACCCTCTTGTTTCCTCCGTCTTGCAGAGACTGAGGGAGGCAGGACACTTCCGGGTTTTATAGTCCCTCCCCCCTGCCGCCAGCGGGGGCAGCAGAGAGAAATTTTTAAAAACATTAATAACTCTCTGATTTTTGCATCGATGGGAAAAATCCTCTGGTCCAATCCGGCGGAGGGGGACTGAGCGAGATGGAAAATAATGATGGCCATAAGTGGCGGCGTTCTCTCGGAAATCACGAAACAGAAAGTCAAAAGTGGTCGAGATCTTAGTTTTAGTAATATAGATTTTGCACCAATATTGCTATCACCAGCTCCATTTTTGAACCTTATCTGGCACATATAACTCAACTACCTGACTTAAACCTTCTTTGAGCTTTCATCATGGGCTGGAGCTCTTGGGTTAGTTTGGTTTAGAGATACAGTGCGAAAATTGGCCCTTCTGCCCACCAAATCCGCTCTGACCGGCGATCCCCGCTTATTGACATTACTACCCTACACACACACTAGGGACAATTTTACACTTACAGCATGCCAATTAACCTACAAACCTGTATGCCTTTGGCGTGTGTGAGGAAACCGAAGCTCTTGGAGAAAACCCACGGGGTCACGGGGAGAACGCACAAACTTCGTACAGAGAGCACCCATTGTCAGGATAGAATCTGGGTCTCTGGCGCTGTAAGGCAGTAGCAGTACCGCTGCACCACCATGCTGCATCTTGTTTGTTCATGAATTTGAACTAAATTACACCATCTGACCCAGAGGAAAAAGCCGATCATTGAGATTTGCAATGTATGAATGCAGCAAATCAGTTTTTGATTATTTTCTCTCTCAAACTTTTCTTCTTAATTTTCTTGTTTTTATTTTGAACTCCTGTTCATCCATGAACACCTTACTTGTTGCATTTCGTATAACATTTCCAAATAAACATCTCTACAGTCTACAGTCATGAATGGTTAATTTAATTTAGCGGCCCTTTGCATTTTGGTTCATTGTTTTAAAGGGAATGCGAGCATCAGTTGAAAAATCCATTCTTTGTTTTTATAAAAGAATTGCCTCGAGGCTTTTGAACTCTTGCGAGCGAGATCGTCGGGCTGCACAATTCATACCTCTATTTAGAAAAAAATTATAATTGTTTCTCAGTGAAATACGATACAATTCAGTGGTGATCATGGGCAAAGACTTCCCTGTGTAACAAAATAATAGTAGATGTGTGCATTACGACCTAGGTGTCATCAGCACATTGAATCCAGCGTTTATTAGCAAAGTGTCAACGTGGCATACATGTTGAATGTCATGCGAGGTATTTGAATTAGGTTGCAATTTGTTAATTGACGGCATTCCCGGAACAGCCATGTTTTACTACACGGCACTGAAAGGGTCTCTCGGATAACTTCGACTTAACTTTGCAATTGGATCCAATGAATGAGAACAAAACCCAATTTCATTCCTCATTCCACCACCTCCATTGCCAATGTCACACACACACACTGATGTCCAACTGACACACTATTCCTCGAGACATTGACTATCTCCCCCTCCTCCCCCCCCCCCCTCCTCCAGCCATTCCCTGAACAACTGCTGTCCTCTCCTCCCTTAGCCACCTCCGCATCTCCTCTGCCTGGCCAGCCAGTTCCTGACCTCTGAGACACTGATCATCCAAATCGCAACCCTCCTGCCATGCCCACCTACAATCACCCCCCCGTAAAATACCATCCACATTTCAGCCCCTCAGACTGCAGTCTCAATACTCCCCTCTATCCTGGATCATTCCCCCACCATTACTGTGATTACTTACCTTGCACCTGCAGCCTCACTCCCGTAACTGGAGCAGGCTGCACCTTTTCAACAGTGTGCAGGGAGGAACTGCAGATGCTGGTTTAATCCGAAGATAGACACAAAATGTTGGAGTAACTCAGCGGGCCAGGCATCATCCCTGGAGAGAATGAATGGGTGATGTTTCGGGTCGAGGCCCTCCTTCAGACTGCACAAGACTTTAGTCTGAAGAAGGGTCTCGACCCGCAACGTCACCAATTCCTTCTCTCCGGAAATGCTGCCTGTCCCGCTGAGTTACTCTGAAGTTTTGTGCCTATCTTCCTTTTTAACAGTGAATCTGTGCAGTGCTTTTTGGGTTATACAATAGATCTGAGGCCTTCAGCGTTGCCCATTGTTACACCGATGAGCCCATGACCGAAGCTGTCGTAGGTCCAGTCACAGTATTCTCTGGTACCCGCACCAATGTGTTCACAATTAACATTTCAAACAGTGAACAAATAATGTCTCCCATTCAGTCCACCTTTCAGAGTTTGAAATGCAGGCGCAATTGATTTACGGTTATTGATTTATGGTTATAAATGTATATGTCCTCAGTTGTAACAATAGACTTGAGATTTCATTTTTGCCTCCAAGCAATGCATATAAAGTAGTTTTGTTTGGAATGAAAGACATTTTAATGGAAGCCATTCTTGAATACTTTTCAAGGTGAATAACACATCTAACAAATGGAAAATGAAAATGGAATACACCAAGGACATAAGTAATTGAAAAGAAGAGATTGACAGATATTTCATGTTGAGCATTTCTGAATGTAAATAAGGACCCTTGTGTAAAAGTGCGTTGTTGGTTAGAATTTCATTGATGCCATTCTGCGGAGGTATGAAGCCTGATCAATGGGTGAGTTACATTCAAACCGCTAAGGCACGGTGGTGCAACGGTAAAGTTGCTGCCTTGCAGCTCTTACAGCACTGAGACCCGAGTTTAATCCCAACTACGGGCGCTGTCTGGATGGAGTTTGTACATTCTCCCCGTGACCACGTGGGTTTTCTCCGAGATCTTCGGTTTCCTCCCACACTCCAAAGACGTACAAGTTTGTAGGCTAATTGGCTTGGTATAAATGTAAATTGTCCCTAGTGTGTGCAGGATAGTGTTAGTGGGATAGTGGGATTGCTGGTCAGTGTGGACTCGGTGGGCCAAAAGGTCTGTTTCCGTGCTAAACTAAACTAAAATAACTTGGTTGCCTCCATGATTCCCAGGGAGTCTACGGGGATCAACCAGTAAGCTCCTGAGCATGGCTCTGGTTTTCTTTTCAGAGATACACTGTGTAAACAGGTCCTTCGGCCCACTGAGTCCGCACTGACCAATGATCACCTATTCCATCCTACACAGCAGGGGCAATTTACATAAGTCAATTAACCAACAAAGCTGCACATCTTTGGAAAGTGGGAATGAGGGAGCTGGAGCACCTGGAAAAAACCCACACAGGTCACGGGGAGAAAGTACAAACTCCCTACAGACAAGTACCCTTGGTCGGGATCGAACCCGGGTCTCTGGCCCTGTAAGGCCGCAACTCTACAGCTGCGCCACCGTGCCGTTCCTCGTGGCAAGGTATTCTGAATATATATATTTTGTTGTTTAATTTCTTAGAGCAGTTTATAAACTTGCAAAAAATATTGGAAGAACGAATAACGTAAAGGATTGTTTAACTGGGCTGTGGCTGGAGATAATTTGGTAAATTTGCAGAACTGATGGCTTTAACTTTGCAGCCTCTTTATTCACGTCCTTCAGTGACACCTTTGTGATTAGGCTTTGAAATAAAGCTAGTAGGATAAAGCTCCTGTCCCGCTTAGGCGATATTTTTCGGTGACTACAGGCGACTAGGCTGTTGCCACATGGTCTCGGGTGATGCGGGTATGGTCGTTAGTCGTCTCCTCAATTCGCCTAAAGAGACTTTTTTCTGGTCGCCGCTGGATTTTGAAATGTTCAAAACTTTTTGGCGACTGTGGGCTTGACGTAGCTTGTCTTCTCCTGTCATAGGTTGTCGCCAGGATGAAGCAGGTTGTCGCCAGGTTACGTTGGTTGTCGCCGGGTGCTGACTTCGGTTAATTCCATTGGCGACTACCTACGTGAACTTACGTCAACCGGCGACGGGTACCGGCGGCTGAATTGTCTTCCGATGTCTTCAGTTGTCGCCGACAGGGCCATAGCTTGTCGCGGGTGGACGTAGGTTGAACCATAGAAACATAGAAAATAGGTGCAGGAGTAGGCCATTTGGCTCTTCGAGTCTGCTCCGGCATTCAATATGATCATGGCTGATCATCCAACTCAGTATCCTGTGCCTGCTTTCTCTGATCCCTTTAGCCACAAGGGCCACATCTAACTCCCTCTTAAATATAGTCAATGAACAACAGGCCTCAACTACATTCTGGGGCAGAGAATTCCATTCTGTTAGTCCTTGCTGTCTCCTCCCCTTCCTCAGAGATCCCCTGCTGTCACTCCCACCCTCTCTGGTAAAAAATTTCCCTTTCTTGTCCCTCATCTCACCCCCGTCAGTCTGAAAAAGATTTAACGTTGCCTATTTCCTTCGCTCCATAACTGTGACCCCTTGTTCTGGAGCTTTTCTGTGTAGGCCCAACACATTCAGAGAATTCCAGAGATTCACCACTCTCTGGTAAAAAATCTCATCTCAGTCCTAAAAGATTTACCCTTTATCCTTAAACTGTGACCCCTTGTTCTGAACTTCCCCAACATCGGGAAAAATCTTCCTCCATCTAGCCTGTCCAACCACTTAAGAATTTTGTAAGTTTCTATAAGATCCCCCCTCAATCTTCTAAATTCTAACAAGTACAAGCCGAGTCTCTCCAGTCTTTCTTCAGCGGCAGCATTTTGAAACAGTAATCCATGCCTTTATTTCATCTCGACTGGATTACTGTAACGCACTCTACTCTTGAGTCTCACGAGCTTTGTTGGCTCATCTCCAGTTGGTCCAAAATGCTGCCGCTCGCCTTTTAACCGGAACTCGAAAGAGGGAGCACATTACGCCAATTTTGGCCTCCCTTCACTGGCTCCCAGTGCACTTTCGAGTTCATTTTTAAATTATTTTATTTGTTTTTAAATCATTGAATGGCCTCGCCCCGCTTTACCTCTCTGAGCTGCTCCACCTATATGCTCCTACCCGGTGCCTCAGGTCAGCGGTTCAGCTGCTCCTTGAGGTACCAAGGTCTAAGCGGAAGCTCAGAGGGGATAGAGCCTTTTCTGTTGCTACCCCGGCACTCTGGAACACCCTGCCGCTGCAGATCAGACAGGCCCCTTCACTGTCCATCTTTAAATCCTCCCTAAAAACTCACTTTTATTCATTGGCTTTCGACACTGGCTGAGACTTTGTTCCTGTTTTAGTGCTTTTAATGTCTTTTAATTTTTACTGTTTTTATAGTCCTGTCGAGGAGAGGACAGCAGTTGTTCATGGGTTTAGTAGTTTGTAATAACTTTTTGTTGACTTCCCATGTACAGCACTTTGTGGTAACTGATGTTGTCTAAAAGCGCTTTATAAATAAAGTTATTATTATTATTATTATTATTATTATTATATGAAAGTCCTGACATCACAGGAATCAGTCTGGTGAACCTTCTCTGTACTCCCTCTATGGCAAGAATGTCCTTCCTCAGATTAGGAGACCAAAACTGTACGCAATACTCCAGGTGTGGTCTCACCAAGACTCTGTACAACTGCAGTAGAACCACCCTGCTCCTATACTCAAATCCTTTTGCTATGACTTTGGTTGTCGTAGGTTGTCACCTGTGTAGTCGAAGGTGGACGTCCTAATGCGTTGCCGGTTGACGGTAGCTTGCCGTAGCTTGATGTCGACTACGTGGTAGGTTGTCATAGCTTGTCATAGACATTGTCGTGGGGGGGAGGAGGGTCCATTTGCCGTATTTATTGGCGACTTGCTACGACTGTGACAGTCACCGAGAAAATTGCCTAAGTGGGACAGGTCCTTAAGAGGAAATGGGGTCCAACATCTGATAGTTGAGCACAGGAGCAACGATCATGTATGAAACAGTGCAATGTTGTGATGTGATTGGAGTTATATTGTAGACTTAAAAACTAAAATGCTTTGAATGGGTTTCCTTGTATAAACTATAGGTTAGAAAGGAAAGATCTATAGCTGAAAGTATACATCTACACTGAGCTGCTCGAGCACTGGCTACATCTGCAGTTCATTATGTACACATCAATGCTGTTGCTTAATGGGATTCCTGAGCAATATTAAAAATAAGTAAAACAGATTTCCAGCAAAGTATAAATGCAGCCATGTCTATTTGAATGTAATGTTTCAAGTATGAAATATGGATTTTGAGCAGCTTGAGATTAAATATGTTCATTTAAGGAAGTTTGCAAAATAAGTTATTACTGTGAACTGGGGAAGTCAAGATATCATTCTTGTGTGCTCACAAGTTCTATCATTGAAAACAAATGTGGTGATTCCACAACCATTTCCCTGTACTTAAAAAGATTCTGCTCCCTTATTTTTGTCTTTCTCAGCTTTTGCATGCCTAGTTTAGGTCCTGCCTTGACTCATTTTCCACTAATGGCATAAAGAGTTAAAATCTACCCATTCTGTTTAGATTGGTTAATGCACCTGTCACAGGCTTCCGATGAAGATAAATTGTGGTGTTCGTAGTGGCAATTCATCCCAACTAGTCTGTCCCTTCCATCGGCCATGAACTGTGTCTCACACTGTGCACAGCACCAAGATTTGTTGACCCTAAATGGGGAATCAGAACTTTGTTATTCATCTCAAATCTCTGGGATCAAATGCTGGTCTGTACTCTGAGTTAATTCCCTGGGCCAGGCCAGGAAGAAGGGTCTTGACCCGAAACATCACCTATTTCTTTCTACCCAGGGATGCTGCCTGTCCCGCTTTTGTGTCTACCTTCAGTTGCAGATAAACTTGGACCTTGAAGTTGCTCACTTCAATTCTGGATGTTTAATGGGGCTGTCCCACTGTACGAGCTAATTCAAGAGTTCTCCCGAGTTTCCCCTGATTCGAACTCGGAGAATTACAGTAATAGCCACTCGGGGCTCTCGTGGACATATTTCAATATGTTGACAAATCTTCACGAGCTTACCGCGTTTCCCGAGTACCTGCCGTTAGCGTTACAAGTCACTTAGAGACATCCAGAGCTCCGACGTAAAAGCTCTTGGGTAAACTCTTATAGTGGGACAGGCCCATGAATTTTAGTCAGTTATCACAATTAGATTTTGCCTTATTGACTTGTTTGATATTCAGTATCTGTTTCCAAAGCCAACCTGCCTTTTAATTAATTGCATGCATGGCAGGCCAACTGTAGTGTAAATCAATAGGGAACATTTTGGAACAAATAGATTGGACTCTGAATCTTCTCTCTCGGGTACATCTAGAAATAGCATCCAATAGGGTTGGAATAATTGTGTGTCCCTAGATGGAATGTGAGCTCTCGGGGTTTGTGCAAGAGTTCAGTTACCTTTGCGGTGTTTGTTAATGATAAGTTTATACCACTAGAGGCCCTCGGTAAGCTGTGTAAATAGTTGCTTTCCCTCTAGGTCAAAAACATGTTGCAACAGTCCAAACTATTTCACAGGTCATGTGAACTTTGTACAACTTTCTCTACCTCAAAAATGCTACACAGAATATTTAATCCCACCACAAATCTGTGCAGCAGTTTTATTCATTGTTCTGTGCAGTCCTTTGGTTACAAGAGAACATGAAAAATAAATCAGAGAAGAGAGAAAAACATCTCCCAAAAAACTTGTGCAGGAGATGAACTCTTCCATAACAGGTTTTCTTTCCCCCTGAATATCCTCAGTGGATCTAGCTTGCTTTGATAATTACACCCAAGATTTAGCAGCTTTTAAATCGGTGCTGTGCAGCATGTGAGTGGTCTCGTTCGACGCTCTGAAGACAGGCGTAGTGTCAGAACTGCATTGGGATTCCCAGTCCAAAGCTCATCTGCTTTATCCAAATTAAGTTCAAGTCTAATTTACAACAGGCTGCTCTGCCTGTTGCTTTCCCTCTGTCAACCGTAACCCTTGTAACAACGTTTTATTTCCCAATTCTTGAGTATTTTTATGTGTGTTTAATATTGCTTATCCGTCGTAGTATCAAATGCTGAGTGGAATGGAACTGGCAAGTCCGAAGTTATTCAGTTTCTGCTTCCCTTAAATTATAGTGACATTTACAGTCTGATGGTTTTGTAAAAGTTTTTTTGTCTCTTTTAATACTTTGGGTGGGAATAATCAGGAGCTGGAGAGGAGTCCACACAGGGGTGCATTTGCTGAGGAATTCATCCCGTCAGTAGCAGTGAACAAACTGTGCAGTAGTAGCAATGCTACTGCTCTGCCTCTGAAATTACTTCCCTTGAGGTAAATGAAATACATTTCAGAGATGGATGAAGTGCTCATGTGATAACGTAGCAAAAGTCCCAGCAGGAGTGTAATTTCCAGGCAATTGCATTTTTATTAGTTTTTCCCAAAGTTTTACCATATCCAATCTTTGTAACTTACCTTGCACTTAGGCATTAACCTCTTCCACTGCTGTCACTGAAGATGTAATTATTAATTTAATAAATCTCCCATCTCCCTAATAAGCATTTTATTTTCACCTGCAAAGACTTTTAATAGTCTTACCACTGTTTCTTAATGGGCTGAATTGTGCTATGGTCTTTGAGGCTAAACGCAAGTTGCTCAGAACTTGCGTGAACCAGCATAGACCTCATATTTCGCTTGGGCAGCTTTCTATCCAACGGTATGAGTTGTGATTTCTCTAACCTCAAGTAACCCTTGCAATCCTCTCGTTCCGTCCCTTCTCCACTCAAGTCATTGTACTAGCTTCAAAGTCATCTTGTTGAGTCTCATTGACTGTAACTCGTTTTTACCTAGCCCACCACTAACAATGGCCTTTGATTAGTACAGGTGTAAGGGGTTATGGGGAGAAGGCAGGGGAATGGGGTTAGGAGGGAGAGACAGATCAGCCATAATTGAATGGCAGAGTGGATTAGATGGGCCGAATGGCCTAATTCTGCTCTTATCACATGATCTTATCATCGTTACTTTTTTGCATATCTTTCATTAATTTGTTCTCTATCCCTCTGTATCACCATCTATATCTCTCTGTATCAACATCTATATCTCTCGTTTCCCGTTCCACTGACTCTCAGTCTGAAATAGGGTCTCGACCAGAAATGTCACCTATTCCTTTTCTCCAGAGATGCTGTCTGACTCATTGAGTTACCCCACCATTTTGTGTCTGTCATGGGTCTGAGATGCTGTGAGATAGATGCTAGCACTTGCTCTCCGTTCTGTCACTGGATCCTATCATCTTAATGCAGGCAATGGACGTAAATAATAAAGTTCTATCGCATTGTAACGTATTGTGAATGTTGCAGTGCCTGTTCACAGATCACTGCTGTCTGTGAATGCTACTGATGAATGCTGTTGGTCAATTGCGACTAGGGTTGTCAACTTTCTCACTCCCAAATAAGGGACAAAAGGTCGAAATAAGGGACAAATTCCCGACGGCAGTTCGTCGACTGGCTGTGGCTGGGTGAATGATGAGTTGGCCCGGGTGCTGGACTGCAAACAAAGCCCAGCCGGCGGGCCAGCTGAGGAGTTTTGGCACACGCGACGTCACGCGCAAAGTCTGGCACCCCATCCAACTCATGAACTGATGATCGGCCATGGGAATGAGGGGTGGTGGCTTCAGCGGTAAGCGAAGGTCGGACAGCTGGCTGGGCTGCCGACCGACGGGGCTAGGGGTTACATGTTACCCATGTGAACAGCAGCTCTGAGTGCGGGCAGGTCTGCCAGCCATGAGTGTGCAAGCGAGCTGCCAGCACTTTCACGCCCAAAAATGACAATAGCAAATTTGTAAAATGACAACACCCCAGTTGGCATGTTTTTGGTCACACCTGCTTTAGCATGAATGATAAACATTTATGGGTGAAGTCAAATATATAGCACTTCTGCAGAAAACTGTGTGAGTTTACAAAATAAGCCCTGTTTTGCTTCTCCTACTCCACCTGATAATTAGAATTATCCATTGGCACAAACATGTTTTGAATCATTTTTTTGGTTCTTGTACCTATTCATCATTGTGCAAGATCATCTATCTCCTGCCTGTGTAGGAAGGAACTGCAGATGCTGGTTTAAAAGGAAGATAGACACAAAAAGCTGGAGTAACTCAGCGGTCAGACAGCATCTCTGGAGAGAAGGAATGGGTCACGTTTCGGATCGAGACCTTTCGTCACCTCTTCCTTTCTACAGAGATGCTGCCTGTCCCACTGAGTTACTCCAGCTTTTTGTGTCTGTCTGATGGGCCTGTCCCACTTAGGCGATTTTTTAGGCAACTACAGGCGTCTAGTTTGTCGCCACATGTTTGCCGGTGGTCGCCGGTGGTCTCGTAGCGTCTTTCTGGTCACTGCGAAATTTTCAACATGTTGAAAATTTTTCAGCGACAGTGGATTTGACACCAGTGAGTGTAGCTTGACTTCTCCTGACATAGGTGCTGTTGTAGGTTGTCGCCAGGATGACATAGGTTGTCGCCGGTTTTTCGGTGACCTGCTACAACAATGACAGTCGATGGCAGTTGCCAACAAAATCGCCGTGGGACAGGCCCATTACTCCTCTGCCTGTTCTACATTCTTGGTGTGTTATGGTTCTGTTTGCATGGCTTCCACTGACTGACCAGCTAACTGATTCAGCATCAGGGATTCTGTTTTATCTATTCCTCCAGTATTATCCACTTGTCTCTTTTACAAATTGCCCTCTCTTTTCCTAAGATCCCATTAGGTCAGCTTCTAGTCCTAGACCAGTTAGTGGCCAATTGTCTCGAATCTCAGCAAGGTCATCCTCTTTAGTTGAATTTATGCTACTAACTGGGGCCTGTGTGGGATGAGACACCGGGAGCATTGGAATAGAAACATTGAAACATAGAAAATAGGTGCAGGAGTAGGCCATTAGGCCCTTCGAGCCAACATCGCCATTCAATATGATCATGGCTGTTCATCCAAAGTCAGCACCCCATTCCTGCTTTCTCTCCATACCCCTTGAATCCATTAGCCCTAAGAGCTATAAGAATATTGCGATAATGTGCGTGCATTCGCAACATGAATCTGTTTAACATGCTCTTCTCTTTTCACTTAAGGAAAATAGAGGGTTAACTTAATAGGGATCTTGAACATTTGGAAGAGCCTAGATATCGTGCATGCAGAAAAACCTCCATTTGTGAAGATGAACATAACTACAAAGTATCATCATAGATGGCTGCCAAGAAATCCAATAGGATATTTGTGGGGAAATTACTAATTTACCCAATAATTAGTGAGAACGTGGAGCTACTTCAATCATTCCCCGTGGTGAATACATTTTAAGAGTGCATTTAAGAGAACTGAACATTATTCTATACTTCACACAGAGAGATGGGAGGAGGCTTTAGTGGCGCTGAAATGTTGGCGTGGACTTGTTGCGCCACATGGCCTGTTGTTGTGCAATAATATATCCTAACAAATATCCAACCTCTTAAAAATCCCAGCCTCAACTCTTTGTTTTATTATGTAAATATGTATATCAGTGCATCAAACTCTTGTCCATTCTTTCCATCCAGAGATGCTGCCTGTCCCGCTGAGTCACACCACCATTTTGTGTCTATCTTCAGTGCAAACTAGCATCTGCAGTTCCTTCCTACACATCAACCTCTCATCTGGGTGTCCGTGCCCACTGTGTTCAGTTGGCCTCATGGCAGGAAATGTTTTTATGATTTTTTGCAAACGATTGTTTGAAGTTCTCCTTATTGCAGGGAATTAATTTGTTCTGATTTTGCCACTCCTGCGGTATTTTTTCCAGGTGTTTTATAACTTACTTCTGCAACGTTTTCTCTTCCTGGAACACATACCTTACCCTTATCACTTCTCCATTCCAGCCTTGGCACTTCCCTATTTCCACGTATTGTGTGCCTGCTGCTGTGTCCATCCAAGCCGGTTCCTTGCCGTTCAGCGACTTACTTCTCCTATTGTTCCAACGAGCATAGGTTGTGGTATAAGCTTTCAACTAAAGGGCCTGTCCCACTTGGGCAACCTAATCCGCGAGTTCTGGCGAGTTTGCCGTCGACTCGTACTCGCAGCGTGGTCGACACGAGGTCGTAGGAGGTCTTCGTAAATCTCCTTCATGCTTGATTGTGGTCTCCGTGTACTCGAGGCCTCAGCTAGGTCGCGCCGTTTTTTTCAATATTTAAAAACAGGTCGCCATGGAAAAAATCAATACTTTTTTTACTCGTAGGTTTGGTCGTAGTAGGTTGTAGTAGGTCGGCATGTTAGTCGTAGGTAATCGAGGGTAGTCGAAGGTAGTCGAAGCTAGTCATAGATAGTCTTCATCAAAGTCGAAGGGATGTCGAAGGAGATCGAAGGAGGTCTTCTACATAGTTGAAGAAGGTCTTCAACATGTCATTTTTTCAAACTTTTCTAAACTCGCCAATTAGGTCGCCCAAGTGGGACAGCCCCTTAACTGTCCAGCTAAAGACAAATCATTTTTTCAGGGTGTAAACAGTAGTTTATCATTGCAAATTGCTATCTGGTGGCTTTAAAGATAAGTGGATTTCTATTGTGACAGTATAGACTGGAATTTTTTTCCACTATTTGTTAGTTATAATTAGTCATATTACTGGGTGGATTGCAAATTATGCCCTCACTTTATATGTGCATTATACCTTCAGATTGAAATTAGAAACCTAACAAGCATCTTCACAAATAGCCATAATAACTAGGATTTAAGCAGACATTTATAATGTTAGACTCAGATTTGCCCGAAAAGGCAGTTATAGACCATTTGAGCTGTTTTCTCTTACAGGGCTGAACATGGATTTTGTCAATTGTTTCTGTATTGCTAGCTTTCCCCTTTGTTTTTGAGAGATTGACTTCCATGAACTGTCTTTATCTCTACATCAGTATACCAATCTACTTGTTAGACTCCACTCTGTGATATATCGACCCAGATTATGGGACAATTCTTGCTGTTTATAGTCATGTAACAGCAGCCTTAACGTAATGGGAAATTGATCGACCCATTACATTCTGAGCTCATTCTGCAATAGTTCCACATTGAACACACTTTTGATAGTTATGAATGGAGATAACTTAAGGAAGGGAAAATTACTGTCTGTTGCCATGTTATTGTGTGCTATGTGATCTAACATTTTATTTTTTATAGAAACTTAAGCAAAGTTGGGAGTTCACATGCATTTTAACAGGTCTGAGGTTTTGGTCTCGGTGTATCACCATATAACCATATAACAATTACAGCACGGAAACAGGCCATCTCGGCCCTACAAGTCCGTGCCGAACAATTATTTTCCCTTAGTCCCACCTGCCTGCACTCATACCATAACCCTCCATTCCCTTCTCATCCATATGCTTATCCAATTTATTTTTAAATGATACCAACGAACCTGCCTCCACCACTTCCACTGGAAGCTCATTCCACACCGCTACCACACTCTGAGTAAAGAAGTTCCCCCTCATGTTACCCCTAAATTTCTGTCCCTTAATTCTGAAGTCATGTCCTCTTGTTTGAATCTTCCCTATTCTCAAAGGGAAAAGCTTGTCCACATCAACTCTGTCTATCCCTCTCACCATTTTAAAGACCTCTATCAAGTCCCCCCTTAACCTTCTGCGCTCCAGAGAATAAAGACCTAACTTATTCAACCTTTCTCTGTAACTTAGTTGCTGAAACCCAGGCACGATTCTAGTAAATCTCCTCTGTACTCTCTCTATTTTGTTGACATTCTTCCTATAATTGGGCGACCAAAATTGTACACCATACTCCAGATTTGGTCTCACCAATGCCTCGTACAATTTTAACATTACATCCCAGCTTCTATACAATGCTCTGATTTATAAAGGCTAGCATACCAAAAGCTTTCTTTACCACCCTGTCTATATGAGATTCCACCTTCAAGGAACTATGCACGGTTATTCCCAGATCCCTCTGTTCAACTGCATTCTTCAATTCCCTACCATTTACCATGTACGTCCTATTTTGATTTGTCCTGCCAAGGTATCCTTCATGTGATTGATGGTCTAATGGATGGAGGATCCTAAGCATTTGTGATAAAATGTCACTTAGAGTCATAGAGTGATACAATGTAGAAACAGGCCCTTCGGCCCAACTTGCCCACACCAGCCAACATGCCCCAGCTACACTAGTCCCATCTGCCCACGTTTAGTCCATATCCCTCCAAACCTGTCCTGTCCATGTACCTGTCTAACTGTTTCTTAAACGTTGTGATAGTGTCTGCCTAAACTACCTCCTCTGGCAACTTGTTCCATACATCCAACTTTGCGTGAAAAAGTTACCCCTCAGATTCCTAGTAAATCTTTTCCCATTCACCTTAAACCTATGTCTTCTGGTTCTCGATTCACTTGCTTTGGATATGAGATTCTGCATTTACCCGATCTATTCCTTTCATGATCATAAACGATTTATACATGATTTTATTCACTTCTGGAGTGACATTTCACTTGTCATTGGGAACCCTGAATTGAGTATTTCAATTTTAAGTAATTTATTTATACACCTTTCCTTCTCATGTTGGTCTGTTGGCAACTCTGCCTCTGATCCTTAGCAGGCAACCCTCAACCTCTGTATAGGAAGGAACTACAGATGTTGGTTTAAACCGATAGACAGAAAATGCTGGAGTAACTCAGCCGGTCAGACAGCATCTCTGGAGAGAAGGAATAGGTAGGAGATGGTTCTGGAGAAAAGGATTAGGTGACGTCACCTATTCCTTCTCTCCAGAGATGCTCTCTGACCCGCTGAGTTACTCCAGTTTTTGTGTCAACCCACAACCTCTTGCAACCTCAACTTGCAGACCTGATCCGTGACTCACCTCTCCTTTCCCACCTCCATCCTCTCCCACGTATCCCTCCTCCATTGCCCCAGAATACAGAGCTGGAATTGTTTGATTTCCGATGAGCATGAAAATAAAAGGTCTTGGATCTTGTGTGCTATAGAATTTTGCAGCAGACTCACAATCAGAATAAACAATGTGCCGATTTGCTCGCTTTTACAGGCACTTATAAAACTCTTTAGTGCAAGTCAGCAATACCCTACCTGAATCTTAAACCATACATTTGTAATAAAGCTGTAACGAGATATTATCAATGGTAATAATACATTGTAAATTAATCCCGCCAACCACAACACCTGACGAGGAATTATTAAAAAATACAACAGAGACTTCCACATATCCATTGTTTGAAGGATGCTGGTTTTCAAAAAATAGACACAAAATGCTGGAGATACTCAGGTGGAGAACAGACAGATAATGGTTCAGATCAAGACCCTTCTCCCGAGTCAAAATGTTGCCTCATCCGTATTCTCCAGGGAAGCTGTCAGAGGTGCTGCCTCCTCCATTTGGTACAGTCATCATTACCACAACTTTTTGTGCATGGGTGTTTTCTTTAAAATAAGTTAATAAAAGCAAATAAAAGCCCAGTATTTTGATTTAGACAATAAAGTATAGCCTTTCCAGGTCTAATACAAAGCTCATTAAAACAAGCCTGATAAAATGGAGCTTTGTTCTAAATATTCGCATAACATGTTTTGAGAAAAAAACAGAAAGCAAGCATATTAATTTTCACCACAAATGAATTACGCATGTGAAATAACGCATCCGAATATGAATCATGTTAAATGAAAAGTCATCTCAGCGAATACTTCTATCTAAATGGAGCCATTCAGCTGATGTAACAGTCTTAAGAAAGGGTAAGTCAAAGGAGCAAGCTGTTAAAGGAAAGGAGTGATTAGTGACACAGAACTTGGCTAAAGGGATGTGCCCATGTCGTGCATTACGCGCGCATGGTGTGTGGTGACGTAGGCAGTGACGCGCGGTCACGCACGGCGCCCCATGATTTTGGGATTCACAAAATCTTCGCACGCCACTTGCGTGACGCCCAAATGATGCCCAAGTGAGACAGGCCCTTAACTCAGTGGATCAGGCAGCATCTCTGGAGAACATGGGGAGGCAACATTTTGCGTTGGGAACCTTCTTCAGACTCGAGTGGAGGGGAACTACTTCAATGTAGGCATACATTGTTGCAGATCATAAGAGACCAGTTGTACCATTCCAAAGCATTTTTGTTGTTTTACATTTTGACAATAGACAATAGACAATAGGTGCAGTAGTAGGCCATTAGTCCCTTCGTGCCAGCACCGCCATTCAATGTGATCATGGCTGATCATCCCCAATCAGTATCCCGTTCCTGCCTTCTCCCCATATCCCCGGACTCCATTATCTTTAAGAGCCCTATCTAGCTCTCATGAATGTATCCAGAGAACTGGCCTCCACTGCCCTCTGAGGCAGAGAATTCCACAGACTCACAACTCTCTGTGAGAAAAAGTGTTTCCTCATCTCCGTTCTAAATGGCTTACCCATTATTCTTAAACTGTGGTTTGACTAATTAATGATGGCAATCATTTTCAGGCATAGTTTAGTGCTGACACCAAGCATGTTAATGTGGCCTATAATCTCAAATCTACAACTTAAGTTTATCATATTATTTGAGATTTCACAGAAAACACGTTGAGATTTTGTCATGCCTATTTAAAATGTTTTTGTTATATAGGTGACCCAAGGAAAATAACTAATTTCTTATCCCACACAAGCCTATTGCATTCAACACCCAATCCAATAGACAGATTGTATTTTAAAATTTTTGGAATAATTTTTTGTTTAATGCAAAGAACTGATATTCTGAGCTGATCTTCAATATTCCAAAACTTGCATTTAAATGGTGGTTATATTTACATTGCATTTCTTGGACTAGGAAGATAATGAGCTAAACCATCTGTTGCTGACTGAAGGACTAACTCTGTATCTACCAATTTTGAAATTGTGGAACCTCCTTGGTTTGTTAATTTGTGAGTGACAATTGATCTGATCAGCTTTAACTTGGTACGGTGGAAATTGTACTCAATTTGAGGATGAAGAAACTCAAATGTAACAAATAACATTCTAGTGTAGTTTGTCACTGCCATGCTCCATGACAGACTGCAAATGGAAATGTTTTGGACAATGTTAAAAAATAATATATTTTGTGCATTTTTCTAATTCTGTTTATTCTGAGCAAAGCACCAAAGCAAATTTCTTGTATGTGCACATACTTGGCTAATAAAATGTATTCGATCCAATTCAATTCAATTAAGAGTCAACCAAATTGCTAGGTCTGGAGTCAGACATAGACCCCTTTCTCTGAAGTCCATTAGAACCAGATGGGGTTTAATATCATTTCAATATTTTCAGTCACCATTAGTGAAATTACTTCTTTATTTGAGATTTAGTTAATTTAAGATTTCCCCTTCTTCTATTTAGGTTTGAACTCAACTTATTGGGTGCTACTCCAATAATTTGACCACAGTGCGATTGTATTGAATCTGTTCATCTGTGTGTTGCAATTTGTGTATGAGTTGGGGTCTTTTAGACCATGCCATTATGAAGCAGGAATGAAAAATTAACATTAACATGGGGGACGTAACACTTGTACATTCCAAGTTTGGAGCATGGGTAGGTTGCAGGCACCTGAGATAGCAGATAACCGGAAACACTGCTGATGTCAACTCAGATTCATTCCCGGTATGAGTGGAGTCTATCAGCAAGTAATGTGTGAGATAAGTCAATGGACAATAGACAATAGGTGCAGGAATAGGCCATACGGCCCCTCGAGCCAGCACCACCTTTCAATAGACAATTGACAATAGGTGCAGGAGTAGGCCATTCGGCCCCTTGAGCCAGCACCACCTTTCAATAGACAATTGACAATAGGTGCAGGAGTAGGCCATTCGGCCTTTCGAGCCAACACTGCCATTCAATGTGATCATGGCTGATCATCCCCCTTCAGTACCCCGTTCCTGCCTTCTCCCCGTATCCCCTGACTCACTATCTTTAAGAGCTCTGTCCAGCTCTCTCTTGAAAGTATCCAGAGAACCGGCTTGTTCAACGGAACTGGTACAGAGCGGCAAGTTTTAATTGCAATCTCTCACTGGCGCCAAATTGCTTGAAGTGACTTGTAAACCGATCAGACATGAAAGCAGCGATTGTTCCACCTTTGTACATGAACTGCCATGTCTCATTGATGAGTTTTGTTGGTGCACTGGTAACTTGGCAGAAAAGCACTAATTTGCTGAAGAGCTGGTCTTTATTTGTCTTTTTAATTTCGAAAGTCTGCTTCCTTCTCTCATGACTGTAAGAACACACCAAATACATTACTGACCACTTGCTATCACGTTGATGGCATTCTTATCGTGACGGTATGTTAGGCATAGTCCACGCTGACTTTCTGATGAAATATTTTGGGAAAATGAAGGAGGGCTATCCCCATTGTCAGGCCAGTATTTATCTCTGAATGCAACACCGTGGGTGGCACAATGGCGTAGCGGTAGAGTTGCTGCCTTACAGCGCCTGCAGCAACGGAGACCCGGGTTCGATCCCGACTACGGGTGCTGTCTGTATGGAATTTGTACGTTCTCCCCACGACCAACGTGGGTTTTTGTCTGAGATCTCGGTTTCCTCCCACACTCCAAAGACGTACAGGTTTGTAAGTTAAATGGCTTGGGTTTGTATGCTTGGTATAAGTATAAATTGTCCCTAGTGTGCATAGGCTTGTGTTAGTGTGTGGAGATCGCTGATCGATGCTGACTCAGTGGGGCGAAGGGTCTGTTTCCGCATTGTATCTCTAAACTAAACTAAAATATGGGTTATCTCCATCTCATTACACTTTTTATTGTGGGATCTTGCTTTACACAAGATGACCGTTGCCTTTCCTACCATGCAAGTATGATTATATTTCATAAGAATTTAATTACTGAAGAGTGATGTCTCCCAAGGTTGAGCAAAAAAGCACAATCCTGAAGAAACTCAGTGGGTGAGGCAGCATCTGTGGAAAGAATCGATTACAGCATCTGCAGTCTCTTGCGTCTCCATTTAAATGCAAAACTTTTTTTTTTCATTATTGGTAAGATGAGCATTTGGGTGTTGGATTGGATGTTGGAATGTGCCCCTGAATTGGGAGGAGAGGTTGGCACTGATGGACAAATTTTACTGGAATTAGACCTTTGCAGTGCTCCAAATGTACAGCTGATGTTGTGTCTGGGTCTGTACATGAAGAATGGTTTTGTGAAGAAGGCTTAAATACATATCGCAGCTTCTTTGGGCAAAATTGACACTGACATTTTTTTGATGCCGATTTTGTCAGGCTTGTTATCACAATGGAACTTCCATGTTTCAGTTCTGCTCCACAGAAGCCTTGAGCAACCACAAACCCATACCCAGGCGCAAAGGATGGATCATTTGGTCCCTTCCCTCAGTTCACCTACATCAGTGTAAGGAAAAAGAAAAGGGTTGATGGCCAAACAACACCAAGTCCTGCAGGATGTGTAGGAAAGAACTGCAGATGCTGGTTTAAATCGAAGGTAGACACAAAATGCTGGAGTAACTGCGGGCAGGCAGCATTTCTGGAGAGAAGGAATGGGTGACGTTTTGGTGACATTTCAGACTTCTTCAGTCTGAAGAAGGGTCTTGACCCAAAACTTCACCCATTCCTTCTCTCCAGAAATGCTGCCTGTCCTGCTAAATTACTCAAGCATTTTGTGTCTCCCAAGTCCTGCAGTATGCCTTATCATTCAGCCAAGTCACCTTGGTAACATTTCCAATCCAATGCATTATTTTCTCTGCCCGTCAGTTCATGAAGTCAGCATTAACATTTGGGCAGACTGCTGTAATATTGTCTTTTCCTGAGATGGACTGATTCAACCTACAGCAGGATTAGACTGGTGAATGTTTCTATGCAAATAGTCTAAAGCTGAAAGCCCATATAAGGAAAAGGAGGCCAAGTCATTGGATATTTTTAAGGCCGGGATGGATAGATTCTTGATTAGTATGGCTGCCAGGAGTTATGGGGAGAAGGCAGGAGAATGGAGATAGGAAGGAGAAGTAGATCAACCATGATTGAATGGCAGAGTAGACTTGATGGGCCGAATGGCCTAATCTGCACTTCTGACCTTATGAATTTATGAAATGGCCTTGACTCACCCTCCACCTCTGGGCAAACTGTAATCTTCTCTTGCAAATGTTCAGGTGTGGATTAGCACAATGTTCGATTGATATTCAATTGATATCGATATTCCGGAAGATAGGATTTTGGAAGCTGATATGTTGTCGTCTTCTCTGTATTGCAGCTCAACGGGTGTACAACTAACACATTATCAAATTCATAAACAAGCCGCATTTTGTGCAAGAATGCAATTTTCATTGATTTTTTTACCTCATAAATTCTCTGCTGATATTTGTAATGCTGCTGTTTCAGATGTTGAATACAATGCAGGAAAGATATTACATTGAGCGGTATTTTAGTCTGTGCATCCAATTCTTTACCATTTTGCAAATCAACAATTTGGTAAAAATGTGGATCTGAATCTGGAGGCAAAGGGATGTGAATTATTGTGGATGAGGATTCTCCTGCATCAGTGGGACTGCCAAACTCATTTCAAATAGGACCCCAGCAGACCGATATATCTTTCTGTGTCTGACATCATTATTGCTTCTGAATAGTACTTATATGTGCACACGTGCAAGAAAGATGTTAAAGTCTAGCCCAAAATAAATATCTGAACCAATATTATTGCATATTCATCTGAAAATTATATGATCATTAGTTTAATTTAGAGATACAGCACAGAAACAAGCCCTTCGGCCCACCGGGTCCGTGCCGACCAGCGATCCCCGCATATAAACACTATCATATACCCACAAGGGACAATGTTTATATTTACCAGGCCAATTAACCTACAAACCTGTACGCCTTTGCAGCTGATCAGCAGACGCTCCTCAGGAATATAGGTCTGAAACGTAGGCCACTGAATATGTTCTACCCCAGAAAATGTATTTTGGATTTAAATCGTCCCACATTATTTTTACCACTGAAGCAATTTTTTCAAGTGAAGTTCATGCAATGCTCATTGGAAAAGTGCTTCATTTTAAAGGACGTACAGTATATGATTTATTGTTTATAATGCTTAAATCTCTACCCCTTTCTCATCTTATAGAAATGTTCATTAAGCTCAGATGTAAAAATTCGACTCTGACTCTTGAGTTCGTCATCCTGTTCTGCTTCCACAGTTTTTATTAATCGTGTGAGACCATTTGGAAAATGTCGGAGTTAAGAGTATGCAGCCCTCTCATTGAGTCTTAACTATTGAAAAAGTTCAAAGCTGAGCTGTACTTTGGCCTCAAACCCATTGTCCTGCCCACTTCCCATAAAACTTGATTCCCAGTAGTCCAAAAATGAATCGCAACCTGAATATACCACACTCTCTAGAATAGGGATTCCCAAAAATTCACAACTTGCTCAGAGAAAAAAAGATGGCAGCTCATGTTTTAGCCACATACGCATAGATCAAAGAAGGGTCTCAACCCGAAACGTCACCCATTTCTTCTCTCCAGAGATGTTGCCTGACCCGCTGAGTTACTCCAGCATCTTGTCTATCTTCGATCAAAACACTGCAGCAGGAAAGCTACATCAGCTTCAGCTGAGATTTTGAGCTTGCTCTGCGGTAGATTTTGAATGCAAAGCCTTTGAACTTGAGGTGCTCTTGCGTCAATTGGCTTCCTGACTCATATGTCAGGCTGTTATTCATCTATTACAGCTCGGCATTTAACACAATTATCCCCTCCAAGCTGGTTACCAAACTCGCAGAACTGTGTCTCTGCACATCCCGCTGCAATTGGATCCTCGACTTCCTCATTCACAGACCACAGTTCGTATTGGTGGAAATGTGTCAACCTCGATAACAATCAGCACGGGAGCACCTGAAGGCTGTGTACTCAGCCCCCTGCTGTACTCACTCTATACTCATGACTGCGCAGCCAGTCACAGTGCGAACTCCATCATCAAGTTCGCTGACGACACCACTGTTGTGGGGCGGATCACTGATGGGGATGAGTCAGAGTATAGAAGAGAGATCGAGCAACTGTCCATATGGTGCCAACGCAATAACCTGGCCCTCAACACCAGTAAAACCAAGGAACTGATTGTGGACTTTGGAAAAAGTAGGATGGGGACCCACAGTCCCGTTTATATCAATGGGTCGATGGTTGAAAGGGTCAAGAGCTTCAAATTCCTGGGTGTTCACATCTCTGAAGATCTTTCCTGGTCCGAGAACACTATTGCAATTATCAAGAAAGCTCATCAGCGCCTCTACTTCCTGAGAAGATTAAGGAGAGTCGGTTTGTCAAGGAAGACTCTCTCTAACCTCTACAGGTGCACAGTCGAGAGCATGCTGACCGGTTGCATCGTGGCTTGGTACGGCAATTTGAGCACCCTGGAGAGGAAAAGACTACAAAAAGTAGTAAACACTGCCCGGTCCATCATCAGCTCTGACCTTCCTTCCATCGAGGGGATTTATCGCAGTCGCTGCCTCAAAAAGGCTGGCAGCATCATCAAAGACCCACACCATCCTGGCCACCCACTCATCTCCCTGCTACCTTCAGGTAGAAGGTACAGGAGCCTGAAGACTGCAACAACCAGGTTCAGGAATAGCTACTTCCCCACAGCCATCAGGCTATTAAACCTGGCTCGGACAAAACTCTGATTATTAATAACCCATTTTCTGTTATTTGCACTTTATCAGTTTATTTATTCACGTGTGTATATATCTATATTATGGTATATGGACACACTGATCTGTTCTGTAGTAAATGCCTACTATGTTCTGTGTGCTGAAGCAAAGCAAGAATTTCATTATCCTATACAGGGACACATGACAATAAATTCACTTGAACTTGAACTTGGACTTGAACTTCCTGACCTGTGATTAAGGAGTAAAAGACTGCATATTTTTCAAAGGAATATGCAATAATACTGGTTCAGGGGGTTATTTTGTGTAAGTCTTTACAATATGCGCATGAGTACTATTCAGAAGCGATGACTGTGTGACAGGTATTGACCATCCTAATCAATTCTGCCAATATTTAGAAAGAAAGTTATCTTCACCGTCAACAACCCACTTTGACATTGAGATTATGAGTTGTGCATACATTTTGTTTGATTTTTGTTTTCCACATTTTGAAATCCATCTTTTCCAGGAATAGTGAGTGGTGTTATTAAATTGAAAGCAAATTAGAGGAAAAAGTTATTGGTATTTTCAAGGCACATCGCGTCACAAAATCTGACAGCACATAAACTTTTCAACATGTGCAACTGGTTGTTGAGTATAAAAATAGATACTTTATCCTAAATTCATAATTCCCCACCCTTTCCCACAGAGAGCTTGGCATTGACTCTTTTGTACATATTCTGGAGCATATTACGAACTGTGTGCGTACATCCAAGTTCGCCAACACACATCCTGTGGTAAGCTGACCAGGCAATTCCATTTCTTGCTCAACAAGATGAAAAACATTTAGTAAAATGATTTACCAAACTAAGAGCAGAATTGATTGTATAACATGTTGCTCATCCACACTGTTGCAAAACCATCGAATGCACTAGCTAGATGAGATCATTTAGCCTTTAACATCAATATTTAGTTAACCGATTTTTAAATGGAAAATGTTGTTTTTCCACGTACTTTTGGAGTCATACATCATGGTGTCTTGAAACAAGTAATGGATTGCAGCTATTTTAATTGGGTTAGATGATCTGATTTTCCCCATTCTGGTCGATCAATATCTCTTCTTCACTTGAACAGTGGAGAAGGCTTAAGAACCTGGATGGTGAATTTCTTCATGCCTCATTCCTAATAACTGAACAAAAATTGGAACTGCTAAATGTACAGCAGATAACTTTTAAAATCAGTTTTACTTTTGTGTCTTAGTTGGATGCATCATCACTTTTATCAAAGCAATAACCATAAATCCCTTTTGTTGGATTTTGATCATGGCCCTTTAAGTAATGATTTTACATTACTGAGGAAAATTGTAAGCATGCAGGGTCCTTCAAAACCTACATCCATTTAGTTTAGAGATACAGCATGGAAACTGTCGGCCCACTGTGTCCACACAGAACAGCGATCCCTGCACATTAACACTATCCTACACACACTAGGGACAATTAATGTACAAACCTGTACGACTTTGGAGTGTGGGAGGAAACCTCGAAGATCTCGAGGAAACACTTTTTCTCACAGAGAGTGGTGGGCCTGTGGAATTCTCTGCCTCAGAGGGCGGTGGAGGCAGGCTCTCTGGATGCTTTCAAGAGAGAGCTAGATGGGGCTCTTAAAAGTAGCAGAGTCAGGGGATATGGGGAGAAGGCAGGAACGGGGTACTGATTGGGGATGATCAACCATGATCATATTGAATGGTAGTGCTGGCTCGAAGGACCAAATGGCCTACTCCTGCACCTATTGTCTATTGTCTATTATTTTGGAGAAAACCCATGCAGTCACAGGCAGCAATTCTACTGCTACACCACCTTGCCACCCCCACTTGTCTACATCACTTGTCTTTTTTCTTCTTTATGAAGGTGATGGGCTCTCACCTTAAAAACCACCTCGGTATTGGTGGAATAAGGACGATTTATCATGTTTTTTTGTTGTGTATACATGTCCTCTAAACTTGAGAGATGTGGAAAGAAAGAAAATATGGTCTGTTGGTGCTTTACTTTGTTCTCAGGATACCTTTGATGGAACCAGTGCTAAGAGGGGTCATTGAAGCAGGATATTTGAGGAGGTGTGCCATGGTGTGAATCCAGCAATGGGCCGCACACAGATCAGAATGGGAGTGCTGCTTGTGAGGCCTGGCTGCCACAATACAGGGGGAAGTAGAAGAGTACAGCACAGGAACAGGCCCTTTGGCCCACAGTGGTTGTGCTGAACATGATACCAAATTAAACTAATCCCTTCTACCTGCATATGATCCATACCCCTGCATGTGTGTGTCTCTCCTAAAGGCCACTGTCATAAATGCCACTGTCGTAACTGCTTCCACCATCACCACCACTCACCATTCACAGTGTAAAATTTTAAAAACAACGTGCCGCACATCTTTTAAGCTTTGCCCCGTCACCTTAAAACAATGCCAACTAGTCTTTGACATTTCCACTTTGGGAATAAGATTCTGACTGCCTACCTCATCTGTGCCTTTCATAAATGTGATATGTTTCTATCAGATCTCCCCTCAGCTTTCGACACTCCTGAGAAAACAATCCAAGGTTGTCCAAACTTTCCTGACAGCTAATACTCTTTGATCCAGGCAGCATCCTGTTAAACAACTCCCAACATCCTCGCAAGCCTACACATCCTTCCTGTAGTGGAGGTGCACACAGTACTGTAAATGCAGCTTGTCCAAGGTTTCATAAAGCTGCAATATGACATCCTGATTCTTGTAGTCAATGATCCAACCTATGAAAGTGAGCAAAACATATGCCTTCTTTACCACTTATCTACTTTTGTTTCTACTATCAGGGATCTGTGGACGGACCTGAGGATCCATCTGTACTCAGGACTTTAAGGGACCTGCCATGAACTATATACTTTACCCTTACATTGACCGACATGGTGCAGCAACTCACACTTGCCCGAATTAAAATCCAACTGTGATTTCCCCATCCATATCTATAATTGGTCTATATCCTGGTGTCTCCTTCAACAGCCTTCTTCACTGTCCACGACTCTACCAATCTATCCTTGTGGAACCCTACTGGTCACAGCACTCCAGTCAGGATGACATCCTTCCACCATTACCCTCTGTCTTCTCTGAGAGAGGCAATCCCAATTCAACGCCCAAGTCATTGTGGATCCCATGGATCTTATTTGTCTGGATCATTCCACCAAATGAGACATTGTCGCATGGTTTTCTAAAATCCATGTCGACAAAATCCACCTTCCTACCCACCTCAATCACCTTTGTTATCTCCTCAAAAAACTCAATCAATTTTGTAAACATGACTTACCCTGGACAAAGCCATATTGACTGTTCCTAATCTGCCTATTCTCTTCCAAATGCAAGTAAATGCTATCCTGAAGAATCCTCACCAATATTTTCCTTACCGCTGATGTGTGGCTCACCAGTTTATAATTTCCTGGATTATCCCTATTTCTTTCCTTAAGTCAACACTTGCTACTCTTCATTCCTCTGGGATCTTGCATGTTCCTGGAGAAAATAGAAAGATCTTCACCAAGCCCCCAGGTATCTGCTCTCGTGCATCGTTCAATAACCTGTGATAGATCAGGCAACTATGAGGTCGCTCAAACTCTCCTTCATGCTCAAGGCAACTTCCTGAATACTCGTGGCCTCAGCTAGGTTGCAGAAAAATTTACAGCATGTTGAAAATTTTTCCTCAAGTAAAATTTGGTCAGCATGGTTCTTTTGAACTCGTAGTGCAGTGGAGTTGCGTCGCTATTTAGTTACAGGCAGTCGAGGGCAGCCGTAAGCAATCTCCTTCGCTGACCGGGCATTTTGATTGGCTCATTGTAGTTTTCAGGACCAGGGAAAACTGACCGGTAGGTAAAATGCCCCCAAAACGTTATTACCGTAAGCGACAACCAACAACAGCACCTTCGTCAGGAGATGTCAAGCTATGCTCATTAGCGTCAAGCCAACTGTCACCAAACAATGTTCAAATGTTGAAAATTTAGCGGCGACTGGAATAACTTTGCCTCATTCTAATGCTACCTGCTTTATTAACTCATGGCATGGGTAGTAATCCTGGTGGTCCTGTTTAATTTTAACCCTCTATCTAACTTCCTGAGTATGTGTAGGAAAGAACTGCAGATGCTAGTTTAAATCGAAGGTGGACACAGAATGCTGGAGTAACTCAGTAGGACAGGCAGCGTCTCTGTAGAGAAGAAATCCAGAGGTGCTGCCTGTCCTGCTGAGTTACTCCAACATTTGTGTCTACCTTCCCCGAGTATGTATTCCATATCCTCCCGAAATGATGCCTAACCCGCTGAGTTACTCCAGCACTTTGTGTTTTACACAAGATTCCAGCATCTACAGTTCCTTGTGTTTACACCTAACTCCGTATTTTATTTTGCTGGGCCTCATTTCTCTTCCTTTCTAACTCATTGGGTACCAATGGCTCACCATCCTCTCTCAGGATGTCTGATGCCTACTCTGAGAGGTCCTTGACCTTGGCACCAGGGAGGCAACAAGCCATCCCGCAGTCTCGCTTGAGGCCACAAACATTCCTGTGGGCTCAGGACACACCCAGTCCGGTGCGGTGAGTGTGAATTGGCTCCCTGTGTTGCAGACGGTCTGGATCCTACAGTCTCTTGCCCCATGTCCTTTTCGACGTGATGGAAACCGAGTCTCCCTCCCTCTGTTATTGGCTGTGCAACTCTCCCTCGCCTGGTGCTATATCAATGATTACATGGTGCATGTATTAAAGTTTTGGCTATTCATTACATGTGTACTAGAGGCAAGAAAAACAAGTACGACTTGCCAACTTCAAGAAGATTATGCAATCTATGGTAAGGACCATAGATCTTGTTCAAGATGTGGACTCTTATACATCGGTGAGACCAAACGTAGACTGGGCGATCGTTTTGCGGAATACCTTTGCTCAGTCCGCCTGAACCTACCTGATCTCCAAGGTGGTAAACTCTTTAATCCCCCTTCCCATTCCCACACTGATCATTCTGTCCCGGGTCTCCTCCATTGTCAGGGAGAGACTAAATGCAAATTGGAAGAATAGCATCTCATATTTCGCTTGTGCAGCTTAAAGCCCAGTGGTATTAATTTTGATTTCTCTAACTTCAGGTAGCCCCGGCATTCCCTCTCTCTCTATCCCTCCCCCACCCAAGTCTCACTAGCTTCTCGTTTTGACCCAACAAATAGCTAACAAAGGCCTGTTTCCTTTATCATTGTTACTTTTTTGCATATCTTTCATTCATTGTTCCATATCTCGCTATATCATCTTCTATATCTCTCGTTTCCCTTTCCCATGACATTCGGTCTGAAGATGGGTCTCGACCCGAAACCTCACCCATTTATTCTCTACAGAGATGCTGCCTGTCCCGCTGAGTTATTCCAACTTTTTGTGTCTATCTTGGTTTAAACCTTCCTACACGCAAGGACAGATAACTTGGTAGTATGTGCGCAAGAACGTGAATTATCTTAATGTGGATATGATAGGCAATAGAGCAGCTTCATGTGTGTCTTGCTATTTTCAATAAGTGACTGTTCATTCCTTCATTCATTTGGGGTTGGTATTTTTAGTATTTAAATTACGCCATACCCACACATAGGATTTGATGTTTGTGGGACATTTGGGGCAATAGACTGGTCCCTTATTGAAGGAGCTTATGTCAGAAATTTGAGGTTCATCTTACTTGCTGCAAGAAACAAGTCACTGTTTTACAGTCATTTAACAAAACCCATTTCCATGTAAGGCTAGTTTAAGTTACATTATTACAGATTTGCTATGCAAAATTGATTATATTTCTATTGTCTTTGACAGAGTTCATTGAATAGTCTGGGAGATTTTTTATTAAGTTTCACAGGTCCCACCCAAAATTACTCCTCTACGTCCATGCCCAACATAAATTCCATTAGAAATGTTCCAGGTTGTTCTTGAAGCAATCAGCAGTGATTCATTTACAATTTATTGGCATGGCTGCTCAGTGCCTGATAGGACTGGTGTGTAGGAAGTCCAACTCTTATTATCTACTACACCAAGTGAGGACTTTAACATGTGTAGGAAGGAACTGCAGATGGTGGTTTAAACCAAAGATAGACACAAAAAGCTGAAGTAACTCAGTGGGTCTGGAGAAAAGGATGAGGTGACATCATCTATTCCTTTTCTCCAGAGATGCTGTCTGACCCACTGAGTTACTCCAGCTTTTTGTGTCAATCTTCAAACTCTTGCAACCTCACCTTGCAGACCTGATCCGTGACTCACCTCTCCCTTCCCACCTCCATCCTCTCTCATGTAACTCTCCTCCATTGCCACAGAACACAGAGCTGGAATTGTATGATCGAGATCCTTCTTCAGACTTTGTGTCTGGAGACTGGGCTTGGTGTTGATTGATGTAGACATGAAGATTGGGTTAGGTCACCCACAGTCACCGTAAGAGCATTATTTGTATATGGGGTAAAACATTTTTTATCTTAGATGTTAAGGCTGCCTGAAAAAGAGATGAGGTGTTTTTTGGTATTGAAGGCTTGCCCACCATTCGTGTCTATTTCATGCATACAATGATAGGCAGGTAGGCATGCATCTGCAGAAAATATCCTCGACTGTCAGCTTTCTTTCAAGGCACTTTTCTATTATCAGACGCAATACCATGACTAGGTCAATTGCGTCTGCTGCTGGTGTTAATTGATTTTATTCAAAGCAAATGCTTTATAAGGATTTTATGGTGCAGGAAATGAGGTTTTTACCACAGCAGCCAACGTGGCAGTAAGCTTGCCTAATAATTTCTCCCTAGGCTGCCAACGCCTCTTTAATATTGGTATAATTTGCACTTCATCAGCAAAGGGTAATTAGATGCTAGCCAATGGATAGTGTCTCTGTGGCAGCACTGTTAAAGCTTGCTGTTACTTTTATTCAATCTGATTTTTAGGCATCCACCTTTTACAGCTCTCTCCTGAAAATGTTAACTAAGATTGATGGCCTGGGAGCAGTGATCCTCTTCCCCCTTCACAAGGCCACCGTAGCCTTTGCATCAAGGGCGACTGAGTGCAACATGGTGGACAATACAGTAGGGTGAAGAAGGGTCTCGACCCGAAACGTCACCCATTCCTTCTCTCCAGAGATGCTGCCTGTCCTGCTGAGTTACTCCAGCATTGTGTGCCTATCTTCAGGATGAATATGGTCACTGTTGAACCCTAACATCTACAGAACATTTCTTTCCAAAGGGATCACTGAGAAGCAAGCAGTCAGAAATTGTTTTTTGCTCCTTAACCTGTATGTTTGTGTACTAATTGAAGAGAGCCTTACGCTTCCGAACTGGCGGCAATCTGCTAACTCAGGAAACAATTTGGAATACAATTTTAATCTGCGTACATTTATTCTATATCGACTGTATTTACTCATTAGACCATTGGAATAGCTCCCTTTTTAAATCAATTTAATATTCCTGTCCAATGCAAAGAACTAGCAGCACAGGCTTACCCTGTTAAAATATTTAGTTAAGTATCTCGGTTGTCATTATACTAGCTCTCATGTACCATTTTTCAAATTCCTGTTAATTTATTTTCATTGCTATTTGGGTTTCTGTTCCCACCAAAATACTAAGTGGAAATGGCTTAACTTGTATTATGCGCCTTGTGGCAGTTCTGTGTTCTGCACATTTTAAATTCCATGATGTCTCTTTGTTGTTCATTATTTAAAATATGTCTGAAATCTCTGGCACTTTATTTATTGTATTACCTCGATAAACTAATCTACGTTGCGCCATTTTAATATGCTGCTGCATGATTTTATTAATTAGCAGAATTCCCACAATTGACTTTCCATTGAATACTGTGTAAGCTGCATTGAGATAAATGTAACAATTACTTTCCAGCATGATACGCAATTACAATTACTCTTCTGTTAATCTTTTGTACCATGCAGTTCATCTCAGATCATTGTAAAAATTCTTGATCTAGTTCCAATCTGAGAAAAAGTAAAAAAGTTTCCCGGTTTTTGAAGATGTTAGCAATCCTCCTGAATTGATTTTCCTTAGCTGTGAATTTCAGATAAGCTGCGGTCTGAATAAAATAGATCATTTAATATTAGTACTGTTTATCTTTTGAACTGTTGTAACCAAGTGATTGGAGTCCTAACCACTATCGATTGAATTACTGGATATGTCAAGGGTCTAGATTTAATGCAAGCCCAAATTGCTGGGAGACTTCCTCTCTGGTCAGCGATAAAGGCTGCATGTGAACTGAGAGGAATATATAGGGTAAATACAAAGACTTTTACCCACAGTTAGGGAATCTTAGGTCATAGGTCATAGGTTTAAGTTGAGGAGGAAAATATTTAATGGAACCTGAGAGACCATTTTTTTTACACAAAGTACAATTGGTATATGGAGCAATCTGCTGGAGGAGGTAGTTGAGGCAGGTACTATCACAATATTAAAAAAAATATTTGGGAAGGTACATGGATAGGACATTCTTTGGAAGGATATGGGCCAAATGGTGGGACGTGAAAATGGGGCGTGTTGGTCAGTGTGGGCATGTTGGGCTGAAGGGCCTGTTTCCATGTTCTGTGACTCTAACAAGGTGACCAATGTTGAATGCAATGATTGATCACTGCCTCTTCCACTGCCCTTCTGGCATAAGTTGTTTATTGGCAGCTAGCTGTCTGACATTATGGAAATTCATCTCACCAGTGGCACTCCATATTGTAGGCCACTAAGAAATCCAAGGTGTAGAATTCCTGTTTTCGTTTTTATTGTTTGCTTGTGGGGGGTTGGCAGGAGGTGCTGTCAGTGTCTGCTCCTATGTGTTGGGCTCCATACCCTGTGTGTTGGGCTCCATGCATCTGTGTGTTGGACCCCGTGACTTCTTATCAAACACTGATCATAAGAAGATAGACACAAAAAGCTGGAGTAACTCAGCAGAACAGGCAGCATCTACCGAGAGAAGGAATGGGTGACATTTTGGGTCGAGACCCTTCTTCAGACTGGTCATGGGTAAGGGAAATTAGATATATAGATGGTGATGTAGAGAGATAAAGAACAATGAAAGAACGATATGCAAAAAAAAAAAAAACGATGATAAAAGAAACAGGCCATTGTTAGCTGTTTGGGTGAAAATGAGAAGCTGGAATGACTTGGGTGGGTGAGGGACAGAGAGATAGGGAATGCCGGGGCCACCTGTAGTTAGAAAAATCAATATTCATACCAGCTGTCCAAGTGAAATGTGAGATGCTGTTCCTCCAATTTCCATCTAGCCTCACTCTGACATTGGAGGAGACCTAGGACAGAAAGGTCTGTGTGGGAATCGGAAGGAGAAGTTTAGCAACCGGGAGATCAGGTAGGTTCAGATGGACTGAGACAAGGTGTTCAGTGAAACGATCGCCCAACCTATGTTTGGCTTTGTTGATGTATAAGAGTCCACATCTTGAACAACGGATGCAGTAGAAGAGGTTGGAGTGTTATTCATTTTTAAGTTAATTTTTCCTAAGTGAAAATTATCAGATAAAACTGTAACTTCATACTTTTTTTCCCTCACTGTTGTCACGACATCATCGCTCGTGCATTTAACAATTCACATTGGCTTATGTTCATGGGCACATTGGTCCTGGGCATATAGCCACGGAAATATGTCCTTCATACCCTGACTAATGTAGGCCTGTTGTGACAAAAGCCTTCTTGACTATCCTATGATGCCTCTTTCAGGGAACTATGTACCTGCATTCCTCAGATAGACACAAATTGCTGGAGTAACTCAGCGGGACAGGCAGCATCTCTGGAGAGAAGGAATGGGTGATGTTTCGGGTCGAGACCCTTCTTCAGACTCTACAATCTCAGTTCTTCTATCTCGAAATGTCACCCATACTTCAGTTTAAACCAGCATCTGCTGTTCCTTCCTGCACATTACCTACATTCCTAGAGCCCTCTGCTCTGTAACACTACCCAAGGACCCACCATGCAGCTCAATGTCTATACCTTAAAATCTTGCTCCACAGAGGGCAGCCATTTCTGAGGTACTATTCTGGCTTGAATCACGTCATAGCCCAAGTCAATTGTGACATGTTACATGTTCAACTTTCAGTAGGAGTCAGTGGACAGTGAAGAAGAAGCCTGGGTCCTTTTTCATCCTGGTGAACCCGGTCTAGAATCCAGCTGTGCTTCCATCATTGATGAATCACAAATCAAATTATATAATACCAACCATTTGTTAAACTTAGCATTGCCCTGCTCTCTGTCCTTCTGCATCATATTCCAGAGCGCACAAGCCACTCAAAACTAACAATGATTAAAATATCCAACTCATACTCACATTATTGCAATTTTCTCTTTGTTTCTTATTGCTAGATTTCCCCCCCCCCCCCCCCCACCCTCGCCTTTGAATTAAGGAGCAGTGCACCATATCTGAGGAAGGATGTGCTGGCTCTGGAGAGGGTCCAGAGGAGGTTTACAAGAATGATTCCAGGCATGAGTGGATTGACATATGATGAGCATTTGTCGGCACTGGGCCTGTACTCTCTTTAGTTTAGAAGAATGAGAGGAGATCTCATTGAAACCTACAGAATAGTGAAAGGCTTGGATGGAGTGGATGTGGAGAGGAAGTTTCCACTAATGGGAGAGTCTGGGGTTAGAGGTCATAGCCTCAGAATTAAAGGACATTCCTTTAGGAAGGAATAAGGAGGAATTTCTTCAGTCAAAGGGTGGTGAAGCTGTGGAATTCTTTGCCACAGAAGGCTGTGGAGGCCAAGTCAATGGATATTTTTAAAGCAGAGATAGATAGATTCACTACATTTGACTCAGCGACCCGTTCATGGCTATTTCTGCCAATGGCCTACATTCTGTACTGGTTGGACACAACATCCACATACTATCTTCAAAACCACATCTTTGCAATCTCCCGTGGACTTCTGTTTTTGAAAGTACTTTTGTATTTTAAAGGGTCTCATAGACCATTTGTTCTATTCAAAGCTTTCAATCTTTTGGTGTTTGCTTTGATACCGCCACAATCTGTCTTTCTCTCAACTTAATTCTACAGACATTACAAAACGAGAAAGAGATTAAAAAAAAGGGATCAAAGTAAAGAATGGAATGGAAGCAGGCACCAAGTACCTTAGACACTGGCCAAAACATGGAGGGAGCAGAATCAGTTGAACACTATAACAGAGGCAATCACTACTGAAGGTCACTTTGTTAGCCTGCCTTTCATTTATGTGTTACAGCATCTTGATGAATTAGTTCCCCTGAGTAATTTCAGTGTTTGTCCTTGCTGTCTTGACCAATCTTAACATTGTAGCCTCTTTTCAGCAGCATCAGCTTTTATTTAATCCCCAAAAAGCTTTGAGATTCAAATGAACACTTTTTGGTTCCAGCAGAACGTGCTCTGCCACTCCCTCCCGCGTGTTCTTTCTTCATCTACTCATCTGCAGAGCTTAGCTCACTCTTGCCTCAGTCTTCCCAACCACAGACTGCAGACACTATAATTTGGCTGTAAATTAAGCTTTGATTTATCGATGATGAACAGAAAGGAGAAATGTCTAGTGTTGCTATAAATTCTTCTGCTTCAGGAAGCAATGTGCAATTAACATCAGTTTACAGGAAGGTCAGAATTTAAGTGGAAAAAAAAACAGATCTTTAATTTCCTAACTGAGTCGAGGGTGTGGTAGTGAAAAACATTGAACGACAGAAGATGGAACCATTGGGAGAAGGTCGAATATTATTATTTTGAGCGGTTGATTCTTTTATCGATACCCATGTAAAACTTCAACCTTTGTTTAGTGGCTTAACTAATAAAAGTTGTGGTTGTTGCCTGCTGCTTAAGTTTGAAAATATTGTCAGAGTCAACACTGACCCTCTGAATTTCATAAACATGCTTTTGCAATATTTGAATGGCAGATGCACAGTAGATGAATCTGAAGAAGGGTCTCGACCCGAAACTTCGCCCATTCCTTCTATCCAGAGATGCTGCCTGTCCCGCTGAGTTAAGGGCCTGTCCCACTGTATGAGTTCACCCAAGCGCTCTCCCGAGTTAAAAAAAAAATCAAACTTGTGGTAAGCACGTAGAATGTATGTAGCGGGTACGTCGGAGCTCGGGACATCTCTTAGCGGCTCATAATGCTAACGGCAAGTACTCGGGAAACGCGGTAAGCTCGGGAAGACTTGTGAAGATTTTTCAACATGTTGAAAAATGTCCACGAGAGCCCCGAGTACCTACGAGCGGATATTACCATAATTCTCTGAGTTCGAATCAGAGGAAACTCGGGAGAACTCTTGAATTAACTCCTACAGTGGGACAGCCCCATTACTCCAGCTTTGTGTGTCTATTCATAGTAGATGGGAGTTGGTGAATGCAATGTCAATGACCTGAAACCTTGATTATTTTTCTTTCCTTGTGGATGTTGCCTGATAGGCTGAGTATTTCTGTCCTTTTTCTTTTATCATTTCAGATTTCCAGCATGTATAATATTTGGCATTTGGGTTAGACCTCTGATCCAGTGGGATACAAATTTAAGGTTTCATTGAAAGATGCGCATTAAGTTTGTGAAAAGGCTGGCATCAATAAATTGCAATGCTTTATTCCTATGGTTGTTATAATTAATGGTCAATTACATCAGGAAACCTTAAAACCCTTCAGTTACACTATTACACTAACCAAGGCTAAAATGGCAGTGTGTAGAAGTTGACCTAACCATACAAAGCAATGTTGGCAGCTACTATGGGTTTGAGGTCAAGCACGGCAGTGACATGATATGAATGATTCATCGATTGATAGTGGTTAATACCAATGTGTATCCTGCAAACATATATAGATAGGTGGTTCTATAAATGCCACAATCACGCATGGTAACCAAGCCAACTGAATCATGAGTTCTGTTATTAGTCAGTTTCAACTTGCATAAGTTGTGACCATGGACGTTATAAAGAAATACATTGCTTTTAATGAATAAACATTTTGGATTCTTTTATCATTTCATTCCATTTCACAATTATTTTATCATTTCATTGCATTCCATTTCAAGGCAGTGGATGAAATTGAAAGAGAGTTAGATAGAGCTCTAGGGGCTAGCAGAATCAAGGGATATGGGGAGAAGACAGGCATGGGTTACAGATTGCCCAACGCATCACCGGTTCCTCGCTCCCCTCCATTGAGTCTGTCCAAAGCAAGCGCTGTCTGCGGAGGGCGCTCAGCATCGCCAAGGACTGCTCTCACCCCAACCATGGACTGTTTACCCTCCTACCATCCGGGAGGCGCTACAGGTCTCTCCGTTGCCGAACCAGCAGGTCGAGGAACAGCTTCTTTCCGGCGGCTGTCACTCTACTCAACAACGTACCTCGGTGACTGCCAATCACCACCCCCCCCCCCGGACACTTATTATTATTTATTCAAATCGTTTGCTATGTCGCTCTTCAAGGGAGATGCTAAATGCATTTCGTTGTACACTGACAATGACAATTAAAATTGAATCTGAATCTGAATCTGAGACTGTGGATGATCAGCCATGATCACAATGAATGGCGGTGCAGGCTCGAAATGGCCTCCTCCTGCACCTATTTTTCGTGTTTCTGTGTTTAATTGTCTAGACATGTAAAATTCAACCCTCAGTTTTAACACCTCTTGTGCTTGGAGTGAGGTTTGAATATCTATATAGACACAAAATGCTGGAGTAACTCAGCGGGACAGGGTGATGCTGCCTGTGTGTATTTTGTATCTATCTTTGGTGTAAACCACATCTGCACTTCCTTGGATTGGGAATAATAAGATCCTTTATGGGTCAGCATGACAGTCTTTGTGCTTAGCCATGAGATGTAGGAGATCTTAAATGAATATTTCTCATCCATATTTACTGAGGAGAAGATCATGGGAGCTACGGAATTGAGACATTGGATTTTTGATGCCTTAGATCATACACAAGATACCAAAGTGGAGGAAATGGCAGTTTTAATCATAGTATGTGGGCAAGTTAGCTCTTCAGTCTAACTTGCCCACACCGACCAACATGTCCCATCTACACTAGTCCCTCCTGCTTGCGTTTGGCCCATATCCCTCTAAACCTGTCCTATCCATGTTTCTTAAACATTGCGATAGCCTCTGCCTCAACTACGTCCTCTGGCAGCTTGTTCCATACATCAACCACCCTTTCTGTGAAAAAGTTACCTCTCAGATTCCTATCAAATCTTTCCCCTTTTACCTTAAACCTATGTCCTCTCGATTCCCCTACTTTGGGCAAGAGACTCTCCGCGTCCGTCCAATCTATACATCTCATGATTTCATATACCTCTATAAAATCACCCTTCATCCTCCCATGCTTCAAGGAAGAGAGTCCCAGCCTGTTCAACCACTCCCTATAGCACAGACCCTCGAGTCCTGGCAACATCCTTGTACAGCTTCTTTGTACCCTTTCCAACTTGACAACTTTATCTAGGAACATGGCGCCCAGATCTGAACACAATACACCAAATGCGGCCTCACCAACGTCTTATACAATTGGAACTTGACCTCCCAACATTCAATACACTGACTGATGAAGGCCAATGTGCCCAAAGCCTTTTTGACCGCCCTGTTCATTGGTAATGCCGCCTTCAAGTTTTAAAACACATTAAGGTGGATAAATCCTCGTTGCTGACCAAGTGCATCCTCGGACATTGTACAAAGCTAGGGAGGAAATTGCAGACACGTGTACATCATCTTTAGCCACAGGTGAAGTTCAGGAAAGCTGGAGGGTGGCTAATTCTGTATTGTTGATTTTGAAGAGCAGTGTGGACAGGCCAGGGAATAACAGGCCGGTGAATCTAACGCCAATGGTGGGAATGTTGCTGGAGCAGATGTAACAGGGACAGGATCTATCAGAAGATAGACACAAAATGCTGGAGTAACTCAGCGGGACAAGCGGCATCTCTGGATAGAAGGAATGGGTGATGTTTCGGGTCCAGACCCTTCTTCAGACTGAGAGTCGGGGAGAGGGAGGCACATAGATATGAAAGGTCAAGGTATGGAAACGAGAGATCAAAGGGGACGAAGCTCAAGGAAAATGTAGAATAGATCATTGTTAGCCAGGGAAAGGTGACAACGAGGCATACAAAGATAGAATTTAATCAGGAGGATAGTCAGACTAAGAAGGGGGAGAAATGGAGAGAGAGGGAAAGCAAACGCTACTTGAAGTTAGATCATTCAATATTCATAATGCTGGGATGTAAGCTGCCCAAGCGAAATACCATCAGAATTTGAATTAAGTGAAAGCTTGCAGATTTTTTCCCCACATTATATCTGGATGGCATACATAGGCTTCTGGTGAGAGCAGAGACATTTGAATGGGACCACGGACAACTTTGTTTTTGCACGGATGGTATTTTATATCTGGAATGAGCTGCCAGAGGAAACTATAGAGGCAGATAGAATGGACATATATGAATAGGAAGGCAATGGGCAAAATGAAGGTAATTGGGGCAAGCCCAGTATGTCATCATTGTCAGTTTAGGACAAGGTGGGCTGAAGATCCGATTTCTGCGATGCATAGATCTATGATTCTACCAGCAGTTTAAGATGGACCACCTCATAACAACGCATGCCAATTTAACTGGCATTTTGTGTGGAACAGACAACAAAAGTGTTGCCCTCATGGTGCCTAGGCCATCCTTGAGATTGAAGTCCAATCAGGTTCTATTTCTGTTGATCTCCTTCCTTGAGGACTTTTGGTGCCTTTTGCAAGTCCAATGAAGCATATTAGAACTGTCCAATTGTACGGCTACTTGTTGATGATTTGTTTACCATTGGATTCTTCTAATAAATGACTGATATTGAAATCGCTAAAGTGGGACAGGCCCATTATTGTTTGCTCTATTAACCATATAACCATATAACAATTACAGCACGGAAACAGGCCATCTCGGCTCTACAAGTCCGTGCCGAACAACTTTTTTTCCCTTAGTACCACCTGCCTGCACTCATACCATAACCCTCCATTCCCTTCTCATCCATATGCCTATCCAATTTATTTTTAAATGATACCAACGAACCTGCCTCCACCACTTCCACTGGAAGCTCATTCCATACCGCTACCACTCTCTGAGTAAATAAGTTCCCCCTCATATTACCCCTAAACTTCTGTCCCTTAATTCTGAAGTCATGTCCTCTTGTTTGAATCTTTCCTATTTTCAAAGGGAAAAGATTGTCCACATCAACTCTGTCTATCCCTCTCATCATTTTAAAGACCTCTATTAAGTCCCCCCTTAACCTTCTGCGCTCCAGAGAATAAAGACCTAACTTATTCAACCTTTCTCTGTAACTTAGTTGTTGAAACCCAGGCAACATACTAGTAAATCTCCTCTGTACTCTCTCTATTTTGTTGACATCCTTCCTATAATTGGGCGACCAAAATTGTACACCATACTCCAGATTTGGTCTCACCAATGCCTTGTACAATTTTAACATTACATCCCAGCTTCTATAATCAATGCTCTGATTTATAAAGGCTAGCATACCAAAAGCTTTCTTTACCACCCTATCTATATGAGATTCCACCTTCAAGGAACTATGCACGGTTATACCCAGATCCCTCTATTCAACTGTATTCTTCAATTCCCTACCATTTACCATGTACGTCCTATTTTGATTTGTCCTGCCAAGGTGTAGCACCTCACATTTATCAGCATTAAACTCCATCTGCCATCTTTCAGCCCATTTTTCCAAATGGCCTAAATCACTCTGTAGACTTTGGAAATCCTCTAAAGCATAAGCAATTGTCAAATGAGCATTTGTATTGCCTTAAATGGAAAATTAGACAATTTTTAGAAGCTGGCCATAACATTTATCCACTTGGATATTAACAGTTCAACCTCAATGTCTTAAATAAAGGTTCCCACAAACAGCTTGATTTGATTCCATCTATTTGAGAAAGGGCAAAGGGAAGTTTTGTTGAATTAGGAATCAAACAATTACTTTTTTTATATTTATGCAGCTCCGTCTATAATTGGCTGCAAGAGCTATGATTATGCCATCAGAATTGATCAAAGGTCACCAATATTCCAGACATCTGTTGCGATCATGGCAGTTAACGTGAGTGCAGTAGCAATGGGTCTGAATTTTAAAAAAAAACATTATATGTACCGTTGCAAGTTCAGTAGATTGTGAATTACAATCAAAAATGAATTTTGAAAATTATTGTCAGAACTGCAGCTTTAATTTAAATTTTGTATCTTGCTATAAACAAATATCTCACTGGATACTACCTGGTACAAAGTTTGTTTAATGGGAAAGAACTTGGATATTGTGGCAATTGCTGCATTCCTGGCCACCGTGAATCTGTTTATTCCAAATCACCTGGTAACAATAAATCACAAAGTTGTGGAGAAGACACATGAATGGTGAAGGCAATATCACAGTCCAACAAGTTGACTCATTTTCAGTTCATAAGATCGTAAGTAATAGGAGCAGAATTAGGCCATTTGGTCCACCAAGCCTACTCCGCCATTCAATCATGACTGATCTATCTCTCCCTCCTAACCCCATTCTCCTGCCTTTTCCACATAACCTTACAGATTGTATAAGGTAGTCTTCATGAAAAGACATTAAATGTGACAGTTTGTGAATGTATGCAAAAGTGAATAAATAAGTTTGGTAAATCTTAATTCGCTGAAATAATTAAAACAAAGGCAAGATACCGCAGATGCTACAATTCTCTGGATATATCATCCTGTTGAAACGTTGACGGTTTTATGGTCAACACAAATGGTCCTTTTTCTGTTTTAATTTCAGATTTCCAGATTCTGGAGCATTTTGCCAATAGATATTATAAATATGGACATAAGATTAAATCTGAGATCGTCTCAATTCAATTGAAACTCAAGCTTTTCTCTGCAGCACTTCTTCCGATCATTATTTTAATCGAAGCAATAATGGTTTCTGTGCACAGAGATAAAATAATTCTCTATCACTTGATTCCATTTTAATTGCTTACAGAAGCTGCTCACATCTTGTGGACACATTTGTAAGAATGTATTTTGTGAAAGCTGGGAACCGGAATTAAGAGATTTTTAATTCTTATAAGGAGTTTTTTTTTTATGTGCGCTATGGTCATAAATCACTTTTTAATGTAATGATTTTTAGTCACAAAACCTTTCGTAATCAGTTAAATATGAATTCCCTTGCCCAGAAAGTCATCCCCAGTGGTTAATGCTAAATGTGCTATTTAGTAGTGTCAGCATGTTATACTCTGCCTCTGAAATTCATCTTACTGACTTTATTGGAATGAGTTTCAGAAGCACAGAACAATACACTGACACTGCCGTATTGCGTGTTTAGCATCATCAACCTGGGATAAATCTACAGGTTTCTGCATCGACAGGGTGTCTGTTATTTCAATCTTTTTTTAATTTTTTAGTTAGTCTAAAGTCTTGTGTTGGGGGAAACTTTAACTTTTCTATGTGGGGGAGGAGGGCAGGGTAAGGGGGAAACCGTTTCCCAGTCTCTTCCTGATGGTGACGCGACTATTTCTCCGAGTCGCGTTCTCTCCCCCCACCTTGCGGCCTACCAGCTGGATCGGAGCGGCCTTTCCTGCCGGGGAGCGAGTACCGGACCAGAGCTGCAACGGCGGTGGCGCAGCACTGGAGTCACCGCGGAGTGGGCGATGCCTACCTGGGTCGCCGTTTGGAGCTCCGGAGCGTTGGGCCGTTGCTCCAACATCGTGGAGCTCTGGTGCGGAGAGCTTCCAATGCGGGTGGCGCTGAACAACATCGTGGAGTCTGGGGCTACTTGCAGAGGGTCTACAGCAGCAGTCTCCACCTACGGACTTTGGAAGCCGCCGATTCCGGTAGGAGGGGGCCGACTATGTGTCGACGCCGCTGAGGACGTCCCGCAGCCCGACGTCGGACTTACAACACCCCGGCGAGCAGGCCTGAACATCGGGCCGCCCGTAGCGGCAACTGCGGAGGGCTTGGGGAGGCCCCAACCAGGGGGAACAGTGGAGGAAGAGACTGACTTTGGTGCCTTCCCACACAGTGGGAAACACTGATTCTGCTGTGTGGGGACGTTTTATGTTAAATTCTACCGTGTGTTGTGTCCTTTATTTTTATTGTATGGCTGTATGGGAATTTCATTTCACTGTGCCATCTGGCACATGTGACGAATAAATGCATCTTGTATCTTGGAGCAATTCTTACAATCACCAAATGGGCATGTGAACCCAGGTTCTTGTAGCTTATGTCAGTGTCCCCATTTATCATGGCAAGCACCACAGCAAATGTAACATATTCAGCTGTATCCGTCATCATGCACAACATGAAAGGTAGTTTTAATAATTACCACCCGATCTGTGTCAAGTTCTAGTGAGAGAATGTACACAAAAATGCTGGAGAAACTCAGCGGGTGCAGCAGCATCTATGGAGCGAAGGAGATAGGCAACATTTCAGGCCAAAACTCTTCTTCAGACCCTTTTCCAGCATCTGCAGTTCCTTCTTAAACACTCTAGTGAGAGAATTATGTGATCGTAGGTCATAAGTGAGCAGAATTAGGCCATTCGCACATCAAGTCTGCTCTGCCATTCTTTCGGCTTCTCCCCATAACCCCTGACACCTGTACTAATCAAGAATCTATCTATCTATCAATGTTTTAAAAATATCCATTGACTTGGCCTCCACAGCCTTCTGTGCCAAATAATTCCACAAATTCACCACCCTCTGATTAAAGAAATTCCTTCTCATCTATTTCCTAAAGGAACCTCCTTTAATTCGGAGGTTATGACCTCTAGTCCTAGATTCTCCCACTAGTAGAAACATCCTCTCCACATCCACTCTGTCCACACCTTTCACTATTCGGTACACTATTCAATGAAGTCACCCCTCATTCTTCTAAACTCCAGCGAGTACAGGCCCAGTGCTGTCAAACGCTCATCATATATTAATCCACTCATACCTGGAATCATTCTCGTAAACCTCCTCTGCATCCTCTCCAGAGCCAGCACATCTTTCCACAGATAAAGTGCCCAAAATTGCTCACAATACTCCAAATACCGCCTGACCAGCGCCTTATAGAGCCTCAAAATTACATCCCTGTTTATGTATTCTAGCCATCTTGAAATAAATGCTAGCATGGCATTGTATGAAGTCCAACTCTTATTATCTACAACTCCGAGTGAGGACTTTAACCTGAGCAGGAAGGAACTGCAGATGCAGGTTTAAACCGTAGATAGACACTAAAAGCTGGAGTAACTCAGCGGGCCAGGCAGCATCTCTGGAGAGAAGGAATGGGTGACATTTCGGGTCGAGACCCTTCTTCAGACTTTAACCTACCGAGCTCCGAGCACAACTATCCCATCAGTCTCATTACTCTTTCTTATCTTTAAACCACCCCAAAGAATAGTCATAGAGCAAAAAACCTTAATTATGTTCTTGGCCTTTGACATGTAACACATTTTGACAAAGTTGCACTTTTTATTCCAAAATAATATAGATTTTTTAATCAATTTAATCAATTGAATTGATTATGTCTTTTTTCCTGAGGTCTTGAAAAGTCCTGTCATTATCCTAATTGCTGCAACCTGCAGCAGTGAACAACAAAAAAATAATCTTACTAATCGTTTTAAGCTCCTGGTATTATTCTTTCATTTCTAAAAGGTCTACCTCCAGTTCTTGATGGACTCCGACTTCAGGCTTTTAAACTATGAAACAAACAGTGAACAAATGAATTCAAATGCGAGACAAGGTTCTTTCCTCCATCTCCTCAAAGGTATCCAGGAGTTGTTAATTTAAATATCAACCAGTGCCAGTATATCTTTTATTCATAGTTTCTTATCTGCAGGAGCTAACAATAGTCTTGCCTCCTTCTGTTGAAGATGGACACAAAAAGCTGGAGTCAAGGGCCTGTCCCACGGGTGTCATTTGCGCATCATTCACGCAACAGGCCGGTAGTGACTGATGCTTGAAAATCGTCTAGCCGTACGATAGTCGTGCGCCAAGTGGTCTTGAGGCCCCTTCTTCTTTTTGGGAGCCATTTGTGATGTCGTTCGTACTTAGTCCGATCTCTGTGGCAAGGATTTTCCCAGTGAAAATCAAAGATATTATGGTGAAAATTGTTCAAAGTTACGTGTGCTGCATACACCACCACGTCTCACCACGGGCCATGCGCGCGTCACAAGGCGCCAACCAATTTTTAGGATGTCGCGCAAATGACACCCAAGTGGGACAGCCCCTTTACTCAGCGGGTCAGGCAGCATCTCTGGAGAAAAGGGATAGGTGATGTCTCAAGACCCTGCTTCAGACAGAGTCAGGGGAAAGGGAAACAAGAGATATAGGTGGTGATATAGAGAGTTATAGAATACATGAATGAAAGATATGCAAAAAAGTAATGATGATAAAGGAAAGGCCAATGTTAGGTGTGGGTTAGGTGAAAATGAGTTACAATGTAATTCACCAGGATGACATTGAAACTAATACAATGACTCGGGTGGGTGGGGAAACGGGAAGAGAGGGGATGCAAGGGTTACTTGAAGTTAGAGAAATCAATATTCATACTGCTGGGTTGTAAGCTGCCCAACAAAATATGAGGTCTTGCCTTCTTGTGTTCCGTGGCCCTCTCCATTTTCCAGCCTCATTCAGGAACAACAGTATTCCATCACTGAGCTGGTTAGGACTTTTTTTTGTGTTAAAAAACATAGACTGAATTTCATGTGAAAAGGTTTTGCAGATACACGTGTGAATGCACGAGTCTTGAAGGTGGTGGCAATTGTTCCTATACTGCTTTCCTGACTGTATTTAACACTGGACTCCTCATGATGTTGAATCCAGTGGCGGTGTATGAAGTTATAAATCCTCTGCCGTGTCTGTATAGTGTCTGTACAGTGGAGCAGAGGGTAGAGCTATAGTGCCTGAAAGCCGGGTCTGATCCTGACCTCGGGTGCTGTTTGTGTGGAGTTTGCACGTTCTCCCTGTGACTGCGTGGGTTTCCACCACGTCCTTTGGCTTCCTCCCACATCCCAAAGATGTGTGGGTTTGTAGGTTAATTAGCCTCTGCAAAAAGAGCCACATAATGTAAGGGGTGGTTGTACAAATGGGATAACATAGAAATGGTGTGAATGTGTGTTCAGTTGTTGGTGTGTACTCAATGGGCTGAAGCGACTGTTTCCGAGCTGTCTAAATAACGGGAAAGCTTTCCTCTGTCTCCTTCCTTGCAGGAGAATGGATGCGAGAAGTTGTTGTTACACAATGTTTTTTACTTTATAATTTTCCGTTTATTCAAGTGTTTCTTAGGTATTTTTCATAGTTTTAAAAAATATTACAGGGCTTCATTTTGGTCCTACTCGCCTCACTATTACTGGAAGAGGATACTAGAGAAAATCAAAGTTAAAATAGAAATAAGAAGTTCACAAGATGATGCGGAAAGGCTTTGAACAAATTGTTTGGAGAAGAATCTTTCTACTTTCAAAATAGGCATGCATGAGACACTGTTCTGAAGTGCTCTGACTAGTTGGGATTGGATGGTGGATTTTTGCTACCAGATCTTCTTTGTGATTGTTATCTTCAGCTACACGGAATTGCACAGAAGGGAATTAATTTGTGGACTAATACAGTTTACAATAAAACTTCTATTCACTGATTTGAATTTCTGATTTGTGAAGTTAAGGACATTTTTACAAATGGAAATGAGTATTGCCGACCTAAGAGGCGAGTGGTGCAGAAGTGGAATTGCTGCTTTACAGCGCCAGAGACCCAGGTTCTATCCTGACCACTTGTGTTGTCCGTACGAAGTTTGTACGTTCTCCCTGTGATCTGCATGGGTTTTCTCTGGGTGTTTAGGTTTCCTCCTACATTTCAAAGACATGCAGGTTTGTATGTTAATTGGCTTCTAAAAATTGTCCCTAGTGTGTGGGATTGAACTAGTGTAAGGGTGATCGCTGGTCGGCTCGGACTCAGTGGGCCAAAGGGACTATTTCCACACCGTAGCTCTCAACTACACTAAAGTGGGCATTTTGTCACAAAAGTACAAAAGGGGAAAGAAGTCTTGCCTGTTTGTCAGTGAAGATGTTAGTCTGTCAATAATAGGAGTGTGATACTGGAGAAGAGACTAGGAGAATAAGTTACAGCTTGAAAAGCTGCGTTTGATTACGGGCAAGCTGCATCGTTGTGTTTTGCTCTTGGAACTGTAATGATGCTTGTGGTTGATATTATTGTCAACAACAGTACCAACAACACATGCCGAAACTTGGTGTTAATTGCAGCTGTTACACTGGTCATGCTAGAACAGAGGTAAAGTGTCTCTGGATCGTTTACTAAATGCCAGACAATTTTGTTAAGAGAGGCAATCTTGCAACTCTGTTAAATGTTTCAAGGAGCTCCAGAGCTGATATGAGCCTAATTCCCATTTCTGCATCCTTGAGCGTCCATAATGTTTTTTTTTTAATAGTACAAAGATGTAACAGCGGAAACTATATTAAAACAGGAGTCACAATTAGTTGATTGCAAAGCCTTTGGGCTCTGAGGCTGTGAAAGGCATTAGATCCATGAAAGTATTTTATAATCTAGAGATGGCAAAACACCTATATCCCCACTACCTTTCCTGTTACCGAGAGTCTGAAGAAAGGTCTCGACCCAAAACATCACCCAATTCCTTCTCTCCAGAGATGCTGCCTGTCCCGCTGAGTTACTCCAGCATTTTGTGTCTACCTAGAGTACTGTATTGTTTCGCTCTTTCCCAGTTCTGGTGGAGCATTTTGGACTTGAAAGGTAAACTGTTTTTCTTCTCACAGATGATGCTTGATCTGTTGAGGTTTTCCAGCATTTCCTGCTTTTACTTTAAAATGGCTTGTTGAAATAACAAAAAAAAAACTTGACCACACTCCAATCCTCCACCAGCCATTTTACTTTACTACGTAGAAAAGTTTTCCTTTTGCTTTTTATTCCCACCGTACTGCATTCTAGATGTAATGAGTGATGATTAGATATTTGTATAAGAAGGAACTGCAGATGCTGGAAAATCGAAGGTAGACAAAAATGCTGGCGAAATTCAGCAGTTGATGCAGCATCAATGAAGCAAAGGAATAGGTGACGTTTCGAGTCAAGATTAATTTTTTAATATTAATTATATTAATTAAATATTTGTAAATTGTTTTTAAGTGATCTGCATCTCTTATTTCCAAAGAAAGTCTGATAAACGATGAGCAAAGTTGTTTCTTCTCTTGAATTCGGACATATTGAAATGCATTGAGTGCAGTAATTTAATGTAGTTCTGGCAAGACATGTGGAATAACATGGGGCATAGTGTGCCGGGGACCACACCCTTTCCCACATCCTTGCTCCATTTTAGAACGTGAAGTCTTCACTCTGGTTAAAGAAGCACGGAGCCTTTTGTAAGGCTTGCAAATATTGGCATTTTGCCACCTTCGGACTGCCAAGTAAAACCATGGGGGTGACCAAAGGAACAGACGAACGGTGCTTATTTTAAATTAAAGAGGAGCGACGTTCCTGCCACCTCACACGGAGAGGCTGAATGAACTGCACTTGGATGGTCCGGGATACTTGCTGCCCCTCTGATTTGCACTTAACCCGAGCTGTGAAAATTTGGTGTCAGCAGAATATTTACCATTTATTCCGAACGGCTCCTATGGCAGTACTATATCTATGCGAATGTGCAATTTTTTTTTTAGTGAACAAAACGGCTTCCACTACTTCTCTGTGGAGGTTACAAAAAGCATACAAAATGTGTAGGCAGGAACCCGACACGTCACCGCTGAATTACTCCAGTATTTTTAGTCTATCTTATTTTACAAAAAGCAAAACACTTTAAAGAAATTCTGCATTCTAGTTCCATTGATCCAGAGATAATGTAAGGAAGGTGGAGTTAAAATTGAATTATGTTGAAGGTATATTTTTTTATTTTACGCCGTTAGCTTCCCGAATAGAATGGTGGACATTTCATCGCACTGTTGAAACCTCAACCTCATGCAAGCTATTTGGTCCCTTGTCCCTCTTCCTGCACTGGCTGCAACTCCACGCTGGAGAGCCCTCCTCAAATATCTTGAATTCTTTTTATACCTTTCATCTTTTGTTTCTTGTTTTTACTGATTATATTTCACCATTTCCTCCTTCATAATCCCAGGTGCAGTAAATCAACCTTGTTTAACATACCGAAGGTACACACAAAATGCTGGATAACTCAGCAGGACAGGCAGCATCTCTGGAGAGAAGGAATGGGTGACGTTTCGGGTCGAGACCCTTCTTCAGACCCTATACACTACTTGCATTTACAGACATGAACTCAAAATCTCTCGGAACTGCCTACACTTTTTTTTCATTCTGACCCTCACATTTTTCGTGTTCTAGTGCTATTTTTTTGCACCCTCTGGGTCTCCTGAGGACATACCCTGCTAAAAGTCCTTCCACCCGTACACCTCTCCAATTTACATGTTATATCATTACCACTGTAAGGTTTCTCTCTCTCTCTCTCTTGCGTTTGAGGCAGCAGAGGTTATGTAATGGCCTCCAGGCGCTGTAGCCAGTTCAATGTGCTGTTGTCGAGGGCCGTGAGGTCCACCTCTCCACCAGAGGGCTGAGGTAGACCGAAAATGACGTGCTGCGCTGTTTGCTGGTCTTCTCCACACATGCAGGCTGCTGATGAACGCAGCCCCCAGCGATGCATGTTCGCGAGCATCGGCAGAAGATCCGTCGGAGTAGGACATAGGCAGCCAGTGAGGATTTGCATGGTGTCGTTGAGGATGGCATCTAGCTTGCTCGTATGAGCACTGCGGCACCATGCTGGGCCGCTGTACACAGCGCTGTTTGTCTGATACAGCAACTCAAATCTGATTTTTCCGCTTATTACTCTTTGCAACCACTCTTTGCAAACTAACACTTTTTTATTGTGACCTCTGGTGTCCTATAATGTACTTTATCAAATCCAGAAATAGCAATTTCCAGTGGATCACCTGTTAAGTAATTTGCAATGAGTTTGACTTAAATTACTTGGGTAACTACAGTTCTTCCAATAAATGAGGGACACAGTGGAACTGCGGGTAATGCAACTGTCTCCCTATTGCCAGCAACCCTGCTCCAGTGTTGACCTCGGGTGCTGTCCATATGGAGTTTGCATGTTCTCGCTGTGACTGTGTGAAGGAATGGGTGACGTTTTGGGTCGACACCCTTCTTCAGACTGCGTGTCAGGAGAGAGGGATACACAGAGATAACGAAGGGTAAGGTGTGAAAACGAGACATCAATGGAGATGCAGTTCAAAGAAAGATGTGGATTAGATCATTGGGTAGAAGGTGTCAACGAAGCACACAAAGATAAAATTTAATCAGGGGGACCGCCAGACTGGTCGGAGAACTAGGAAGGGGAAGGGGATGGAGAGAGGGAAAACAAGGCTCACTTGAAGTGAGAGAAGTCAATATTCATGCCGCTGGGTTATAAGCTGCCCATCGAAGCATGAGATGCTGTTCCTCCACTCTGACACTGGAGGAGGCCCAGGACAGAAAGGTCAGTGTGGGAATGGGATGGAGAGTTAAAGTTTTTGGCAACCGGGAGATCAGATATGTTTAGGCGGACTGAGCACAGGCGTTAGACTGCAGCCTTTGTTGCACGGAGGAATGCAGACCTGTACCCAGACTGGGTCATTTGCAGTGACCTTGATGTCCCAATGTCACAGATTTGTATTAAAAGGAGAGAAGAGACTTCTGTGATCGTTGGTCGTCAAAGGAGGTCAAGTGTATTGTCGATAAAGTTGGCGATATTTCAATTTGATAACTGTTTGTTTGTAAACTGCCAATATAGGCAGCCTTTGATTGTGTTCAGTGACAACCCATGTAGGTCACGGGGAGAATAGAAACATAGAAACATAGAAACATAGAAATTAGGTGCAGGAGTAGGCCATTCAGCCCTTCGAGCCTGCACCGCCATTCAATATGATCATGGCTGATCATCCAACTCAGTATCCCGCGCCTGCCTTCTCTCCATACCCTCTGATCCCCTTAGCCACAAGGGCCACATCTAACTCCCTCTTAAATATAGCCAATGAACTGGCCTCGACTACCCTCTGTGGCCTAGAGTTCCAGAGATTCACCACTCTCTGTGTGAAAAAAGTTCTTCTCATCTCGGTTTTAAAGGATTTCCCCCTTACCCTTAAGCTGTGACCCCTTGTCCTGGACTTCCCCAACATTGGGAGCAATCTTCCTGCATCTAGCCTGTCCAACCCCTTAAGAATTTTGTAAGTCTGGTGAACCTTCTCTGCACTCACTCTATGGCAATAATGTCCTTCCTCAGATTTGGAGACCAAAACTGTACGCAATACTCCAGGTGTGGTCTCACCAAGACCCTGTACAACTGCAGTAGAACCTCCCTGCTCCTATACTCAAATTGTTTTGCTATGAAAGCTAACATACCATTCGCTTCTTCACTGCCTGAATGTACAAACTCCGTAAGGACAGCATCCGTAGTCGGGATCGAACCCAGGTCTCCGATGCTGCAAGCACTGTTAGTGTATGGCGTGCAATTCTGATTTATTTGCAGGTCAGAGTAGGGCTTTTACAATCTTTATGGTTATAAACTACAATTGAAATTAGAGCATGGGTAATCCATCATATTCATACGTGATGCGAACAGAATTAGGCCCATTCGGCCCATCTAGTCTACTCTGCCATTCAATCATGGCTGGTCTATCTTTTCCTCTTAACCCTATGCTTATAACTAACCATGTACGAATTGTGTTAGGATGTATACATGTTTAATGGTATGAAACTCATCTAATCACGAGGTTAGTGGCTCAAGCTAATGAAATTGTTTCGTAAATAGTTTTTGCATCTATATAGTAGTAGAAACCTTGCGGCAATCTTTCATTGCTCATGTCAGCCTGTAGCCAGCTATGGGCTTCTCTCAGTATCAGAACTGGCAAATGGTAATTGGAAGCAGACTAGTTATTGAATTTGTCACACAGCATATGGGGAAATCAGTTTGCCATAAGCTGAAATTGAATCCATAATCAGTATCAGCAGTAATCATTTTTTATTAATTTAAAAACGTTCTTTTAGTTTTTCTTCCCCTGAATTGTGACTGGGATTCAGGAAATGGAAATGTAGCCGCGGTAATTAACAATGTTCTTTCAGTGAATATTGTTAGTGCTGGAAACAATCTCTTCGATCCATGTGTTATCCATTTCCTTGTCTTTATGGTTTAAGCCTTTACGTTTTAAAATTAGGACAATGTCATTGACTGTAAAATCTAGCAAATGAACTCATAGTTTAGTCAAGAAATCTCCTCTTCCTGCATGGTTTCATGAGCTGACCTTCAACACTTGGATTGTAAATCTTACATAAGTAAGTTGTTTGTTTTTTTAACCACTTTTCTGCCCTGCCTTCCTCTCCACAACTATCACAGGATATACAGCTCTGTATGGGTTTCCCACCTGTCTAGTTTTTGATTAGTTAGTTCATTTTCTTTTTGGTGCGCATTGTTGTAAAAGATGCCACTTCTAGGGAATAACGCACTTTCATTTCAGGCATTTACTATGCCTCTGGTTGGGGTCAGCCAAGTTGCTCTGCTCAGCCTTCTCCAGTCAGCCCTACAGGGTGCTGAGCTGCTCTCTGAGCAAACCATTGCGACAATTTTCATTGCTCAGGTCAAGAATCCTGAGGCATGTTGCATCTCCAGTTTAACCATTCATGGCCACGGGAACTGAATGATAGATTCCAGAGCCTATACATCACACTGGCTTTAGGGCTAACAGCCCAATCTGGACCTTAGCTCCGGTCTCAAAAATCTGAACCACCTACTTTGCAGTTGATCTAGTTTTTAATTGTGTTTCTGGAAATTCATAAATTAAAATTAGATTTTAATAATTGAACACATTCCGTCCACTTCTGTGCTTATGTGTAAAGACATAGTTGAGGTCTTGGGAGCAACAAGATAATTTCTTCCTTGAAGATAGACACAAAAAGCGGGACAGGCAGCATCTCTGACACAAAAAGCGGGACAGGCAGCATCTCTGAAGAGAAGGAATGGGTGACATTTCGGGTCATGACTCTACTTCAGACTGTCTAAAGAAGGGTTTCCACCCCGAAACGTCACCATTCCTTCTCTCCAGAGACGTTGCCTGTCCCGCTGAGTTACTCCAGCTTTTTGTGTCTAACTTTGGTTTAAACCAGCATCTGCAGTTTCGTCCCACACATAATTTCTTCCTTGGTTTGATGCCACTGTCTTGGTTTTATTGGATTGGCTACCATTTATTTCTTGACCCAGTTGGTTGTTGCATCTCGTGGAGCTGGGCACGGTAATACCGCCTGCTGCACGATTCCAGAGCAGCGGAGCTGAATCTAATGCTTTCCATATTTGACATTCACACCTGTCCTTCCACCAGCGATCACTGGGAGTTGGGTCATGTTATTAGACAATAGACATTAGGTGCAGGAGTAGGCCAAAATCGGCCCTTCAAGCCAATGATCTAACTCTAATGTACACTCTAATGTACACTCTAATGCACAATGTAATCTGCACACTCTAATGCACAATTTAAGGTTCCCACGGTGGGGGGTCGCTCTATGCAAGTATTCTCCCCCTCTACATCGGGGACCTGAAGTGGAGGGTATTGCACCGAGGTGTTCCCTGTTTCTCTCGCGGTTCACAGACTTGCCAGCCTTCTGCCACTTGTGTGCCTGGAAATGTTTGTGTACCATGTTTATATGGAGTGTGTGAGGCTGCAGGCCCTGTTTCAATACCTAGAGGGGCTGCTCCTTGACTTTGTCACCCACCATCCTCATCTTTGGACACCCTGTGCGTAGGGGAGAGGGTAGGGCCGAGGATGGCCTTGTTGGGTTGCTCCTGGGCCTGGCCAAGCTGGCCATCCGCGAGTCACAGCGCCATGCGGAAGAGGGCTCTGCCCGAGCCGGCTGGCTGCCCCTTTTCTGGGGTTGCGTCCGCGCCCGGGTGGGGTTCGAGAGGAACTAGGCGCTATCCACGGGCACCCTGGGGGATTTCCGGGACCGCTGGGCACCGCGGGGCGTGGAATGCATCCTTGACAAGGGTTGTAACATAGTTGTATAATAGTTTATTTAGTATATTTGTTCGTCTTGTATTATGGTGGTGGGTTCTGTTTTGTTTTATTATATTGTAAATATCATTTGTAATAATTGAATACATTTTTTAATTAAAAAGAAACCGCAATGTGACCTGTACACTCTCATGCACGCTTTAATCTGTACACTCTAATTCACAATGTAACCTTCACACTCTAATGCACACTCTAATGCACACTGTAATTGGCACACTCTAATGCACACTCTGCAAATTTGATACATGCAGAAGAGGGCCGCAGCTGAAGACTGACAAAGCTAATAGTTGGATTTCCAAAATAGCTTTTGGACGATCCACTGAGCACTGCAGGCAGTGAAGTACATTCTAGTTATTGGCTTTGTAGTTAAGGAGAAGAGTAGGATAAATTCACAAGCTCTTAAAGGGCTGCAGGACCTTTTGATATTGGGTAACATTTTGTGGAATGTCATTTGGGCAAAGGTGGGATGCCTCAGCAGCAGGATCTGTTCCCACTGTTGTTGGACGAGGTCTTCAGTTTTGGGGAAGATGGAACTTCCTCCTAGTCATTGGGGGTGATCTATCTTGAGATAAAATGAACAAAAGAAAACAACCCAAGGACAGCCGCACTAAGCAAAAAGCAAAGAGCTGAGCCTCAGTGGGTCGGGCGGCATGCGTGGAGGAATGAATAAGCAACGTTTCCGGTTGGGAACCCTCTTCAGATTGAAATTTACTGTGCTGAGCATTTAAGGCTACTGATGTTTGCAATGGATCCAACTCCGACATTGTCAGGTCTCATTGCAATCTCTGGATGGCCAGATTTCAAGTCGAATCCCAGATGTATTTGCTTATAAATCAGTCCGACCAGATCTAACGAGAGCCTGAGATCTTGCAATTTCTTTGATTCCTGGATCCAACATTTTGTGGCAGGCTCAGGTGAAGTACCCAGACTTTAAATTATTGGACAGAAATCGTGGGAGGAGACATCCCACTGAGTTAACCCAGTACCTTATTTGGTGCATGTGACAAATAAACGTGAACCTTGCAGGCTAAAATGAGAGAACCATGCAAGGGAAACTCGGCCACTGGACTTGATCGGGAGTTGAGTTTATTGTCCCAGGTGCAGTGAGAAGCTTTTTGTTGCGTGCTGTCCGGTTAGCGGAAAGCCAATACATGATTATAATCGTGTCATTTACAGCGTGGAGATTACATGATAAGTGAATAACATTTCCATGCTGTGTCTCCATCGCAGTTATTAAAGATTGGCCGAGTTACATTGGCAAGCTCAAACCGAACAATACTCACATTTTGGGAGGCAGAAAAAAACACTCATGATAAAAGAAAACATGACAATTATTCCTGATGGAACTACATTAAATATTGCTCGTGCTGCTGTTCAGTTCAGGTTAATTTAGTTTATTGTCACGTGTACCGAGGTACAGTGAAAAGCTTTTGTCGCGTGCTATCCAGTCAGTGGAAAGACAATACATGATTACAATTGAGCCATTCATAACGCATAGAGACATGATAAGGGAATAATGTTTAGTGTAATGTAAAGCCAGCAACGTCCGGTCAGGGATAGTCCGAAGTCACCCGAAGTTTGGTACTGCTCTCTGGCAGTGGTAGGACAAAATAGGCTCCTCCAGTACCCTGTGATAAGGAATACTGAGATAGCTCAGAGCAGAGTCCTGTCCTTAGCTGCTACCAAGAAGCTTGCTCTGCCAGTAGGGATGACTGAGTAGTAATCAGATGATTATTTTGTGGTAACTGCCCCAAAGCTCCGATGCAGATACCACTTTTAGTCAGCATGGTTTTTCTGCAGATCGTAATTCATATATGAAGCCTGTACCTGTCATGGTTTGGCATCTGCGCACTTGCGAGACGTGTTTACAAAGTGTTACAAATTGAACACGTTTCAGTCTGTAATATCTAGTTTCATTGATCCTATACAGCTGCAATGTGTATTTATTTTTCAGTGTTCATGATAGTCCAATTTAGATTTAGTTATCTCACAAAAGAAAACGACCCAAGAACAGCCGCACTTTGCAAAAAGCAAAGCGCTGAGTCTCAACGGACTGAGCAGTGGCCGAGCATCCTCTCGATGACCCAGAGACTGATGTTTTGGAGAAGCAGAAGTAGTAATCACTGGCAGCGTCTGTTTCAAACAGGCCATTCGTCCCAGTAAAGGAGCCGCTGAGTACAAACAAACCAGGAAAGTGTGAGGAAAATGTGAGAAAAGGAGAAAGGAGCTGGTGAGGGACTTTGGAAAAGGTGAGAAATGACAGAGGAATAGGAATTTAGCTTCAAACAGATTTCACTTTCTAGAAGGGTGATTAAGAGGGGTGATCAGCCACAGTATTTACCCACATTACTAAGTTCACTTTCATCAATATGGCTAGTGGCATTAGATAGGAGGAAGGTGAAGGAATTGAGAATGCACACTTTCAAATGTAGAACAAAATGGATTGGAGTGAGACAAATGAAGAATGACAAGAGAACCCATACAGAGATCGCACCTATTGCCAAACAAAGGATTGGCCCCAGGTAAAAGGCCGGGGGGCAGTAAGTTCCTGGAAGATGTGGAGTTTGAGTATGTTTCTCTTTGTAGTCTCCTGACTGTAAACACGAACATCAGCAAAACTGGCAAAAAGAGCTTGGCATCATGTGGCGTGTAGAGTTTGTTAATATGGAGGCTGGAACCGAGGACGTAAGGATGTAAGAGATCATGATGAGAAAGTAAAGTGAAAAATGGGTCAGTGGCACTGTGACAGAGCTTTGGGGGGGCTGCAGCTTCACAGCACCAGCAATCTACTTTCAACCCTGAGCTCCAGTGCCATCTGTGTGGAGTGTGCATGAAGGATGTGCAGATGCTGGTTTACATTGAATATAGACACAAGATGCTGGAGTAACTCAGCGGGACAGACGGCATCTCCGGAGGGATGTTTCGGGTCGAGACCCTTCCTCATTCATGTACCGTGAATGCATTCCTTCGCTCCAGAGATGCTGCCTGCGCCGCTACTTACACCAGCATGTTGTGTCTATCTTTGGAGTGTACATGCTCTACCCGTAACCCCATGGGTTTCCAGAGGGTGGCCTGGTATTTCCTCAGACATCCCAGGCACTTGCAGTTTGGTAGGTCACTACAATTAGTCACACAATGAGGCAGAGTTGGAGCGAGTTGATGGGAATGTGGGGAGAATAAAATGAGATGTGAGAAAGCTCAAACTGATGGTGGCCGACGGTGCTGTTTTTGCTTTGTATGACTGACTCTGAGCAAAAGGTCCATGTGGAACCAAAGGAGAAAAGAGTTCGGGAGGATGATCTTGCAGCCAAGAGCTGTTTTGAGTTTCTGGCCCTTCTCGTGTGAAAGGGAAACAATAAATCCTTTACCTAAAGCACTGAGTCGATGAAAACTGTGGAGCAGAAAATTCTCTCCACAGTTCTCTCCATAGAGATGCACAGATTCTTTTAAAGGGAGTTAACCTCATGGATAATGGAGAAGGAGGAACCATAAGTGTGTTGGATACTCCATCCACGAGAATTTTAACTGATGGGAGATGAAGCAAGTTTAAAGGAATATTGTTATTGCGATCTGTTTGATTTTATACATGATAGAAAGCAAGTGCAGTATTTCAGAGTACTTGTAAAATGTTATAATTCTCTTGGATCCTGCAAATCTGATAATGCCTGTATAATATTCTTCACAGCTAACACTCCACATGTTTCTTAATCTTTGAGAAGGCAATAGCTTTTGCTATGAACTCGAATCTAAGTTAGAATCAGAAAACGTGCTCAGTTCTTTGTTTGCCCCCGATTGCATTAGCACTGTTGCCTCAGCTAAGAATACAGACCAAGAATAAGACAATATTTTTAATCATTTGACTGGCACTGCTTGCATAAGCACACTTGAGATTGAACAGCACTGAGAACAACAACAAACTAGTGAAATTTAATTCCAGTGAAAAAAAAATGGTTCCACTTCATTAAAGTCTAACAAAATGGTCATAGAGCAACAGCTTGTTTGTGTGGCCTTGACGTGATTTTCTTTTAAAATTTGGGACTAGAAAGCAAAATAATTCTGCGTTATTAAAACAAAAAACCTAGTGGCGAGTGGTATTAACTTTAAACATCTGGAGTCTGAACATCTAAGTTTGACATCAAATCTGAATTCTGCTCATATCTTAAAGATATAGGGTTGATGTTTCAGCAAACCATGCTGTATTGTTAAAAAGCAAAGATATGCATTTTGAGGAGAAATGTTCGCTGAGTGAATCATTCACAAACCATTCCCAGGTGAAAGAACTTGATGGTTCGAAACTGATATCGGATATTGTAGCCAGATGTTTTCCACCAGTCACTACAGTATGTCTTGATAGTTTCCTCTGGGAAAGGTATTTAAATTAGGAGACACTGGTTCTCGTGCAAGGAACACATGTTCATCAAATACTCTGGATTGGATATTGAGTCACACCTTATTTAGTTTAGTCTAGAGTTTAGTTTAGAGATATAGTGCAGAAACAGGCCCTTCGGCCCACCGAGTCCGTACTGACCAGCGACCCCCGTACACGAACAGTATCCTACACCCACGAGGGACAATTTACAATTTTCACCGAAGCCAAATAACCTCCAATCCTGTATGTCTTTGGAGTGTGGGAGGAGACCGAAGTACCTGGAGAAAACCCATGCAGGTCACTAGGAGAACATACAACCTCCATGCAGACAGTATCCATAGTCAGGATGGAACCCGGGTCTCTGGCGCTGTAAGGCAGCAACTCTACCGCTGTGCCGCCGTCATTGGTGTTAGTGCGTGGTGCAAGCTGGGCTGCAGCAGACACCGGACACCATTTTGCCCTTGCCAGACATGAAATAACATTGGAAAAACAAGAAGGTTGAATTGAATAAAATACCATTCTTTTGCCCTGCTCTCCAGTTCGGCGACGCTGCACCTTGAAACGATATGCATGGCAATGAATGAAATGGGCTTGTACTCGGGCAGAGCAAAGACAATTGAAGCTTTCTTCTCCAGCAGCTGCAGCCAGCTAATGAAAGTGTAAAAGCAGAAACTGGCAGAACAAGATATGTGTTACTTTTTGCAGATGGCAGTGCAGACAAGTTGGTAATTGAACAGGAAGTCACATACGTGAGGTATTTGATCGGGGCAGTCTATTACAGTACCTCACTCGCTGGTCTAATTGCTCTCGAGACCCTTGCTGCTATACATTTAGAAATTATTGCATTTTCCCCTCTAAGTACTTGACTGCTCAACATTGTGTGGGATGCAAGTCGCACAAAGCTGTTCTGTTAAAACAAAATCTTGCAGTTTTGTTAATAAAAAGACTCAGAAGGAAAGAGCAGGTCCATGCTGCCAAGATTGTTAGATTATTTTCACATAAATTAAAAAAAACTCTCTGTTGACGTTTATCCCTTTGACAACATGAATACCATCACAATATTATCAATAATATTATCGTAAGAATAAAAAAAAATACTTCCTCCAAGTTTTTCCACAGTGCCGGTGAATGGCAACACTAATTTGCACACCAGAACAATTTGAATGTTTTCTGCAAGATGCACTTTTTTGATAATTATTATGCAATACAGACATGAAAGAGGTTAATTTCCTGAGATTCTTAATAAGTCTCAGCAAATGATCACACTGCAGATAATATTGTTGTGTGCAATGTGCTAATCTTGTTTTGGCTGCCTGTTGTCACAAAGGACGCAATTAGATCAGTTAGCGTTTTATTGATTATATTCTAACTCATAAAGAAAAGTGGGGAGAAAGTTGGAGAGCATAATCATCCATAGGATCGTTAAAGAAGTTTGGTTTCCCTGCAGATATCTGAGAGCATTAACTAATACAAGGGGAAATGCACGTTGCCATGGCAATCATTTGTTGGTTGGATTAATACTGGAAACTGGAATTGATACTTTCTCTATTTAAAAGTTACAAGCCAAAGCCATATAACTTCTAATTATTTTCTACAATTAATGCTGGAAAAATCTGAGCCTTCTCATTATGAGCTTAACTAACCGGCAATGGGGCAAACCATTACAGCGATGGGATAGTTGAATGGTAATGATGGGAGCTATTGAAAGGGCAAGGTGGGAACTGCAAGGGACATTCATGTTCTGAAGGAGGAATAGTGAGACCAACTTTTCAGCTGTTTATTGCTCACTGAAAATACTTCTAAAACCATGTTAAATGATGACAGTCATTTCAGGTTTTACGGCTGTGCAGCCTACCAGCACTCATTGCTTTTGGCTCAGTTCATTTTCCTTGTATGAATGATTAATGGCAATGTTGAACGTTGGAGTGAGCAGGCATCAGCAAATGCGAGATTGTAATTAGTTTCGCTGACGAGTCCTTCGATGGCACTTGCATCTGGATGGAAAAAATATTCTACGGGGAACTGGCTGCTCACCAGGTTTTCTCTGAAATACATTGTGAATCACCAGATGAATCAAGTGCTTTTTTGTTCCAAGAAACTGCTTGAGTCTTGAAGACAGAAATATCCCCATGCAAGCCTTCCACTTTGAATATATCAGAACACAATTATTAGCATTGTACTTTCCTCTGCTATTTTTGGTGAGCAATTCATTCGTTTAATTTTTTTTTTAGTTCCTGGAGTCCATTAATTTTTTGAAAGATTATTAATTGATTTCATTTAAAGAAATGTATTTATCAGAATAAAAATATTGTAATCCTCCACTATTCTGCTTGTGATTATATGTATTTTAAAAACAATCCTTATTGCTGTTTCTTCATGAAGTTGACCAGAGGATGATTCAGCGTAAGACCGGCGGAACTGTTCCAGTCTAACTTCAAGCTATTAGCTCACGACTCTCACCATCTAGCTCCCAATATTGATTAGCTACAAAAGCATGGGTATTGCACCTCACTTTATACTCATGGATTTTAACATCTCTCTTAGTGTACAGCTCTGTTTAATTTCCATTTAACAATGTTATAATGGGCTGTCACTAAAGTTGAAATCGAATGTCACACTCTACTAATTTCATCCATGAAGAATGGTAAATAACGTGAGGACTTTTTTTAAATACTTGGAACACTCGCAGAGCAAAGAAAAAGCATATGTAAAGGAGAAGAGTGGAGGTGTTCCCTAAAATAAGTTGTGGAAAAACCCATGGACTTTGGCGTTCAACATTTACATTTATCCATCTGGCCTAAACTCTTTGTCATGAAGAATACCGTACAGAAATCTGTTATTTTTCTACACTTTGTGCCAATCTGATGCAATTTGAGCATTCGACGGTGCTGGGCTTGTACTTGCTGAAGTTTAGAAGGATGAGGGGTAACCTCATTGAAACGTACAGAGTAGTGAAAGGCTTGGATAGAGTGGATTTGAGAGGATGTTTCCACTAGTGGAAGAGTCTAGGACATAGCCTCAGAATAGGATGTTCCTTTAGGAAGGAGATGAAGAATTTATTTAATCAGAGGATGATGAATCTGTGGAATGCTTTGTCGCCAAAGGCTATGAAGACTAATTTAATGGATATTTTTAAGGCAAAAATAGATAGATTCCTGATTAGTATGGGTATCAGGGGTTATGGGGCAAAGGCAGGAGAATGGGGTTAGGAGGGCGAGATAGATCAGCCATCTTCTTCTTCCTGCATATGGCGGCACAGCCTAAAGTTGTAGGACAACTTGTTCTATTTGATCGTATTTGATTGTGCACACCGGGATGATTGCATTCGTCAAAACAGGGTGAAGGTTGCAATCTCCAACCCCAAATCAGCCATGATTGAATGGTAGAGTAGATTTGACGGGCCGAATGAACTAATTCTGCTCCAGTCACTTATGACCTAATGCCAATTGGTAAATGCAGTACATAAGTTGTCATTGCATGGCAAAATTAATAATCAGTGGAAGAACTAAGTGATGTTTTTACTTTATAAATCTTGCAAATATAAGAATGTTCTATATCTGCAAACGGTCAATATTGGGAAGTCTGAGATATAAAACGTTCACGTTCGAGGGCCCATTGTTTTCCATGCTGAAACACACTTGGGACTCAATGTTCAAATGTTTACTTGTAATTCAATATTGATGCGGTTATGGAAGTATTTTAATAATTACCACCATTCTCAAATTTCATTGGCAATTTTCATTCCTGTCTGTATTTTTGTTTGGCTTTATTGGAAATACTTGCATTCCTCTTCATTAGGGCTTAGTTGAGACTGCTTATATGTATTCTACATTCACATCAGCAGAAATAAGCAATTTTCATTTGTGAATTTAGAAAGGACTTCAATTTTAGGATATCCAATATTATCATTATCATTGTTATTACCTTTGTTCTGGAAGCAAGAAAAAAACGAATGAGACCATGTTTGTTCACTGATATACATGAAAGTGAATTAGTCAATAAATCATGAATCTGATGTATCATCAAAGGGTAATGGTTAAAAAACTTGTTCTGTGTCAGTAATATGTAAAGGAGTGTGAATTTATAGAAAGTAAAATGTTTTCATACTAACGATAATCTTGCGGCATTTCTTTGATGTGGCCTATGTGTGTGGTATGAGTCGCACTCTGGTTGGTTCATAGTTTATTATAAGAAACGCTACTCTCAAAGTTGTACAATGGAGAATTATTTGGTGTGGAATCATTATGTTATATCTTATAATTTAAAGCAGGTCCAGTTTCTTTAAAGATATATCAATATATATAAATATTTATATATATATTTATATCTCTAAACTAAAACAAAATTATGCAATGAATGATTATTTAGAAATGTTCCCTAAAGTTTGCAGGGGGAATTTTAGAGGCCAAATAACCTATAAAGCCATATATCTTTGGGATGTAGGAAGTAACCGAGGCACCCTGAGGAAACCCACATGGTCACAGGGAGAACATGCAAATACCACAAGGGCAGCACCCGTGGTCAGGATTGAACCCAGGTCTCTGGCACTGTGAGTCAGCAGCAGTACCAGTTACACCACTGTACAGCCCTCACTCACAATGTAACAGATGTAACAGTTATGGGTCTGTCCCACTTAGGCGACTTATTAGACAACTGCAGGAGACTATGCGGTCGCCACATGTTCGTGGGCGGTTGCCGGGGAGTCGCCTTCATGGTCCTGAGGAGTTCCTGCAATCAGGGAACTAGTCGAGGCCTCATTATGGTCGCGGCGAATTTTTCAACATGTTGAAAAATTAGCGGCGACTAGAATGCCTGCTCTGCAACAGAAGAATCCAACAAGGCATGCAGGGACGAGGAATAAATTTGAGGTCCAGAAGAGGAAGAGTGTGAGAACAAACAGCAATTATAATAGAAGTATTCAACTATTTTGAAAGAAGATGGGTTATACTCAAATGAAGTTTGTACCATAATTAAAACGGTTTGAGCTCAATCAAATGGAAGATCAAATTTGAAACAGGTTATTCAGACAATGATTTTTGCAGCTACACATTGATGCCTGGAGAACAGTTCAATGAGTTGGTGTGAGTTGGGTGAGACTGTGAATTATGTTCATGATTTTTAGTGATTCTTGCTACTAACATTTGAGGAACTCTTTTACATCCACAATTTCATTTGTAGCTTTTGTATCTGCAATTAATGAGAGCTCTTGGAACATTAGATTATTAGAGCTTTTGACCTAATTAATGTAAGATAAAACAAAGTATTTACCTGATCTCTCCGCTTAGATTTTATTCGGATGAAATCTCATTTCTGTTATTTTTAATGCAGGCGATTAATTCAAAATCAGATATATATGCCTCAAATTGTGAATTTCAAAACATTGATCAAACTAATGCTGCCACATTGGCATGGTTTTAGTTATCGCTCTTGCAATTATTTTACCTTTCATTTTGCGCTTCATCTATTACTGCGTTATTAGAATGTGATTCAGTAATCATCATGATTAAATATGGTTAATAGTGATCTTATTTTGAGCAATTTGTTTTCTTAGTTATTTCTACCCGAATGGAGACAAAACTTTGATGTTCTTCTTCTTGCGAATGAAAGATAAACCATAGGAATAATTAGATCTCAAGCCGGGTGTTGAGCAGCCAGGTTGTTGTCTCTGCATCAATGTCTACTAGGCCCTGACCTCCATTTGGTGGGTGGTAGAGCGGGCACCCAGAGATGACGTGGTTGGCTGCCTGTTGTTCTGCTCTGCATTCACAGGCTGGGCTCTGGTGGAGCCATCTCCACATGCTGGCATTGAAACGCCCAACTCCAGTACCAAGTCTGTTGAGCTTCACCCATGCTCCTCTGGGGAGGTCAGCCCCTGGACAGCTTTTATCTGGTGAAGAGATGAGGTTGCCTTCTATTCCTGTGACCACTTGGTGGCTAAAATTTTATGTTAATTTACCCTAATTTCATAGATCACATGATGTAGCTTTGACCTTTTTCTATTTCAGAGGCGAAGAGGCTCGGGGGTTTTCTGTGCCAACTGCCTGACTACAAAGACCTCTCTCTGGAGGAAGAACGCAAATGGTGGATACGTCTGCAATGCTTGCGGCCTGTACCAGAAGCTGCATTCGGTAGGAAAGATCTTTTGTTAGTTTAGTTTAGAGATACAACGCGGAAACAGGTCCTTCGTCCCATCGAATCCGCGCCGTCCAGCGATCCCCGCACATTAACACTATCATACACGCACTAGGGGTAATTTTACTTGTACACCATGCCAATTTACCCTCAAACCAGTATGTCTTTGGAGTGCGGGGGGAAACTGAAGATCTTTGAGAAAGCCTACGCAAGTTATGGGGAGAACGTACAGACAGCACATGTAGTCAGGTTCGAACCCGGGTCCCTGGAGCTGTAAGCGCTGTCAGGCAGCAACTCCACTGCTGCACCACCGTGCCACCCTACTTCTTCCTACACACCAGGTTGATTGCAAAGCCTGGTCAGAATGAGCTGGAGTGACAAGTGTATGTTTGTCTGAATTTAGTTTAGTTTAGTTTAGAGATATAGTGCAGAAACAGGGCCTCAGCCCACCTAGTCCACACTGATCAGCAATCGCCACACACTAACACTACCCCACGCACTAGGGACAATTTACATTTACACCAAGCCAATTAACCTACAAGCCTGTACGTCTTTGGAGTGAATCTTAGTGTCTCTGAGTCTGCAATTAATTAAACAAAATCAGTTACAATAATTAGAGCTGATGGAATAGGCGTGTGTTTTCTATGTGCCTTTTCAGTTGGTGAATATGCATGTGTGCTTTCATATATTGATGCCTTTTAATTAATTAGAATGAAAAGATTAGAACAGAGAAACGTTAAAATGCACCAGGTAATTTCATATAATATACTGTTTATAGCAGTAGGGTGCTGACATGGATAGAAACTTGGTTGGAAGGCAGAAAACAAAGAGGAGAGATTAACGGGTCCCTTTCAGAATAGCAGGCATTGACTAGTGGGTACCGCAAGGCTCGATGCAGGGTAAATATTGTGCTCGGTAAATATTGTATATTTCCAATATACGTTAATGATCTAGATGAAGGGATTAAAAGTAACATTAGCAAATTTGCAGATGACACAAAGCTGGGTGGCAGTGTGAACTGTGAAGAGGATGCTATGAGGATGCAGGGTGACTTGGACAGGTTGGGTGAGTGGGCAGATGCATGGCAGATGCAGTTTAATGTGGATAAATGTGAGGTTATATACTTTGGTGGCAAAAACAGGAAAGCAGATTATTATCAAAATGGTGTCAAGTTGGCAAAACGGGAAGTACAACGGGATCTGCGGGGGTTCTTCTTCATCAGTCACTGAAGGTAAGCATGCAGGTACAGCAGGCATTGAAGAAAGCGAATGGCATGTTGGCCTTCATAACAAAAGGAATTGAGTACAGGAGCAAAGAGGCCCTTCTGCAATTGTACAGGGCCCTAATGAGACCACACCTGGCCTCTGAGGCAGAGAATTCTGCAGATCCACAACTCTCTGTGAGGAAAAGTGTTTCCTCGTCTCTGTTCTAAATGCCTTACACCTTATTCTTAAACTGTGGTCCCTGGTTCTGGACACCCCAACATCGGGAACATGTTTTGTGTCCAAACCTTTAACAATCTAATATGTTTCAATAAGATATCCTCTCATCCATCTAAACTCCAGATTATGCAAGCCCAACCGCTCCATTCTCTCAGCATATAACAGTCCCGCCATCCCGGGAATTAACCTTGTAAACCTACGCTGCACTCCCTCAATAGCAAGAATGTCCCTCCTCTGATTTTCTTCCTCAAATCCCTGTTTCGCTTTCTTAGTTTTAGTTTTAGGGATTCAGCACGGAAACAAGCCTTTCAGCCCACGGAATCTGCGCCGACCAGCGATCCTCACACATTAACACTATCCTACACACACTAGGGACAATTTACACTTACATCGTCAATTAACCTACAGACCTGTACTTCTTTGAAGTGTGGGAGGAAACCAAAGATAACGGAGAAAATCTATGTCGGTTACAAGGAGAATGTACAAGCTCCATACAGACAGCACCAGTTGTCCGGATCGAACCCGGGTCTCTTTCTTGGCAAACTGTAACCAAGCCATCCTATTTTTGTGGCTAACCAGTGGTTTGCATCTTGCAGTGTAGCCTCTGTATTTCTGTTCATGAAGTCCTCTGCGGACAGTGGTCATTGACAAATCCACACCTGACTCCTGAAGAGTGTTTCTGATCTGTCGGACAGGTTTTGGGGATTTTTCTGTATTATAGATATAATGAAGCGAGTCATACTCATGTCAAGGTACAACATATGTTTATTAAGGTTCACTCACAGCATTCGTCTGTATGGTGTTATGGTGGGCTAGCAGCTACTCACACTAATTACTTAAGCAGACTTCTATTAATAGGAGACCCGCCGAGTGGAGGTGGCGAAGTAGGAGAGCAGGGCGCTGAATGCCGTGGAGAGGCCGTGGGGGACACAGTCTGCGGTTGTTGAGCAGTCGGCCCGGTAGTGGGAGGGTATATAAAACGTGTGACCTCAGGATATGGAGTTGCAGGACGTAGTTCCTTCACAGGAAGGAGATGTTGACGGTTGCGTCTGTAAAGGCCTCCGTCCGCCTTTACCAGGTAGGAGCGCAGTTCTTTGGCAGGGCTGTGGATGTGACTCAGACGGCCATAGCCCTTGTTGGTCTGGAGGCAATCAACTGTCCACTGGAGAGAGGTTGAAGTGACTTGCTGGACTTGTCCAAAGATTGGTTTTCTGCATCATGCTTCTTTTGGAGTTGTTTCTGGACCACAGGAGGTGAACGGACCTGGGGCTGCAACAGCTGCTGGGATACAGGCAGGGCAGCAGGGGTTTGGTGAGACATCAGTCGTTGGGCTGGAGAACCCAGTATAGGATCGTGGACAATGTTCCTTAAGTTGAGCAGGCCCAGGTAGACGTTGGATTTGACAAGATAGGAATGCCCGATTAATTGGTTTGTGCTCCGGACAGCCCATTCGGTGAGTCTGTTGGACTGTGGAAACTCAGGGCGGCTGGTGATATGTTGAAAGTTCCATCGTTGAGCATAGTTTCTGAAGAGCCGGCTGGTGAACTGACTGCCGTTGTCGGATATGAGGCGTGCAGGGGAACCGTGCACGGAGAAGTGGCGTGACAACTTCTGGATGACTGCATCAGATATAATGCATACCTGCCAACTAGTCCACTTTATCGTATGTTCCGATTTTTAAGTTAAAAAAGTGTGAAAAATCGGAACAGTACTATTTTGAAATGAGGGAGAAAAAAAATGACCAATCAACCGCTGCCTCTAAGGGGGTTACGTCCAATCACCGACCAGCTTTCCTTAAAATTCCCATCCAATCAGCCGCTGTCTCCAAGGTCATTGTGTTCAATCACATAATCCGCTGATCACTCGGCGGCCAATCAGACGCTGTCTCCGAGGGGCGTTACGGCCAATCACCGACCAGCTTCCCTTACTGAAGCAGAAGATGGCTGCAGATGGGGAGTGAAGGAGGGGAAGGAGTGGGGGAGAGAGAGAGAGAGAGAGAGAGAAAGAGTCGGCTGCCTGCCCCCTCTTTTCGGGCCTACGTCCGTGCACGTGTGTCCCTGGAGAGGGAACATGCGGTGCTCACGGGGACTTTGGAGGTATTCCGTGGGCGCTGGTCACCGCGGTGGGGTTGATTTTGTTTTGTGAGAAGTAGACTTGATCTGTTTAGTATTTGTGATGTGTTGGAGAAAAAAAAAAAAACAAGAGAGAGAGAGAGAGAGAGAGAGAGAGAGAGAAGAGGCATGCCGTTTCGAGAGAGAGATCCAGCCCTTTAGAGGGTTTCCAGCCCTTTAACGTTTCCCCAGGCCATGGGAAAACGTTGCTGCCAAATGACTTTTAATTATCAACATAGACAAATGCAAGAAAGCAGCTATGACAAATAATACACAATAAATTGTATTACAAATACACAATAAACAAGTCATGCATTCTTGTACTCTTACATGGGTATGACCGCACATAAAAAATAATTATTTGGCGCTCGCACTCCTTCAACCCGCCCACTCAGAGTAAGATTTTTCATTTTCAATTGTTGGCAAGTATGGTAATGGTTTGGAGTAGGTCCTTTTCGAATGAGCCCGAATATGAGTCGACGAGGACTAGGTAGTGTTTCCCATGCCTTTCGAATATGTCGGTGGCTACCGTGGACCACGGCAGAGGTGGAATTCAGTGCGATAGTAAGGGTTGTTTCTGTTGGTGTGGCGCTAGGCTTTTGCAGATGGCGTAGACTTCAGTTTTTTCTCGTATATGCTTGGTCATACCAGACCAATAAAACATGCTCTGCGCCGGTTGTAAGGTTGCCTCTACACCGGGGTGGCCCCTGTGGATATCATCTTAGTACTTGTCCCAAAGAACAGCTGTGATGACTGCTTTGTGACCCTTGACTATAATCTCATCCTGTATCACCAGTTCGTTGCGAACCAAGTAGTATGGATGAATCGCGAGTGGGGTGCTGTGTTGTTTATCCGGCCAGCCACGCCGGATGACTGCAGATAGCAATTGTAAAGTATATTCAGCAGCCGTGTGCTCTGCCAGGCTGCTTAGGCACTGTGGGAACATTCGATACCTTCATTACCGAGAACTGGTCCTGTTCAGAGGGCTTTTGTTCGCTGGTTTTGAGTGGGGCCCTTGATAGCGTGTCAGCGATGTGCATGTCCTGGCCCTTTTTGTAGACTATTTTGAAATTGAAATGCTGCAGCTTCATCATCATCCATTGCAGGTGAGCCAGGGTGGCGTGGATGGGCTTGTTCAAGATAGTGACCAGCGGCTGGTGGTCTGTTTCCACAGTCACAGACTTTCCAAAAATAAGGTCCTTGAATTTTGTGCAGGCGAACACCACTGCAAGTAACACGTTTTCAATTTGGGCGTATCGTTGTTCAGTATCAGTCAGGGTGCGGGAGGCATATACCACAGGCTTGTGGTCGCCGTCGGTGGTGGTTTGCAGATAGGCAGCACCAAGTCCGTACTGGGACGCATCGCATGTGAGTGTCACTGGCAACTCTAGAGCAAAATATGCGAGGGTGGGAGCTCAGATTGGGAATTAATTTTCCCAGATAGTTGACCATTCCCAGGAATCTCTTAACTCGTAACATCAGTAGGAACCGGCATCTCGTTGATGGCAGTAGTTTTGGATGGGTCCGGTCTGAGACCATCACTAGTGAAAACATGCCCAACGTAGCTAACTTCCGGGACCCAAAACTTACATTTCAGGGGATTGAGCTTGAGATGAATGTCTTTGGCATGGTACAGCACTCTCTTCAGATTGTCGTCCTCTTCAGCCATGTCACATCCGTAAACGAGAATGTCATCAACACTGATGGCGCATGGATACCCCGCAAACAGTTGTTCCACTGTGTGCTGGAAAACACCGCTAGCAGAGTTGATACTGAAGGGCATTCTCAGAAGGGCCACCCAGCAGATACTCACACAATATCAAGAACTGTTTGATGAGGAGCTTGGAAAGCTGCCCCTCAAATACAATATCGCCGTGCATCCCAAAATCACTTTGGTGGTCCGAGCCCCACACTGTTCCGCATGCCATGCACGACAGAGTACACAATGAGCTCCAGCGGGTGGTCTCGCTGGGTGTCATAGCTACAGTTACTGACCCATCTGACTGGGTTTCCACCATGGTGGTTGCAATGGAAAAAAACAAGGAAGAAATCCGAATCTGCATCAACCCCAGAGACCTAAACACAGCAATCAAACACCCACACTCGATGCGAACAGTAGAGGAAGTTGCTGCTCAGATAGGCAATGCATTCGTCTTCTCCATTCTGGATGCCAAAAGCTCGTTTTGACAGATCCCACTTCTGACACCATGTAATAAAGCGAGCCATACGCATGTCAAGGTACAGCACATCTAAATACTTTTGTGTGTGTGTGTTTGTGTGCTCGCCGAAATGGGGAGATTTCTACATTTTTCAGTAGAGATTTTCCGTGGGATTTTAGAAATTCACTCCTCTGTACATTTGGTACATTATTTTCCTGACATTTTAATTAAAATTGTTGACCAATCTGACCGCTGCCCAGCTGCTGACGTTACAATAACAGTGACATTTATACATCTTCTGGTAGAAATTTTCCTTATGATTTGAAAAATCCACTCCTCTATAAATTTGCTCAATTATTTTCCGAGATATTTACTAAAATTAACACCAAACTGACATTTAAAAAAAATATAATGGCTGCCCAGCTGCTGACCCAAAACGTTGCTTATTTCCTACACTCCATAGATGCTGCCTCACCCGCTGAGTTTCTCCAGCATTTTTGTCTATCTTCGATTATCCAGCATCTGCAGTTCCTTCTTAAACATGTTTATTAAAGTTCACTCACAGCATTCTTCTGCATGTTGTTACTGTAGGCTAGCAGCTACTCAGACTAAGTACTCAAGCAGACTTCTGATAATATAAACCGCATAGTAAGCGGAGCTTCTACTAATAAACAATACAATTGGTTAGTAAGAAATAACCAATCTACAATAGAGAGAATTATTTTATTATCAATGTGAAGGTGTTCCTTGGCCTGCCAGTCCCTTTGCCATTAGTAAGCTCACCAGTGCTCTCTTTCTTCTTAATGATGTTCCAAATGGTTGATTTTGGTAAGCCTAAGGTTTGGCTGATGTCTCTAACAGTTTTATTCTTGTTTCTCAGTCTAATAATGGTTTATTTGACTTTAATTGACACAACTTTGGTCCTCATGTTGATAAACAGCAATAAAAGTTTCCAAAGTTGATGGAAAGACTGGAAGAAAGGTGCTGCGAGCTCTCTTATACCTGCATTAAGGAGGCAATTAAACACACCTGACATATTAGATTCAGATTCACATTCACATTTATTGTCACAATTAAGGTACAGTGATATTTGAGTTACCATGCAGCCATACAATTAAAAGAAGACAACACAATTAAAAAGAACGATAGAACTTAACATAAACACCCACCACTGTGATGGAAGGCAATAAAGTTCAGTCAGTCTTGCTCCTTTTGTTCACCTTTTGTTTGGGGCCTTGACCCTCCATAGTCGCCGCTACGAACTTCCCGATTGTACAGGCCCTCTCATCGGGATGATCGGAGCTCCGACGTCAGGACTGATGGAACACACTCCGTCCGCTCTTGGAGTGCCCAAATCGGCCACTTTCTTACCGGAGACTGCGGCTTCATGATGTTAAAGTCAGCAGGCCGGCGGTTGGAGCCTTTCTCCTGGCTCCACGATGGAAGTCCTTGCCGCGCCTGCTGCTGAAGCTCTGGGCCGTCTCCGAGAAAGGCCGCTCCAATCCAAGTTGTCAGGACACGAGGGAGGACGAAAATGCGACTAGTAGAAAAGTCGCATCTCCCCCGAGGTAAGTGACTGGAAATGGTTTCCCCCTCCCCACCCCCCCAACCCCCACATAAAAACATTCCGAGAGACATTAACACATATGTTTAGATACACTAAAAAAAAACAAAAAAAGTCGAAATGACTGACAAACTGCTGGTGAGACTGCTGCGCGCAGCGCCACACAATGACTTAATACAGACGCCTTTGAAGCCATGTGTCCCAAATTTTATGGTGCCCTGAAATGGAGGGAACTTTGTATAAACACAGCTGTAATTTCTACATGGTGAAACCAAAATGTATGAAAATGGTCTTTATTAAATTATTGCACTGTGCACTTTAACCACGTGATTTTTTTCTATTACAAATCTCAAATTGTGGAGTACAGAGGCAAATAAATAAATGATGGGTCTGTCCCAAACATTATGGAGGGCACTGTACTTACTGAATATTACTGTTTGAGTGCAAAGAATACAACTCTATTATCATCTATTTCTAAGATTCATGTATGTATGTATGCTGTATTTCTAAGATTCATTTATGTATACTGGCCATGACATCAGGCCATGACATCAGGATTTTATTTATGTGTTCACACTGAACAGGTGGGTTTCCTTTGGATGCTCCAGTTTCCTCCCACATCACAAAATGTGTAGGTTTTGTAAGTTAATTGGTCTTTGTCAATTTGCCTATGATGTGCAGGGAGTAGATGAAAAGGTACGATAACATAGAACTAGTGTTAACAGGTGATCGATGGTCAGTGTGGACATAGTGGGCTGAAGGGCCCATTTGCATGCTGCATCCTTAAAGCAAACATCCAAGATGACAAAGATCACTCCATTGCCAAGCCATCTTCTTGTGAGCTTGACAACATCTCTGGGCCTGAAATCCCTGGTAGTGGTAAATATGGAGAGGAGCAGAATATTATTCCACATGCACTTTATCCTTCGTCCAGAAAATATAGTGGAGAAGGATGGGAGGAAAGCACAGACATTTTCTGTATTCCCCTCTCACACTAGGCAGCTCATGACAACTTGGGAATTCATCAATTATTCAACAGCCAAGAACAGCTCCAGATTGTGTGGAGTGTTTGGACAGACTCCAGGGCTGCAATAAATGGAGAGGATCAATCCCAGTTTCGATCAAATTCCTTTTCTATTTGGCCTACTAAAGCCATGAGAGAACAAGGAAAAGAGCTTCCTCCTCCTCATCATCACTGTGCCAGGGGCTTCCCCCTATCACAGATCCCCACGATGCTGCCAGAGCGAGCATCTTCACAGCTCCGCATCATCCCTCATCATCCCCTTCCCGCCTGTTTGAAACTGGGCCTGGATTGTTGCCTGGCGCTCGACACACGTCTAGTTTTAACGTTTTCCGAGGTAGGTAGACCTACCTACCTCGGCCTCCCTGCCTCCATTAGTGTAGCTGCCACATCATCTTGCTTCTTTTATATTCCTTACTTTAAAAAAAAGGGCTTTTGTTCTCTGTGCTGAATTTATTTCTCATTAATGAGAACAATCGAGGCTTAGTTGTGCTATTATATCATTAGTGATGCCAGTTTCCAAATTAATGGTGTAAATTTGATTGAATGCCTGTGCATTCTCGCACATTTGCAATATTTCTTTCATATCGAATTGCCTGAAATATTTCTGTTTTGGTCTGAATCCAAATCATGATTACGCAATTCAGATTTATTGTAGGTTATTGTGCTGTTGATTTTCCTCAATTAGTTGCAATGCAAACACGGTAAGAAAATAGACAGAAGCCAGGCTCCGAGTTATATATTTGGAGAATTCCCTTTCACAAGGGTTGTATTACTTTTCAATTCCTCATTAAGCTACTGGATGGTGGCTGATAAATTAAATGAGCAAAGTATTTTATTAATGAGACAAACTTCCAAGGAACTGGGGCAGCATTTTTACTGTGTACTCCTGGCAAGTTCTATGCTGAACAATACAGCCACAATTTGAAGAGGTACTGTTCTGAATGTGTCTCTAACCAATATCGTAAGTGAGAGAGGCATGGATGGGGCCGACAGTCAACATCTCTGTCACGGGATGGAAATGTCAAATGGGGGGGAATGCTTTTTTACATATAGTGATGGGTTCCTGGAACACACTGTCAGGGTTGGTGGTGGTTGCAGGTACAAGAGCAACATTTAAGAAGCATTTTGAAAGGCACATGGTGTGCAGGGAATGGGTGGATATGGACCACTTGCAGGCAGATGAGATTGTTTTGCATCATGTCAAACACAATCATTGTGGCTGAAGGGCCTGTTCCTCTCCTGTACTATGTTTTGTATACTCTGCACATCAACATAGGAAAAACAGATTAATATACGCAACTTTGACTGCGTGATCACTGGTGCATTCCCATTTTTCACTCAGTCGTGTCGTCATTTCTCTCCCACTCTGCCACTCGCATGTTTTATTTTGTTCCCTTACTTCACAACATGCCAGGTGCCTGGGTCACTGTGGGCAGCTGCAAGAGCACTGGTCACCATTTTCAGTGTAATGGGCCTGTCCCACTTGAGCGATGTTTTAGGCGACTAGGCTGTCGTCACATGGTTGCCACATGGGTGCCACCTGTATGGTCGTGAGTAGCCTCGCCAGTCACCCAAAGAGTCGCAGCGTCTTTCTGGTCACCGCTGGATTTTCAACATGGTGAACAATTTTCAGAGACAGACTGCGACAGTGGGTTTGACGCCAATGAGCATAGCTTGACTTCTCCTGATGTAGGTGCTGTTGTAGTTGTCACCAGGTTAACATAGGTTGTCGCCAGGTGACATAGGTTGTCGCCGGTGCTGACATGGTTTTTATTGTTGTTAAAGGGCCTGTCATACGTTCACGACCTAATTCACGACCTCTGCCGAGTTTGCCCATGACTCATACTCGCAGCATGTTTGTCACGAGATCATAGGAGGTCGTAGGTAGGTCATAGCAGGCCGTGATGCTAGTTGTAGGCACTCGTGGCATCACGTAGGTCGGGGTGTTTTTTCAACATGATGAAAAATGTCCACGAGTAAAAAAGGTTGTGAATTAGGTCGTGAAAGTGGGACAGGCCCTTAAGTGGGAGGCCCATTACTGTTATTTGCTCTTGAAAAGGGTAATGTTGAAACACTCCATATTCCAGTGCTGTTGGCTGTAGCTGTTGCTGCCACATTTTCCATGACAGCAAAATGGTTATCCAGGTATCTGTATCATTGTGTTTAAAATTACTGCTACTGTAATTCTTTTGTTAAACATGGGGCCAAAGGTTATGGTAGTATCTAATAAGGGACTGCTCCATGTGTAACAATAACAAGGAAAGCACAACATTAATTCTTCCGCTACCCGGTGTGAAACATCATCAGCTGGTAACATGAAATAATATCAAACACTTGCTCTGAGAGGGGAGAAGGAAGCTAGCGTCCATTGTGTGATGAGTTGCTTGCATCCATTCAGGAAGCACTCCATTGGAAAGAACCCTTGCTGCTCAATGAATGTGTACACGTGAGGCAAAACTCCTGACTGGATGCTGTTTCTGCAGGCCCCAGACAATAATCAGCTGGCATGCATACATGAGGTCGTGGAGCACTAAATGAATGGTGAAGAATTGCTTTGGTTCATATTGTTCGATTGTTATCATTGCCCTTGGATGAGCTGATCCCCTTGATGTCTGAGTGTATGAGACTTCAGTGGTTCAAGAGATTCCACAAATAGGTGGTGCAGCGGTACAGTTGCTGCCTTACAGCGCCAGAGACCCAGGGTCGATCCCGGCTATGGATTCTATCTGTACATTCTCCCCGTGAATGCGTGGGTTTTCTCTGAGAACTTTGTTTTTCCTCCCACACTACAAAGACGTACAGGGCTTGTAGGTTAATTGGCTTGGTATATATGTAAAAAATGGACCCTAGTGCAGGATAGTGTAATGTGCGGGGATCGCTGGTCGGTGCAGACTTGGTGGGCCAAAGGGCTTGTTTCCACACTATACCTTTAAACTAAACCAAATAGTAAAGCATACCTCGTGGTAGCGCATTGCATCTCTTGTTCCCTGGAGATGGTACCATGCACCATCTGGTTGGGGAAAATGTCCCAGTTTTAGGGTCATTTACCAGAACAGCGAGTGATGCTTTGCATAGCCTAAAACTCAAGTGTAAAATTCGAAAAATGTTATCAAAAATAAAGTGGATACTCATTGTTCATTAATATAAGACTTGGAACTCCTCAGGAAGCAATGGTGGAAAAACTAGTTCAGTACTGCTCGCTGTTTGGTGTAACTGAACCATCCTACCACAACCAGAGAGCAGTCCTGAACTGCTATCAGACTATCTTTAATCAGACTTTATTGGCTTTAGCTTGCACTGAACGTTACTGCCTTATCATGTATCTGTACACTGTGAATGGCTCGATTGTAATCTTTCCGCTGGCCAGTTAGCACGCAACAAAAACTTTTCACTGTTTCTTGGTACACGTGACAATGAACAAAACTGGGCTGAGCCTGCATGATTTGCTCTTGAGACCGGTGCCACAACTACTGCTGGAAGGTGCTCAGAAAACGTGCACACCCGAGATATCCCTTGGTTAAAATGCAGCTTTAGAAATGTGGGGGATTGATTTGGGTTTTTTTTTACCCTTCAGTAAAGCAGATGATTAAAGTGTAATCTGTTTGATCAGAACCTTACTTCTGACTCCATTACACTCCTTGTCTCTTGTGGCAACTCCATCCATTTCCATGTCTGGTTATATCACACTGGAACACTGTCCCAAAATGATAAACTACATTTGCTGGGAATCTAAAATCAAAACAGAAAATGTCGGAGATACATAACAGGTCAAGGAGCATCTGTAAAGTTTTTGGTCGAATACCTCATCAGCTGTAACATTCATCCTCTTTCTCTTTTCAAAATGGTTGCCTGATCTACTGCACAACTTCAGGATTTTGTGTTTTTTAATTAAAAATCTGTAATATCTTATGTAAGAAATAAATATAAATAATATTTAGGGCGACACGGCAGCAGAGCGGTAGAGTTGCTGCCTTACAGCACTCACAGCGCTGGAGACCCGGGATCGATCTTGACTACGGGTGCTGTCTGTACGGAGTTTGTACGTTCTCCCTGTGACCTGCGTGGGTTTTCTCCGAGAACTTCAGTTTCCTCCCACACTCCAAAGACGTACAGGTTTGTAGGTTAATTGGCCTGTTATCAATGTAAAAAATGTCCCTAATGTTTGTATGGTAGTGTTAATGTGCGTGGATCGCTGGTTGGTGCTGACTCGTTTGGCTGAAGGTCATGTTTCCGCATTGTATCTCTAAACTAAACTAAACTAAAAAATACGGTTGATGAACAATTATGAATGTATAATTTCCCTGTTTTGTGTTTGAATATACTAATGTGCTCCTTATCTGATGCCCTTTTGTCTCATTTTCATCCTTATCCTTTGTCTACCCGCATGCCGATCAACCCTCCCTCACCTGTATCCACCTATCACTTTCCATGCTTTGTCCTGTTCCCCACCTCTTTTACAGCTTTTCCCTCCTACTATAGTCCATCTCAAGAAGCATCCCAACTTTAATCGTTCACTCCAGAAATGCTGCCTGGCCCACTTTGTGCTCTACTCAAGATTCAGCAACAGTGGTTCCTGGTGTCCCCATACTTATGTGCTCAACCGCATTAAGGATTTACATATAATTCAAGTTCATTTCTCATGACCAATTACCCTTTGAAACATTACCGTTTAATGGAACAAAAAATAGCTTGAGTTGTGCAAACATGAGATAAGACATGCTTTTTTGTTTCTTGTTTCTAGACTCCGAGGCCCTTAAATATTATAAAGCAAAGCAACGGGGAGCAGATCATTCGAAGGAGGACCCGAAAGCGGCTTAACCCCGAAGTATTGCAGACTGAGCAGGTCAACAAACAGCAGAGGGTAAGCAATGAGGAGCAGCTAAGCGACAGCCCACTAGACCGGAAAGTGGGGGAGCTCCCTTCAGAAGGTCAGCATCGGGAGCCTCAGCAGTCTAACCTGAGCAAACTTGATCTCTTTAGTTCTGTGAGTAAACCACATCAGGGCCAATCCACACTGGTGGTTGGCCAGGCAGTGGACCTTCACAGAAGAATGCAGCCTCTCCACGTACAAGTCAAGAGCCCTCAGGAAACCAGTGTTGACCCAGCAAATTGTTTGCCTACTTCAGAAGGGAAAGGAAGCTCAGAACGTGGGAGTCCAATTGAAAAATACCTTAGACCCACCAAGCACCCAAATTACTCGCCTCCTGGAAGCCCCATTGAGAAGTACCAGTATCCTTTATTTGGATTTCAATTTGTGCATAGTGATTTACAAAACGAAGCTGATTGGCTGAGGTTCTGGAGTAAATATAAATTGTCAGTCGCTGGGAATCAACACTACCATATGCCTGGCCTGTCAAATCCTTGCCAAAACTTTGTGCCTTATCCTGCCTTTAGCCTGCCTCCAAGTTTCTCGTCCCTTGGATCTGATAATGACATTCCTTTAGATCTGGCAACAAAGCATTCCAGGTCGGGACCAGCTGCAAATGGTGCCACAAAGGACAAAGCCAATGCATCAGTGGCCACCGCAGAGGAAAGCGTAGAAATCGTGGTCAAAACTCCGGACAAAGTTGACCGAGGCACTCAAGATGAATCACTGACAAAGTGCGTCCATTGCAGCATTCTCTTTATGGATGAAGTGATGTATGCATTGCATATGAGTTGCCACGGTGAGAGTGGACCTTTCCAGTGCAGCTTATGCCAGCATTTCTGTACAGACAAGTATGACTTCATGACGCACATTCAGAGGGGCCTGCATAGAAATGTGCAAACTGATAAAAAGTTGCAAAGCTAAGGAATAGAAGTTTTAGTACTGTAACACAATGAGTACATGTTGCATTTGGGAGAACAATCAGAATATTATTTTTCTAAAAAAGAGTAAATGTTAAACATTTGAAAATGATGGTGCCTGACACATTGTATAATTTTTTTCTATAAAGTATGCAACAAAAATATTGCATTATGCTTTAGAGTCAGAATACTGATTCTTTTCTAGCTGTTTACATTGTGCAAATGTAGCAAAAGAAGTAATGAAGCATCTATTTCAATTTCATTAGAATTTTTTTTTCTTTCATTATAGTAGCCCTGAATACCATCATGAAATAAATACGGTTGTTGCAAATGCAATGTATGGATGAAAAGTAGATGAACGTATTTTTCATGCTTAAATAGGGGAAAAAAAAGAGGGTAGCACTATGCATTCCACTTAATGAATATTAATGTATTTTGTGTTATCTATCAAAGCTCTTAATTCATATTGTTAAGCTTGAAAAGACTATATGCACATTTGTTAATTGCTTTTCAATATTATGTTTCAAGTGACACAGTTTGGAAGTTGATGGTTCTTATCAAATGACGTTGGAATCATGATCTTCTGTTGGTTTTGTTTATTTTCCATAGAATCATACATCAATCAGTCTTATAATGAAATGCAGTCTTGTTTCCATGCAGAGGCAGTGTTTCCAAGGTGCTTTAAAACATTTACTAATTTTAGAAACCTGGAAATAGATCTTAGCTTTTACAATTTTCCTTTGGTTTTCATATCTAACAATATTATTCAATGATGCATCCCAGTAAAATGATTCAAATCCGAAGAAAGCTAAAAGGAACCACTGCCTCTGGTTGAGGAGCAACTGGGACATGTTCCCAACTTTCATCATGCATGTAATTTAGTGATGTTTATTTCTTTTTTTTTTTTAATCGCACCTACACATTCTTTCTGTATCTTCCATGAAAGCTATTTCAGACAGAAATGAGGTCATTTACATCTAAACTTGAATAATAAAGTTTTACCAAAAGTATTAAGTGAAGTTTTCTGACAGTGACAATCTATTTTTGGGCCCCCTTTTCTTATCGTGATGAATTTGGTCACATTAAATTTGTATTGGGTTCCATCAACACGCAGTGAATGTGCAGACTTTTTAGTATACGTGCAATTATGTTGAAAAAATAGGAACATAGTTGTTTTTTTAACCAAATAACAATGAGTCTGGGATAAGCTTTTGATGTTCAGATCTCAAGCCGCAATAAACCCTCGGATTCTCAACAGAACAGTAGTCAATATCCTGTTTATTTTACAAGCACTTACTGTACATATTATAAAGGATTGTAGAAGGTGTTGATGCATGTTAGAAATTCACTGATGCCTGGAGGCCCACATTAGTCATTTTCTCTCAACTGTCAATATTTGCTGGTCAAAACTGGTTATTTTCCAAAAGCTCTTGTAACTAAAATTCAACGCTTTCCGATATGTAACAACCAAAGGTTGTATGGCAATGGTAGATCAGTAGCTTATCTGAAGTCTCATTAGTACAGATAGGGCTGAGCCTGAGCACATTAGAATCCACAGCAGCAACCATTAGTAAGCCGATATTTCAAAGGTAAGCAGGCTATCTGTCAAGGGGTACCTAAGCATTCACGAAAGCTGCCGCTCACAGGTTTTGACACTCAAATCCGTTCCCCTGACTGGCTTGTCCACGAGATATTCTTTAATAATATTTTATAAAATTGACCATGTGACGCTGCAGTGTTTGCACTTTTGTTAAAAAGAAACGTCGTTTCAGCTGCTTCTCGGGTCAAATGTCACAAAGGGTCAAATCACCTGAGTGCCAAAATGCTTTGTTGCTTTTATTTTCTGTTCCGTAATGGCACAGCTTGCAATTAATTTGTTTCCAGAGGAAATGATAAACTAAAATCACAAATATATTGGAAGCTATTTGAAATCTATTGTTCAGTAAACAACGTGTGAGTGGCCTAAAGAATAGATAACAAAATATCATGCACATTACTGTATGTAAGAAGGAAACATATATAATGCTTTAGTAGTTTTGAAAAGTCCCAAGATGTGGTTGTACGAAATCTGGTGGTGTTGGTAGTCAGACGTGGTCAGGCATTTCATTCAATGGATGAATACAGTGGTGATGAACAGGATTTAATTCTGACCTCCAATGTTGGAGGCCTAGGCAAAGTTTTCATGTTTTCAATGAGACCACGTGCCTTTTCTCCAGATGCTCCTGTTTCCTCCTAACTGCTGACTATGTGCAGGTTGGCTCCTGCAAATTGCTCCCAATTTGTATGTAAGTCGTAGAATCTGAGGGGAAGCATTCAGACTGCGGGAATAATATAAAGGGCTTTGTGTAAATGAGTGTTTGGTGGCCTGTCTGGACTCCTGGGCCTGAAAGCCTTGTTTCTATGCTCCGTATGTCTGTCCCTCTAATGTTGAACAGCATGAATATTAACGTACAATTCCGTGCCTTGATCCATCTGTTTATTCCTTTGATTGGAGCACCCATGGAGTTACAGGAAAAACAAGGGAGATTGCAAACAGGACACGGGAGAGATTTGAGGTTGTTCCAATTCAAGGGTTCTGGAGGGACACTTACAGATTTCATCCTTGCTCATCCTTGATGAAATTCTCACTCGGGTTTGTAATATTTGTAATACTGTAACCTCAATAAAGCTGCCCAAAAAATGTTTCCGAGAGTCTCCAATAAAAGATATGAATAAGGTCAAACATTAGATTTAACAGAAACAAAAGCAATGGGGTAAGGAGAGAGAGGTTCAAATTGGTCAAAGGTTACTGTGTGGCTATTAATAATGTATGACAGAGAATAATCAGTGTATGGAACAGACTTCAGGTGGAGCATTGGATGTAAAAACTCAGCATTTTAAAAACAAATAATTGGAATGTAAGATGGAAGAATTAAGATGAGCCAAATGCGTTCCTCATCTGTAAGACATACATAATTTGGTTTCCATTATACAGAATGTTATCATTAGTCATACGGCAGTAAATCAATAGTTAAATACTAATTACAAGTATGTCTCTGATTTACTATTCACTTGCCGTCATAAAAATAATACATGTTAGGTTTTGAACATAAGGTTCTGGTGCACTGATTACCAACATTTCGGAGTCAGCAGCACTCAAACATGTATCGGTTACCATGAAATTATTTCTGAAGTCTTTAATCAGGACAAAATGTATGAGGCTGCAAAGAGCTGACACTATTATTTGTTTGCTGTATTTACCTGGGTGAGTAGCCTTTTCAAACTGTGATTAATAATTTCAAGGACATGTGTTTTGAAGTATCTTGATGTTGAACTTGAAGCCATTGCAAGGTGATACACCTTCAAAAAATATATATTGGAGTAGGTTAAAAAACTGCAGCAGGATAAAGTAATAATTGCCTTTACTAGGAATGCTCAGACTTTATATGAGAAGAAGAATAATCTCCCATGAACTCAATATGCTTGTTCTTTCGGGTTTGCAAGATCAAAGTTATGTTCCTATGAGACATTTTGCCCTGAACATCATCCTTGCTTATTGTAATTAATTTCATGTAAACTTTCATTCATCAAAATCTTTTTGTGTCTATTGTCCAATTACTTGACTGTTCAATGATGCTTCTCATTCTGCAGCAGCCCATTAGCTCCGGGTCATGTGTTACTTAAACTGCGTCAGATATGGCCTTTAATCATTCATGGGTGTCCCGATGCATCTTCAGAGCTCTTGGTAATGGAGAGCACATTAATTTTCCATTTGGAGTCACATTTTGTTGAAATTGGAGCAAATGGAGCACCTCCTCACCGATCCTGCAGTTTGAACATTATGGGTGATTGGAAAACACTTTTTCAATTACAGATTCATATTTCATTGTTTCTTCCAAACATGGGTTGATTATTTTGTAATGTCTTTCTTTTATTTTCTTGGTATTAAAGAACAAAAATCCAATGTGCATCAGTTTATCTTTACATTGGCATGATATTTTGCTAAGGATCACTTTGAGATGGGCTAACTATTGGTATGCACAACATTACCGATCTACCGTCACTTCTCTGGCCAATGTACTTATCCAATAATGACAGTGGTCATTTCAAAGCAGACATGTATTTTTTCCTCTACATGATCTCTCTCCCCTCCACTGTAGTTTGATGGGGATCTCAGGCAGGTCCTTTCTATTTCCTTTTTATTTACATGGATATGACAGGTTTAGAAGGATATGGACCAAACGCAGGCAGGTGGGACTAGTGTAGCAAGGACATGTTGGCTGGTGAGGGCAAGTTGAGCTGAAGGGCCTGTTTCCCCACTGTATCATTGTGACACTGACTCCTGCACTTCTGTTCTCATTTTCCTTTGTACCACCCATAATAAGAATAGGGTTCCTCTCATCTTCATCTTCATTTTGCATCCTATAAGTATTTGCATTCAGTGGACTAATCTCCCGAATTTCCGATGCCAGTATTGGACACATCTTCCTTTCCTCCTTCAACATTTCAAAAGGGCTGTCCCTCTTAGGACATTCTGCTTGCTTCACACCACTGGCACACATTTCCCATTTCGAGGTGTCCTCTGCAAACTAAACTCACTTCCTTCTCTTCATCCAATGACCCAAGATCTTCAGCTTGGTGAAAGAGCAATTTACTTGTATCTCTTCCAATTTAATATACTACTCATCATGTCGCATCCTCTGTCGTGTGCAAACTAAATTTAGAAAAGGTGACTGGAGGATGACTAATTGATGGTCCCATCCCATAATGACCTCTTTGTATTTGGCCTCCTGCATTGTTCCAACAAAGCTCCGCGTAATCGCAAGAACCAGCACTCATCTTCTATTACACTTTACTGCATTTAACAAGGAATTCAATAATATCAGATAATTGGTCATTACCCAACTTTAAAAAAAAAAATCACATTTTCACCATTCACAGAATTAGAGTCATAGAGTGATACAGTGTAGAAACGGGCCCTTCGGCCCAACCTGCCCACACCGGCCAACGCGTCCCAGCTACACTAGTCCCACCTGCCAGCATTTGGTCCATATCCCTCCAAACTTTCCAATTCATGTGCCTGTCTAATAATTTCTTAATGTTGTGATAGTCCCTGTCTCAACTACCTCCTCTGGCAGCTTGTTCCATACACCCACCACACTTTGTGTGAAAAAATAACCCCTCAGATTCCTATTAAATATTTTTCCTTTCACCTTAAACCTGCGTCCCCATAAACCTATAAACAGATTGTTGGTAGAAAAGGCGCTAGTGAGGGAATTAACAATATTATTTTTCTTGCCTTGAAGTTTACCTCCTTCAGACCCACCTTTATGTATTCACCAACGATTTGGGGACACTATCACGTTTGTTATCCACACTCTCCTTTCCATCCATTCACACAGATTCATTTTGTCTCTTCTTGGTTCCCTTAAAGAGCCCGTCCCACTTAGGCGACTTTTTAGGCGAGTGCAGGAAACTCTGTGCTTGCCTCATGATCACCACATGGTCGCCACATATTCGCTGGTGGTCTCTGGTGAGCCTCCTTCATGGTCGCAAGGAGTTCCCGCATTCTGGGAACCAATCGCGGCCTTAGTATGGTCGCCGCAAATTATTCAACATGTTGAAAGATTTTCTGCGACACAAAATTGGTCGCCATGGAGATAATCGATAATCCTGTAGTCGTAGGTGCAGTTGTACTGGGGTCGCCATGTAGTTATGGGTAGTCGAGGTAGTCGTAGGTAGTTTTATGTAATTGCCTTTGCTGACCGGGCATTTTCATTGGCTCATTGGGGGAAAAAAACATAAACACGAGTTTTCAGAACCAAGGATAACCGACCGGTAAAGTTAAATGCCCGCCAAACTTCACAGCTGTGTATCTCTGGCTTATTAAAAGTTTTCTGGCTTCCACACTCCTTAAAAGGTTCTCCCCCCCCTCCCCCCCCCCCCCCCCCCCCTTCTCCCCTCCCCCCGCCTCCCCCCTCTTTTAAAGGACTTACCGTACACTGTGCTAGCCGTCTTAACCTTCTTGTTCAGGAGTGTGTCTGTATCACCTTGGCTTTGCACCGTGAGAATTTCAGACAGTGCTCCCCCCGCTTGCCCTGGCCCCCGCCTTTGCGGTGTGTGTGTGTGTGTGTGTGTTCCGCTCTGACACACGCCGCTCCCGTTCCTGGTTTTTCAGGTGAGTGCCACGAACTTGACAGCCGCCTGCAGTCCGCTGAAAAATCGCCGGTGGGACAGGCCCTTAACTCTTCCTCCTGGATTTTAAAATACATTTTCCAATGCTGACCTTTCAGATTTCTGTCATTGATCTCAAACATTATCTTTTTTTCCCTCTCTCCACAGCTACTGATGAATATTGCCAGAAATGTATTTTTTAATTCAGAATTCATGTTTTATATATTGTCGATTGTTGGTAGAAAAGGTGCTGGTGAGAAAATTAAGAATTTATTTCTGTTTTAATGCATTCTTTTCATCTGTCAAAAAAAAACATTGGAAGCACAATTTTCAATGACGCAGTTCAGACTCTGAACTTTATTATATTGATTTCATATTATTAAATGTACAAACTGAGACATTATTTAATTGAGTAACCATGGATATAACTCAGTCACATTTGAAGCCGTTACCCCATTATCAGTGTCTATCTGAAATTAAAGCACTAACATTTATTCCACTGTGTAATCTATATTTTACATGCTACATAGATAAACAATCCATGCTTCAAATATCAAGTGCTTTTTTAAAAAACATCTCAAGGTTCGGCACAACTTCAGGGTGGATGTGGGCGAGTTTGTTTCTGAGTGTCTGGAATCCTTGAATATAGTATTTGGATGAGGGTTTGGGAATTTTGAATTGAGATGCAAAACTTACCCACAGAGAGCTGAAAACATTTAGAATTCCGTACCTCAAAGATGCTACGATATTTATCTGTTGATCATACTCAAGACTAAGATCTGTTGATTATTGGAGGAGATATGGGTTCCCAGGCCAAGTGGACTTGACATCAAAGATCAGTGACAATCTCATTGAATGATTTACCGTGCCTCAGGAGTGACTTGCGTTGACTGCTGCTCCCAAAGTCTGCATGGGTGGAAATCCTGGGGGGGATGGGGGCCCCCCCCCCCCCCCCATGTTTTGAGAGGTGGGAGACAATCCCCTCCATGTTTTGTGAAACATGTTGCAACAAAACTGCCCGGGAATGGCTGTAGCGCCCAGGTCGGCTTGCCTGCCCCACACTCCAAAGACGTGCAGGTTGGTAGGTTAAGTGCTTCGGTAAATTGTCCTTGGTGTGTCGGATGGTGCTAGTGAATGGGGTGATTGCTGGTCGGCGCAGATACGGTGGACCAAAGCACCTGTAGTACCCAGCTCACTTGCGTTCCCAGGTCAGTTCGAGACTGGCTGTAGCGCCCACTTCAGCTGGCAGGTCTGGCTGTAGCGCCCAGGTCGCCTGTGTACCCTGGGAAAAGCTGCAGTTCAAAGGTCATGAAAACAAATTTTAAAAAAAACACCTGCGGGCCAGATGATTTCGGGTTACAGGCTGGATCCGGCCCGTGGTCGGAGGTTGCCGACCCCTGTCCCAGATGTCAGGCCTCGTTTTGTCCCTCCCCTCCCCTCCCCATGTTTTAAAAGCGATTTGCGCCCATGGCTGGTGTCCATTTATTGTTAATGTGAAGCTTAATTTATGTTTCAACTGCCATGAGAGGGTTAATTTGGTTGTAACACCCAGCTATTGAATAAGCAAGATAATGAGTTTGTTGAGTGATTGATCCTTGGGAAGTTTATATGGGAGGGATTGGTGGTTGAATGCTTGAGCATTGCGAAATGAGTGATGGGCTGTACAGTTGTGTAATATGAAGAGCTGAGGACATTCTGAGTGACCCATGATGTCATGCTTTGGATCAACGTAATCTATTTTCCCCCAGGATATACAAATGAATGTTGCATAAGCAATGTCATTATTATAGAGTGATACAGTGTGGAAACAGGGCCCTTCAGCCCAACTTGCCCACACTGGCCAACATGTCCTACACTACAATTGTCCCACCTGCCTGTGTTTGGTCCATATCCCTCCAAACCTGTCCTATCCATGTGCCTGTCTAACTGTTTCTTAAACATTGCGATATTCCCAGCCTCAACTACCTTGTCTGGCAGCTCGTTCCATACATCCACCATCCTTTGTGTGAAAAAGTAACCCCTCAGATACCTATTTAATCTTTTCCCCTTCACCTTAAACCTAATGCCCTCTTTTCCACGATTCCCTGCTCCGGGCAAGAGACTCTGTGCATCTACCCAATCTATTCCTCTCATGATTTTATACACCTCTATAATATCACCCCTCATCATCCTGTGCTCCTCCGGGCTGGAGTCCAAGCCTACTCAACCTCTCCCTATAGCTCAGACCCTTCGAGTCCTGGCAACATCCTCGTAAATCTTCTCTGCACCCTCCCCAGCTTGACAACATATTTCCTTTAACACTATATGTTATAACTGCTTCACCATTATGTGTGTATGCAGCACAGCAGATGGGCACTCACTTGGCCTATGATGGGAAGTGCTAGCTTGAATTGCCAAAGCATGTGATATCGTGTTGCATTCTGGATAACATTGCTCCTCAGTGCTGAGGAAGGCAACAGATTGCAATTGAATTGCCAGCAATATTTTTCTTCTTGCAGCTTAATGCTTTTCCCCTGCAGTTGTTTTGTTATACCAGTCAAAGTGAACGTCAAGCAAAATAACCATGGCAACTAAATTATCGTGAGTTAATGCCAATTACTGTCCTCATTGCGAGATTTTGGGATTATGGAAATGAAAAACTAACTTTATTTTCCAAAATGCAGAAGGATCTGATTGTCCCCACTAAATGGACTACCCCTTTATAACGATCGAACTGGACAATTTTCATTTATTTTGGAGATTTTTACCTATGAATTGTTTCAGTTTTCAGTCTTTCCTCTTTAAAATACAAATGTTCCCAGCAATTAGTTTTAAATTCTACTTAAGTAACTGATTCCATCTGCAATATGTAGTCAGCCTGTGGTTATAAAGTTATTTTTAGCTTTACAAAAAAAGTGTAAATGTCACTCAAAACAAACTTGGTTGTGAGTGGAGATTGAATAGATTTTTTTGAATTTACCTCATAATTACTTAATCAGCCTTGAATGTTTTCAAATGTACAATACTTAAAAAAACGAAGATTTGCCAAATCGTCATTGAATGTCCAGGCAGAATTTAAGCTACAAGAGGTTTTAAGCCATGGGCCAAGTGGCTTCAAATGGTATGCTGGGAAAATGCCCAAATATCTTGCAACAAAATGCCTTCAGAATTAGTTTGTGAATATTGCTACATACAATCACAATATTATATTCCAAAAGTAGTGGTAAGTGGTGCTATTCAATTTTTCCCATTTACAATATCAATATCTCACCAAATAAAAGTGCTCTTGAATAGTTGTTTTTCTCTCTCTCTCTTCGCTTTAATTTTTTTTTTAATTGAACATTTTTAAGTGTCCAGAGATCAGAGGGCTGCATGTTCAGAATATTGATGTGCCTCAATCAGTTCGAAAGCAACTTATTATGGAGTTGTGATGAAAATGACATTTTGACTTTTTCCATTGGAAAAAATGAAGTTAAATATTGCTTTTATTTTTTTTACCCCCCCCCCCCCATCCATCTCCTGACTAAAATGATAACAGTGTGATATATTTTGTACATAACTTTAGAATATATAGTACATGCCTAGAGTCATAACAGATTTACAGCAAAGCTTGTATGATTTAGGTGAAGTAGTCATGTCTTGGCACTTGAATATTGAAGTAATTAGTCTACTAGGTCATAGTCTGGGAATGAACCAATCTGCACTCCCTAATTAGGTGCGGGTGGCTTTTAGTCAAGGCCTTGACAAATTTGTTTTGCTTAGTTCCACAGAATATATGATCTTTTCATAACAGTGTGATCTTTCATTACATTAGGGCACATACTGTGCCTCAAAGGAGCTATTTATCTTTAAGAAAATACACAGTACTTGAATAAAGCATTTAAAAAATATATTTATATGCCTTACCTTTGTTTACAATCTGTCTCAATCAGAACCTGTTTTAAAATCACATCTTTATAAGCCATCCAAATTTAAGAAAAAATATATTTTCAAATATATTGTTCCATTAATAAATATTTCAACTGTATGTTGTTCTATTTGAACGGAATATCTTCTTTCTCAGGCATTTCAATAATTAAGTGCAAATTCACATTGAAAAATTGAGATAAGTAATTACACTATTTAATTTTTCATTTTATTGAGGAGTAAACCAGTGAACATTTTTTAATGACTTGCATATTTATGCTCATTATAAAGTGGTGCTCAGCAATCACATCTTCACATGTCCAAATTACCTGTGATGTTGAATGAACTTTAATTAGTTTTGACTCAACTTCTCACGCTGCGGTCTACTTTAAATTGTTTACTTTCTGTCACTTTAAACTACACAGCATTCATTGCAAAGTGGGAAAAGCAGAAAATGCCTCCCTAATGTCCTGTCAATGTGCCGTTGCACTGAAATAGTTCACTGGATTTGTCCACCTCCACCTTCACAATGAGGAAGTAGCCAACCCAAGCCCTTCAAAAGCAAGGTCATGATTGACATGGCCCAACTGGTCAATGGGCTGGATGTCATTGCACTCAGCTGGCAACCTGAGTTGACTAAATGTGTAGGAAGGAAAGTGCAGATGCTGGTTTACACCAAAGACGGTCATAAGGTCATAAGTGATAGGAGTAGAATTAGGCCATTTGGCCCATCTCTCTGCCATTCAATCATGGTTGATCTATCTCTCCCTCCTAATCACATTCTCCTGCCTTCTCCCCATAACCTCTGACACCGGTACTAATCAATAATTTATCTATCTCTGCCTTAAAAATATCCACTGACTTAGCCTCAAGAGCCTTCTGTGGCAAAAACATACACAGATTCGCCACCCCATGATTAAAGAAATGTCTCCTCATCTCCTTCCTAAAAGACTGTCCTTTAATTCTGAGGCTATAACCTCTAGCCCTAGACTCTCCCACTTTTGTGATGGACACAAAATGCTGGGGTAACACAGTGGAACAGGCAGCTTTTCTGGAGAGAATGAATGAGTGACGTTTTGGGTCGAGACCCTTCTTTGGAAGCTGCCTGCCTGCAATGTTACTCCAGCAATTTGCGTCTATCTGTCTAACCTTAGTCGACTGCTTGCCTGCCTGCTCTTACCTGTACCTGGGGCAGATGGAGAATGGGGCCAGGGCATTACACCTCTGATTTGGGTAGCAGGTGTCGGAATGATTGGTTTTCAAGTAATTGTCAAAATTGAAATAAATGATGTAACGTTACAATCAAAAGTCATTCTAAACAATTAAAACCAATAAATTAAAATAAAATAATTAATAAACTCTTGCCCTGGCATTTTGCTTCTGAAATGGCAGCCTTGGAATTCCCATTGAAATCAATGGAGTTTTGGATCCAGAGCCAGTTCTGCTTGATGTGAAACCCAGGGACAAGACCTTGTCATAATGTACAGGAAGGAACTGCAGATGCTGGTTTAAACCAAAGAGGGACACAAAATGCTTGAGTAACTCAGCGGGACAGGCAGCATCTCTGGTGAGAGGAATGGGTGAGGTTTCGGGTCGGGACCCTTCTTCAGACTTTGTCATGATGTTTCGGGTCGAGACCCTTCTTCAAATCTGGTCATAATGTTGGAGAACGCTCGTAAGACACACCTCTACCCTTGGACTCCAGATGACTTACCAAAGTTTTTTTCCACTGTCTCTCATCTGCACAATTCACCCCAATGGATTTTCACTGTCGACCACTGGTGCAATGTTCCAAAACACTACAAAATGCAACATCAGAACATGAGAAAAGTTCATACATTTTCTAAAGTCTTCGTGGACAATTTGCATAGTTTCTTGGAATGCAGTCAGTATGCATAATTGTAATAGTATAATTGTATTACATTTTATTTTTGAGATGTTGGTAGCGGTAAATTCATTTACTCTTTCTTGTTTTCATTGATCCTCATTCACTGCTGTACACGAATAACTTTCAATATTCCAAACTCGCTACTTGATGGCATCACTTATTCCCCTTGGTGGCTAATTTTCCATCTGTGTTATTGTAATTGACTTGGTTACTCTGCACAATTCTTAACTGATTAATGGAGAATAAGGCATTGTACAAGACACTGCATTAGTCAAAATGGGACACTAGCCCCTTGAAAGAACAGTCAACTGCCAGCAATAACACGGGTCAGTCCTCCCAAGTTCCATGCAGACACAAAAAATTGTTATGAAGCGGAAACTGCTGACTTTATTCCAAGAAACTATGCACACGGTAGATATATTTAGAATGTAAAATATTGAGTTTGGATAAAATTGAAGTCGTCTTTTTTTTTCTGCGTGCGTTTTGCTTGACCCAGTGAAGTGTTGCCAGCATTTACTATTTTCACTGCAGATTTTCACAGTAGCTTTGGTGATAAGGTCACAAGGAATAGGGGTAGAATTAGGTCATTCGGCCCATTCGGTCTACTCCACCATTCAATCATGGCTGATCTATCTTTTCCTCCTAACCCCATTCTCCTGCCTTCTCCCCATAACCTCTGACACCCGTACCAATCAAGAAGTTGTTTTAATAATGACATTTGTTTTATTTATTTTAATAATGAAAACAAATGTGCTCAGGATTCCATTTTAACAATGAGAGAGAAAAAAAAGATTTTAATACTGCTGCTTGAGAAACAGAAAATGCTGGAAATACTTGGATGGTTAAGCTGCTCCTGTGTTAATAATTCAGGTTGTTAATTTTCCATCAGAGTTTTTCAATTGCTACCACTATGTTTAGTGTGGTCAGACATATAAACAACAAGAAACATGATAGTCTCAGCTATCATTCTAGACAAGGCAGCTTGTGTATCATTTTAAAAGATGTATTACCTGGAGGACAATTTATTCCCCAATCTGTCAGCAGAAGTGCAAGTGTTTTATTATTTTCTGTGGCAATATACCCAATGTGAATCAGTAACTGAGAGTGATTAATTAAATAGAGAATGAATGGTAACGTTATGCCTATAGGTACATAAAGTGCATATTGTGGGCCTATGAATAGACAATGTTACCACATTGTTCAAGTTGCTCATGGACAATGCATGATATGTACATTATTCTCACTGCATGTTCTATTTGAACAGCAACAAGTGGAAGTGATTGAGCTGGAGTTTTAATGTTGGTCTGGAACACAAGCTTCTTTCACAACTACTTTCACCCCAAAGGCATGAACAACAAGTTGCTATTTTTTTTAAAGAAGAATTTTGTGCAGAATCACAGTAAATAAATGTTCCTTGCTGAGTTGATGATGGTATGGTATTTATAAAGTGAATTTTGACCAAAGCAAAACAATAGTTAAATGCTGGCATCTCCCCTGGTGCAGCTTGCAATGAGTTTACCCAACTGAAGTGTTCTCACCCAAGGCTTTGTTGAGCTGATGTGTGTCCAAGTGTGGGTTTAATTTTGTAAAACTATTTCTTATACAGAGACTGTTGTCATGGTTGTGATTAACCCACCTCAGACGACTAAAACCTACAATGAAAATGAAAATTGGGTAAATTGGATTAGTAAGTTTGCAGATGATACCAAGATAGGGGATGTTGTGTATAATGAAGAGGATTTCCAAAGTCTACAGAGTGATTTAGGCCATTTGGAAAAATGGGCTGAAATATGGCAGATGGAGTTTAATGCTGATAAATGTGAGGTGCTACACCTTGGCAGGACAAATCAAAATAGGACGTACATGGTAACTGGTAGGGAATTGAAGAATACAGTTGAACAGAGGGATCTGGGTATAACCGTGCATAGTTCCTTGAAGGTGGAATCTCATATAGATAGGGTGGTAAAGAAAGCTTTTGGTATGCTAGCCTTTATAAATCAGAGCATTGAGTATAGAAGCTGGGATGTAATGTTAAAATTGTACAAGGCATTGGTGAGACCAAATCTGGAGTATGGGGTACAATTTTGGTCGCCCAATTATAGGAAGGATGTCAACAAAATAGAGAGAGTACAGAGGAGATTTACTAGAATGTTGCCTGGGTTTCAACAACTAAGTTACAGAGATAGGTTGAATAAGTTAGGTCTTTATTCTCTGGAGCGCAGAAGGTTAAGGGGGGACCTAATAGAGGTCTTTAAAATGATGAGAGGGATAGACAGAGTTGATGTGGACAAGCTTTTCCCTTTGAGAATAGGGAAGATTCAAACAAGAGGACATTACTTCAGAATTAAGGGACAGAAGTTTAGGGGTAATATGAGGGGGAACTTCTTTACGCAGAGAGTGGTAGCGGTGTGGAATGAGCTCCCAGTGGAAGTGGTGGAGGCAGGTTCATTGGTATCATTTAAAAATAAATTGGATAGGCATATGGATGAGAAGGGAATGGAGCGTTATGGTATGAGTGCAGGCAGGTGGGACTAAGGGGAAAAAAAAATTGTTCGGCATGGACTTGTAGGGCCGAGATGGCCTGTTTCCGTGCTGTAATTGTTATATGGTATATTATATGGAAATCTGGAGATAGACACCAAATGCTGGAGTAACTGAGTGGATCAGGCTGCATGCACTCTGAAGAAAAGGAATAGGTGACGTTTCAGATCAAGACCCTTCGTCAATGAAATCTGGAGCATCTTTTGTCAGTTTTTCACTTCTAACTATGAACAATACTGAGGTTTGTTCGTAATGGGTTTATATGCATTTCTGCCCTGGAGTTCTTCATCAGAAACACTTGCGTTTCAGCCTGAAGTATGTCCCCATCTCTCCTTTGGCGAGACTCCTCTACTATTCTGGTTATTATGTGGTCTTACAGTGCAGAAGCAGGCCCTTCAATCCCACCATGTCTCTATAGATTATCAAAGCATTCATCTGCTCTAATCTTATTTATCCGAACTTGGACTTTTACCTTTTAAACCTTGATGAGTAAAAAGCTTGTCTGGATAATTTATAAATATTGTGAGAGCCTCCATTTTCTTCACCCCTATCCACCAGTAGGCATTCTCAACACCGTGAATGAAGGATGAGGAGTTAAGTGGAATGTTTTCATATTTTGGTGACATCCAGATTCAGATTCAGATTCAGATTCAGGTTCAATTTTAATTGTCATTGTCAGTGTACAGTACAGAGACAACAAAATGCATTTAGCATCTCCCTGGAAGAGCGACATAGCAAATGATTTGAATAAATAATAATAAGTGTCCGGGGGGGGGTGGTGATTGGCAGTCACCGAGGTACGTTGTTGAGTAGAGTGACAGCCGCCGGGAAGAAGCTGTTCCTCGACCTGCTGGTTCAGCAACGGAGAGACCTGTAGCGCCTCCCGGATGGTAGGAGGGTAAACAGTCCATGGTTGGGGTGAGGGCAGTCCTTGGCGATGCTGAGCGCCCTCCGCAGACAGCGCTTGCTTTGGACAGACTCAATGGAGGGGAGCGAGGAACCGGTGATGCGTTGGGCAATTTTCACCACCCTCTGCAATGCCTTCCGGTCGGAGACAGAGCAGTTGCCATACCATACTGTGATGCAGTTGGTAAGGATGCTCTCGATGGTGCAGCGGTAGAAGTTCACCAGGATCTGAGGAGACAGATGGACCTTCTTCAGTCTCCTCAGGAAGAAGAGACACTGATGAGCCTTCTTGATCAGAGTAGAGGTATTGTGGGTCCAAGAGAGGTCATCGGAGATGTTGACTCCCAGGAACCTGAAGCTAGAAACACGTTCCACCTCCGTCCCGTTAATGTGGATGGGGGTGTGCGTGCCACCTCTGGACTTCCTGAAGTCTACAATGAGCGCCTTGGTCTTCTTGGAGTTAAGGGCCAGGTTGTTGTCAGCGCACCATGCTGCTAAGTGCTGGACCTCCTCCCTGTAGGCCAGCTCATCATTGTTGCTGATGAGGCCAATCACCGTTGTATCATCTGCATACTTGATGATGGTGTTAGTACCATGTACAGGTGTGCAGTCATAGGTGAAGAGGGAGTAGAGGAGGGGGCTCAGCACACAGCCCTGTGGAACGCCAGTGTTCAGGGTGAGGGTTGAAGAGGTGTGCTTGTCTAACCTCACAGACTGGGGTCTGTTGGTTAGAAAGTCCAGTATCCAGTTGCAGAGGGAGGGGTCGATGCCCAGGTTACCGAGTTTGGTGATCGGTTTTGATGGTATAATGGTGTTGAATGCTGAGCTGTAATCGATGAACAGCATTCTTACGTAAGTGTCTCTGTTGTCGAGGTGGGAGAGGGCGGAGTGAAGTGCCGTTGAGATGGCATCCTTCGTACTCCTGTTCTTGCGGTAGGCAAACTGATAGGGATCCAGTGTGGGGGTTAGGCAGCTTTTGAGGTGTGCCAGGACCAGCCTCTCGAAGCACTTGGTGATGATGGGGGTAAGTGCAACTGGGCGGAAGTCGTTGAGGCTTGCCGCAGTGGAGTGTTTTGGCACTGGCACGATGGAGGTGGTTTTAAGGCAAGTGGGGACAACTGCTTGGGCAAGTGACAGGTTGAAGATGTCAGTCCAGACGTCTGTCAGCTGCGCAGCACAGGCCCTGAGCACGCGCCCAGGGATGCCGTCAGGGCCAGCAGCTTTACGTGCATTAGTCCTACAGTGCCACGTATACGTCGTAGGGGGTGAGTGTGAGGGGTTGGTGATCGGCAGGTAGCACAGCCTTGATGGCTGTCTCTAGATTGTCCCTGTCGAAGCGGCCATAGAAGTGATTAAGCTCCTCGAGGAAGGAGGCATCGCTGGATGTGGGGGTGATGTTGGAGGGTCTGTAGCCCGTGATGGCCTGGATGCCTTGCCACATGCGTCGGGGGTCCAAAGGGTTTGCATGGGTAATGAATTATTTCTATGTCACCATGGACCGTCAGTGTTTTATCTTCTGCTGGGTGCACTGAAAGTATCTTAATTGAAAGTGTTATGCATCCACTCCATAAAAGATAATTGCACAGAAATGTATCCACAACCTGGTTAAGGGACGACAGGACTGGCAGCTCAATGTTACGGGGTACAGGAGCTTAAGGAGAGACAGGGGTGAGGGAAAAAGAGGAGGGAAGGGTTGCAGTGGTCAGAGGTGACATTACTATGGTTCGTCTAGTGAGGCTATATGGGTGGAGCTGAGTAACAAGAAAGGGATGATCACCTTGTTGGGGGGGGGGTACTACAGACCCCTGAATAGTCAACAGGAATTAGAAGAACAAATGTGCCAGGAGATTGCAGACAGCTGCAGGTCAATTAAGGTTGTAGTAGGGGATTTTCACTTTCCCAATATGGACTGGGGAAATCATAGCGTGAAGGGTTCAGATGGGGTGCAATTCCTCAAAAGTGTTCAGGAGAGTTTGCTCAAGCAGTTTGTGGAGGCCCCCACACGTGAGAGGGCAATGCTGGATCTAGTATTGGGAAATTGGGAAGGGCAAGTTAATGAAGTGTGTGTGGAGGAGACTTTTAAGACCAGTGGCCACAGCTCAATTAGGTTTAAAATAGCTATGGATAGGAACGTAGAGGCTCAATGTGTTAAAATGCTCAACTTGGGTAAGGCCAACTTTGAGGGAATGAGAGAAGGTCTCGCTCAAGTTGACTGGAGCAGGTTATTTGAGAGGAAAGGAACATCGGCCAAGTGGGATGTTTTTAAAAGTGTACTGAAGAAAGCTCAGGATGTGTCTGGCCCCGTTAGGAGTGAAGGGCAAAGCAGGCAAACGTAAGGAAGCTTGGCTGACGAGGGAAATTGAGGCATTGGTCAAAAACAAGAAGGATGCATGGGACAGATAGAGGCAGCTGGGATCAAATGCATCCATGGAGGGGTTTCGGGAACTGAGGAGTAAATTAAAAAAGGAAATCAGAAGGGCAAAAAGGGGCCAGGAGATAGCTCTGGCGGGTAGCATTAAGGACAATCCCAAAAGATTTTATAAATACATAAGGGGGAAAAGGGTAACGAGAGAGAGTGGGACCTCTCAGGAATTAAAGCGGTCACCTCTTTGTGGAGCCACAGGAGATGGGCAAGGTCCGAAATGATTATTTCTCCTCTGTATTTACCGAGGAAAAAGACAGTAGGACGGAGGAAATTGGAGCAGTCACTGGAAATGTCTTGAGAGCAGTCAGGGTTACTGTCGTAGAAGTACTTAAGGTACTGTTGTGTTTGAAGGTAGACAAATCTCCAGGGGCTGGATCTGATATATTCGAGGACATTGCAGGAAACTAGAGAGGAAATTGCTGGAGCCCTGGCTGAAATTTATGAGTTGACCTTAAATATAGCAGAGGTGCCGGAAGACTGGAGGGTGGCAAATATTGTACCTCTTTTCAAGAAGGGCTGCAGGGAAAATGCCGGTGAGCTTAAAATCTGTAATTGGTAAATTACTGGAGAATATTCTGAGGGATAGGATATACAGGCATTTGGATGGGCAGGGGCTAATTATGGATAGTCAGCATGGTTTTGTACGTGGGAGGTCGAGTCTCACAAATCTGATAGATTTTTTTTTAAGACGTGACCAAAAAGGTTGATGAGGGCAGAGCTGTAGATGTTGTGTACATGGGCTTCAGTAAGGCATTCAACAAGGTTTCACATGTCGGCTGCTCTGGAAGGTTAGATTGCATGGAATCCAAGGAGAGATAGCTGAATGGATAGCAAATTGGCTCCATGGACAGAAGCAGAGGTTGACTGTGGAAGGGTTGCTTCTCAGACTGGATGCCTATGATTAGTGGCGTCCCTCAGGGTTCAGTGCTGGGCCCGTTACTGCTTGTCATCTACATCAATGATTTGGATGAGAACATACAGGGCAAGATTAGCAAGTTTGCTGATGATACAAAAGTGAGTAGTTTTGCAGATAGTGAATTTGGTTGTGAATGATTGCAGCAGGATCTGGATCCATTGGCCAGGTGGGCGGAGGAATGGTTGATGGAATTTAATACAGAGAAGTGTGAGGTGTTGCATTTTGGGATGTCAAACAAGGGCAGGACCTACACAGTAAATGGCAGGCCTCTGGGTAGTGTTGTAGAGCAGAGGGATCTAGGAGTTCAGGTGCATGGTTCCTTGAAGGTCGAGTCGCAGGTGGATAAGGTGGTCAAAAAGGCTTTTGGCATTTTGGCCTTCATCAGTCGGAGTATTAAGTACATAAGTTAGGAGGTCATATTGCAGTTGTATAAGACGTTGGTGAGGCCGCATTTAGAATATTGTGTTCAGTGCTTGGCACCATGTTATAGGAAAGATATTGTCATGCCTGAAACGGTTCAGAAAATATTTATGAGGATGTTGCCAGGACTAGAGAGGGTGAGCTATAGGGCGAGGTTGAGTAAGCTGGGTCTCTATTCCATGGAGCCCAGGAGGATGAGGGGATGATGTTATAGAGGTATACAAAATCACAAGAGGAATAGATCGGGTAGATGCTCAGAGTCCTTTGCCCATAGTAGAGGAATCGAAGACCAGAGGACATACAGTGCATTCAGAAAGTATTCAGACCCCTTCACTTTTTCCACATTTTGTTACGTTACAGCCGTATTTTAAAATGGATTAAATTCATATTTTTTTAATCATCGATCCACACACAAAACCCCTGAATGAAGAAGCGAAAACAGGTGTTTAGAAATTTTTGCAAAGTAATTAACAAGAAATAACTGAAATATCACATTTACATCAGTATTCAGACCCTTTGCTATGACACTCAAAATTGAGCTTAGGTTCATCCTGTTTCCATTGATTATCCTTGAGATGTTTTTACAACTTGATTGGAGTCCACCAGTGGTAAATTAAATTGATTGTACATGATTTGGAAAGGCACACACCTGCCTATATAAAGTCCCACAGTTGACGGTGCATGTCAGAACAAAATCCAACCCATGAAGACGAAGGAATTGTGCATAGACCTCCGGGACAGGATTGTGTCGAGACACAGATCAGGGAAAGGGTATAAAACAATTTCTGCAACATTGCAGGTCCCGAAGAGCACATATTCTTAAATGGAAGAACTTTGGAACCACCAGGACTCTCATAGAGCAGGCCGCCCTGGCCAAACTGAGCAATCGGGGGAGAAGGGCCTTGGTCAGGGAGGTGACCAAGAACCCGATGATCACTATGACAGAGCTCCAGAGTTCTTTTGTGGAGGTGGCAGAACCTTCCAGAATATATCTGCAGCACTCCAGAAATCATGCCTTTATGGTAGAGTGGGCAGACGGAAGCCACTCCTCAGTAAAAGGCACATGACAGCCCGCTTGGAGTTTGCCAAAAGTCATGAGAAACAAGATTCTCTAGTCTGATGAAACCAAGATTGAACTCTGGCCTGAATGCCAAGCGTCACGTCTGGAAGAAACCAGGCACTGCTCATCACCTGCCCAATACCATACCTAAGGTGAAGCATGGCGGTGGCAGCATCATGCTATGGGGATGTTTTTCAGTGGCAGGAACTGGGAGACTAGTCAGGATCGAGGGAAAGATGAACTGAGCAAGGGACAGAGAGATCCTTGATGAAAACCTGCTCCAGAGCGTTCTGGACCTCAGTCTGGGGCGGATGTTCACCTTCTAACAGGACAATGACCCTAAGCACACAGCCAAGACAATGCAGGAGTGTGACAAGTCTATGAATGTCCTTGAGTGGTCCAGTCAGAGCCTGGACTTGAACCCGATCAAATATCTCTGGAGGGATTTGAAAATAGCCGTGCATCGACGCTCCCCATCCAACCTGACAGAGCTTGAGAGGATCTGCAGAGAAGAATGGGAGAAATTACCCAAATACAGGTGTGCCAAGCTTGTAGCGTCATACCCAAGAAGACTTGAGGCTGTAATCGCTGCCAAAGGTGCCTCAACAAAGTACTGAGTAAAGGGTCTGAATACTTATGTAAATGTGATATTTCATTATTTATTTTTAATTACTTTGCAAAAATGTCTAAACACCTGTTTTCACTTTTTTATTATGAGGTGTGTGTAGATTGATGATTAAAAAAAGCGAATTTAATCCATTTTAGAATAAGACTGTAACGTAACAAAATGTGGAAAAAGTGAAGGGGTCTGAATACTTTCTGAATGCACTGTAGGTTGAAGGTGAAGGGGAAAAGATTTAATAGGAATCCGAGGGTTGTCTTTTTCACACAAAGGGTGGTGGATGTATGGAACAAGCTGCTGGAGGAGGTAGTTGAGGCTGGGTCTATCCCATCGTTTAAGAAACAGTTAGACAGGTACATGGATAGGGCAGGTTTGGAGGGATATGGACCAAGCACAGGCAAGTGGGACTACGGTAGCTGGGACATTATTGGGCGGTGTGTATGGGCGACTCGGGCTGAAAGGCCTGTTTCCACACTGTGTCACTCTATGACTATGACTATATATTAGCGGCTGTATGTCATACTTCTGCATTCAGTTAAGTTCATACTTACTGCTCATGATGCATTAGACAAATATATTTACCATTATATATATATCTATGATCTAATTTCTATCTATATATATATATATATATATATATATATATATATATATATATATATATATATATATATATGACTATGATATATATTTGTGGCTGTATGTCATACTTCTGCATTCAGTTACGTTTACCATTACTGCTCATGATGAATTTCTAGACAAATATATAAATATATATGTATATATATATATATATATATATATATAGATATATATATGTATATAAATATATTTTATATTTGTGTGAACAGCCTGAAAACTTGAACGTGTAACAGAATATAATCCATGTAGCGTTTGCACAATCTCGGTCTCTGAGCTTTAGGTTCCACATCTGCCTGTTTTCCACATCTGGAGCTGCAATATTTAGAAATACAGCAGTAGAAGATGACAAAATAAATTGTTAAGTTCCTGTACTCTCTCTTCAGTCCCTACATTGAGATTGCTTTTATTTCATACACTGCGATAATGAGAAAGCAGCAGTAACTCGCACTGCAGTAAACCCACTCAAACAGTGCAAAACCTTTGTTTTCTTCTTGGCAACATTTAATTGTGAATATGCACTTCAAAAATATTTTCCGTTCAACACCTTTGTTTCATTATTTTAGTATAGTTTAGAGATACAGTGCGAAAACAGGCTCTTCAACCACCGACCAGCAATCCCCACACATCCAGCGATCCCTGCACATTAACACACTATCCTACACATACTAGGGACAATTTTACTTTTACACCAAGCTAATTAACCTACAAACCTGTACGTCTTTTCACTTCTGTTCTTTCTGCAACTTGTTTTTGCAATTCCCCCTGTTATGTTCATCATTTTTAAGTTCACTTATTTGATTTGAATTTATCTCTCCACCTAATCTCTATTTTTATATTTAATTGCTCGATGTGATTCCTTGCTTTTATGTATACCACACAGCCTTTCCATTCTCCTGGCTCCCACTCTGCATTTGCTAGTAGCAATCAAACCAGAATTTTTGGCTTTTTGGCTTTCAGTCCCTGGATAATGACAGACCCACCCCCCCCCCCCCCCCCCCCCCCCCCCCTCCCCCCTCCCCTCTTATTTCTTATTCATACACAGGATCGTGGGCATCGTGGACAAGTCCAGCCCTTATTGCCTATTCCCAACTTCTTTTGGGAAAGTGGTAGTGAGCTGTCTTCTAAACAATGCGTGGCCTTGTTAGGTCACCTCCTAGGCAGTTACAAATCAATTACTGCATGTTTGGAGTCATTAGACCAGGAAAATATGGTAGCGTTTCTTCCCCACAGGACGTTCGTGAAGCTGTGGGGCTTTTATGGTACTTTTGCGGTAATCCTACAGATACTGCTCATTGCAGATTTATTTCAGTAACTGAAGTTAAATTCCCCAGCTGCCGTGGTGTGATGTAAACTCCTGTCTCCAGATCATTAGTTCGGGCTCCTGAATTACTTGCACCATGCCAAAGCTCCTATTGTGCTATCGTGCCCTAATCTTCAATAGGACCACATTGATCTGACTCTCAACGATTTTGATGTCTAAAGAGTGTCTGGTTGTAAATGCACCTTTAGGAACTGGGAAACTTTGTTATTACCAGCCAATGCTTGACTATCTTTAATAAAGGATGTTTTATTAGTGCATCTTAAGGGCCTGTCCCACTTGGCCGTCTTTTGCGAGTAATTTAGGCCACATCATTTACGCGTCACGATGCACGATGTGCGCGTCGTGACACGCACGTGATGAGCGCATGGTGCGTGATGACATAGGCAGTGACGCGCGGCGTCGCAGGATTTTGTGATGTACAAAATCTCCGCGCGCCATCTGTGTGGACGCACAAATGACGGCCAAGTGGGACAGGCCCTTTAGCTGCTCACTTTCCACATGAGCAGCAACAAGGGAGGTTTTATTGGATGCCAATTCTCTGGATGCTTTAAAGAGAAAGTTAGATAGAGTTCTTAAAGATAGCGGAGTCAAGGGATGGTGAGAAGGCAGGAACGGGGTACTGATTGTGCATGATCAGCCATGATCACAATGAATGGCGGTGCTGGCTCGAAGGGCCGAATGGCCTACTCCTGCACCTATTGTCTATTGTCTATTGATGAATTTTCTTCCCATTCAGGTCAGCACAGTTTGTCCCATCTATTGGCTCCGATGAAATCCAGAATGTTTTTTTGCACCCATTCCATAAAACATCTAATGCAGAGATCTAATATTCTACTTCCGTGGTGAAGGAGGTAGAATATTACAATCGCCATGAAAAAGGAGTTATTGGACAAAAAGTCCAAGTGAGTTGTCATAAGTTGTCAGCTGATGTTGTTTCTGCTTCTATATAGGACCACCCTGCTCGGCATCACAGGGTGGTCTTTGGCTGCAATGTTAATAGGTTGCTGGCTGGGGTAATAGTTGAGATTGATGCAATCTGATTCAAAAAATCTATGTGGCGGAATGTAGGAAGAACCAGAAGTTGAAATATTGGTAACACTTGGGTTTAACCTTTGATTTGTCAATGAGAAAGAGCACAAAAAAACCCTTCAGGTACCACACGAATAAACACTATTGATGATAAATTAAATGGCTGGTAATGATTCACAAACTGGAAATCATATGTGGTACTTGAAGACTAAATTGTGCGTAGATTTCTAAATGCCAGTTTTCTCAGTCATTGGTTATTTTTGTTTTATAAACAATTTCATCTTTCTAATTAGGTGATGCATAATTGACGCCAAATGCGTCATAATACATCTTAATCATGAAAGCACATCTTTGACAAAACGTAAAAGCAAAGATACTTCCACAAAGATGTTACATGATCATTTGAAAATCTATATTACTAAAAGTCTGATCTTGACCACTTCCTGTTGTTCTGTATATTGATTTTAGAAAAAACGCTACCACTTACAGCTGTGATATTTGGCCATCTTACTCAGTCCCCCTCCGCTGCGCAGGACAAGAGGATTTTTTCCCATCAATGAAAAATAAAAAAATTATTAGTGTTTAAAAAATGTTGAGATTCTCTCTTCCAGAGGGACTATAAAACCCGGAAGTGTTGAGTGCCTCAGTAGGTCTCTGCAAGATGGGGGAATGAGAGGGTCACGTCTCTCAGCCTGAGCTGTGAATAACACTGAACACATGTTTACTGAACTGTTGTGGTTTTACTAACCCGTCAGTGCCCTTAATGTGGTTTAAAATTATAGTTTGGAAATACTAAAGCTGTGTTGCCTTTGGTTTTTGAAATGCTAAAGCTGTGTTGCCTTTGGTTTGGAAATGCTAAAGCTGTGTTGCCTTTGGTTTGGAAATGCTAAAGCTGTGTTGCCTAATTAAAGTTGCCTTGCCTTCTATATAATTAAAAGTCTAATCTAGACCACTTCTTGTTTGCACTTTATATTGAGTTTAGAAAAAAATCTACCACACACGGCTGATTTTTGGCCATCTTGCTCAGTCTCCCTCTGCTCATCAGGTGCCAAGGATCTTTCCCATCGATAAAAAATTAAAAGAATTATTAATTTTAAATAATATTGAGATTCTCTCTCCTGTCAACGACGCCATGAAGGTCATGCCCCTTCTGGTGGGAAGGGGGGTGGGACTATAAAACCCAGAAGTGTGGGCGTGGCTCAGACTCTGCAAGATGGAGGAGGGAGAGGTCACGACTCGCTGTCTTCAGTGGCCTTGCACCTGCTTGAAATGGTATGAAACTGCACTTGACTTTGGTGGCTTTGCACCCTGCTTGAAATGGAATTTCAAGGAATAGCCGTGAGTCAACTGTCAGCTCACCAACCGTGAGTGTGTGAGCTGCCAGCACACCAGGCTTGAGTGACTGAGCCACAAGCCAAATAATCCATTTGGCCCACAATGTCCATACTAGCCCTCTGGAAACCAGTCCCTTCAGCCCACAACACCCATTATAGCACTCCCCCCCCCCCCCCCCCCCCCCCACCCACCCACTGGCCACCAATATTGGAATTGCTGGAGAGGTAGAATACCGTGTGATGGTGGTACCTTAATTGGACTGCCAGAGGCCATAATGGAGACTATGAGGTTGGGGAAAAGTTTCATTGGAAACTTAGCCAGACCCGAAATGTCACCCCTTCCTTCTCTCCAGAGATGCTGCCTGGTCCGCTGAGTTACTCCAGCATTTTGTGTCTACCTTCAATTTAAACCAGCATCTGCAGTCCTTTCCTACACATAGGACAGTTCTCCTTCAGTTTTGGAGATGATGAGTAATTTTGTTTCAACAAACTCTCTTTCAAGAGAGAGCTAGATAGGGCTCTTAAAGATAGCAGTCAGGGGATATGGGGAGAAGGCAGGAATGGGGTACTAATTGGGGATAGTCAGCCATGATCACATTGAATGATGGTGCTGGCTCGAAGGGCCGAATGGCCTACTCCTGCACCTATTGTCTATTGTTTATTGTCTATTGTCTATAACAAACTCAAACCAAGTGATTGAATTTGTTGGAGACGCAAGGAACTACAGCTGAATCTCGAGCAAAACACAGTGCTGAAGGAACTCAATGGGTCAGGCAGCATTTGTGTAGAGGATCGACAAGTGACGTTTCGGGTTGGGACCCCCTCTTGTCACCAACTTCACGCCCATTGCAGAATCCTCAAAAATTTAAATCATGTTCACTGGGAAAACTCAGTAGTTCACCAGCCTGATAAAATGACACCCAAGCGACTATAACCCATTCTTTTTCTTCCTGCATAAAGTTACAACACTTCTGGAGGGGAATATTTGATACCTTTTCCAAAATACTAAATTGGACCCAGATATAAAACTGATCATATTAGGTATGTCAGAGTCTGGTTCTAAGCTAACGATATTTCAAAGATATATGTTTGCTCAACTACGGCTTAAATTTTGGAAACAGACAACAGTCCTTACAGTGAAGATGTGGATTACAGATGTAACCATATAACCATATAACAATTACAGCACGGAAACAGGCCATCTCGACCCTTCTAGTCCGTGCCGAACACGTATTCTCCCCTAGTCCCATACACCTGCGTTCAGACCATAACCCTCCATTCCTTTCCCGTCCATATAACTATCCAATTTATTGTTAAATGATAAAAACAAACCTGCCTCCACCACTTTCACTGGAAGCTCATTCCACACAGCCACCACTCTCTGAGTAAAGAAGTTCCCCTTCATGTTACCCCTAAACTTCTGTCCCTTAATTCTCAAGTCATGTCCCCTTGTTTGAATCTTCCCTACTCTCAGTGGGAAAAGCTTATCCACGTCAACTCTGTCTATCCCTCTCATCATTTTAAAGACCTCTATCATGTCCCCCCTTAACCTTCTGCGCTCCAAAGAATAAAGCCCTAATATGTCCGAGACACTACACTTGGAAAACATTAGGCTTGTCTTGTCGGAAAAAAACATCAATTTCTTAAGACATGGATACCCTTTACTGAATTTTTACAACAATAGAATGGTGAAACACAAATTTAAATTTAAATCCGCTGCTACGATGGGCAAGGGGGAGGGGCAAGGTATATCTCCATCTTTTGTTATTCCTGTTTCTCTCTGCTGCACTGCTTTGGTGGCTTATGGGTCTTTTTCTTGTTCATTTCTATTTTATCCCTTCATTTTTTCCTTTCTTGTTTTCTTGTTCTCCCTTTGTTTCCTTTTTTTTCCGTCTTTTAATTTAGTTTATAAGGTTAATAATGAAGCTATCCAATAATTGTATAATTGAAGATGCCGAACGTTTCATTCTTGTACAATTGCTTCTAATAAAATAAAAATTTTAATTATAGAAAATACCACCCAAGACCCAATGCTGGCCACATCTCAATATGACCAGTTCTGCCGATGAGATCATTTTGTGTGACCTCTATGAAACAATTTTTTGATCATCGTCTCTAGGCAAACAGAATGCTGTGATATTTGGCCATGTTTGTATATCGTGTCAACAGTGTTCTTTAAACACCGGCATTGATTTAAGCTGTTTCACCGAAAGGAATAATGTCAGACAATACACTTTTCAGCCATTTATTTATTTTAAAGAGGAAAAGTAACCTGGGCTTTGTAGTTTCAGCAAAATTATTACGTCTGTTGGAATATTCCTCATGCAACCGGTGCCGAGATCAGCTTTGGTATGTGCATTTCAATGACATGACTTCCAGACTAGATTTGGGTTACTGCTTGTCAATTTATAATAGTCGATCACTATTTCACTTACATGGTCTGTGAGACTGGCCTACTGTCTCTGTCATTGTCTCAGTAATGGGTAAGGTAGACAGCAATGTTATGTCTTGTGCATGGGGAAGAATAAATTGGCCACTTCTAAAAGAATATTGTAGTTGATCAGACAAAATGTGGTCAGATTAATTGGCCTTTAGACTAAATGAGGGAACAATTGGCTCTAATTTATTTTGCAATGTCATTATACAATTGCTGCTGCAGCCAGGCTTGGAGCTCTAGCTTCTGATTGTACTCAAGACCTTGACAGCAGAACTGTACATTGGAGGCCAAGTATCATTGTCTAAATTAATAGGGACAACACCATGCAGAGTAGATCTCGACTCGTTCATTTTCACCCTCTAGGTAAGGCCCCACTGATTTTAGGATTGCAATTAATCTAATTTGTCGAAACATTAGTCGCGTCGATTTACTGAAATTTGAGAAAGTCTGAACCAGATTGGACCCGTGAATGAACTCCACAGGACTCTTGACAGAGAACTGGCAATCCACTCACGACATTTTGCCAAATGTTCAACCCAGTGATGTCAATTGTATTCAACCTCGCATTTACATTCCTTGCACAATGCAACAAAGATTCCATTATTAATCAAATACTTTTGCATTTCGGATGACAAAAGGCAGATTAAAAAAAAAGAAAAAGTGGCTCTGTTAATTAAGTTTGTACAGGTTAGGTGAACATTGGAGGTCTTGCCGTTGGAGGTCTATTTTGTAATCGATGTAAATACTGTGAGGTCTCTTCATTTCAGGGGTGTCCTTCACTGGGATTGCTATTTTTTATGAGAACCATCTATTTTTTTAGCCGTGTTAAAGGGTTATTGTTGAAGGTACCAGACTGGCATCCTGAGGTCTGGCACATAAAGAGCCCTGGAATAAAGAGCTCGTAACAACCATGGTGTCGGGATAATTCCCTCGCGACGCGAGTGACTATCAAATTGTAACTACTTTATTCACAATTAAGGGCCTGTCCCACCATGCAAATTAATAGGGACCCAAGAGCTCTCCCGAGTTTAAAAAAAAAAATCAAACGCGTGGTATTCTACGAACTCCTACGACCTTCCACGAGTATGTTTACGAGCTCCCATGAGTAAAAAGTAACCATTTTTTTCATCACGAGTATTTTTTTTACTCGTGAAGTTTTTCAAAAGTTTTTCAAACCGTCAAAAATGTCCACCAGTAAAAAAATACTCGTGATGAAAAAAATGGTTTATTTTTACTCGTACGAGCTTGTGAACTTACTTGTGGAATGTCGTAGGAATTCGTAGAATACCACGAGTTTGATTTTTTTTTAACTTGGGAGAGCTCTTGGGTAAACTCGCATGGTGGGACAGACCCTTAAGCATTCGATACTCTCCAGACAAGGAAACCATGTCATTATAATCATAATCATACTTTATCAGCCAAGTATGTTTTGCAACATATGAGGAATTTAATTTGCCATACAGTCATATCAATAAAAAACAACAGAACACACAAAATACATTTTAACATTGACATCCACCACGGTGACTCCTCCACAAAAAAAAAAGTTCAATCTCTTCCCTTCTTTGTTCTCCCGTGGTCGGGGTCCTCGAGCCTTCCGTTGACGGGATGATCTTGGATCCCGTAGCCGGCGGCCGGGGCTTTGTGTCGGGGCGATCAAGCTCCTGCATCAGGGGGATGTCAGCTCCCTGCGCCGGGCGATCTACCCTGGGTCGGAGCTGGTCATTTCCCCCCACCCCCACCCCCACCCCCCCCCCCCCACCCCCCACATTAAACAAACTAGAGAACAATAACACAAACTTTTAAAACTCACTAAAAATAACAAAATAAATACAAACAGACAGACAGACTGTTGGCGAGGCTGCCATCATGCAGCGCCCCTTGGTGGTAACACTAGGCTGTGCTGAAGATTCAAGGCATGGTAGTATTTTAATATAATTTTTTAATAGCATAAAAGCAAGGTTGCTCACATAGGCTTGTTCACAAGGTTAACTATTGTCATCCAGCATTCTGTAATTTTCGACTGAGAAACAGGCTTCTTTATCTATTTAAGATGACTAGAGCCATCTAGTTGTAACCTCTTCTTTTGTGACTTGTTTCTGACTGAAGATAGACAAAAAATGCTGGAGTAACTCAACGGGACAGGCAGCAATTCTGGAGAGAAGGAATGGGTGACGTTTCGGGACGAGGCAATTCTTCAGACTGTTTCTGACTGTATGGGCCACCTGTACCAGACATGGATAGCCTAGGTCTGAAGGGTACAGTACGATCACTGGACTAAAGTTTAATTCCCATGGAGTGAAGTGCTGCGTTGTTAAAAGACAAAATGGAAGAACTGCTCAGTTCTTCCCACAAACCCGCCGTTTGTCCTATGAGGGAGATATTCATGAGTTGCATGAAAGCATTATCAGTATTACATTGAAGCATGCTGTGTTGTGGCTCAACTGTGAGACGGGAGCACTGTTTTGATAAGCAGAGCGCTCGGATGAGTCAGTGATAGCTGCAACAGTACATAGATGGTGACAACATCAGCTAAAATAATAATAGCACATTTTAAAATGGTCTTAAACGTCAGGGAGCCGCCCCCACCAGTCAAAGGGTTTTATTTGCGAGTTCTTATGCATGGTGTGGGTATGTTCTTGAATAATCCTTACATCGGTTTCAAATAATTTATCTCACTTAGAGAAGAAGCATCAGGATTCATTGAGGACTGTACAAACTCTCTCCTGGGCTACTAGGAGAAAGTCTAAAGCCATTCGATTTTGAATAACCATTTTGGAACGGGACTGGGTCTCGGATTGAAGGGCCGAAATAGCATCAACCGTCCTGTTCTCTATTTAAGGTCATAAGTGATAGGAGCAAAATGAGGAGGAGAGATGGCGAGAGAGGGAATGCAAAGGTTACTTGAAGTTAGAGAAGTCAATATTCATATCGCTGGTTGCCCAAGCAAAATATGAGGTGCTGCTCCTCCGATTTGCATTTGGACTCACTCGGACAATTGAGGAGACCCAGGACAGAATGTTTTCACCTAGGCCACAGCTAACAATAGCCCATTTCCTTGAACAATACTACCTTTTTGCACATCGTTCATTAGTTTGTTCTATATCTCTCTACACCCCTGTCTATATTTCTCATTTCCCTTTCCCTTGACTCTCAGTCTGAAGAAGGGTCTTGACCCTAAACGTCACCTATTCCTTCTCTCCAGAGATGCTGTCTGTCCCTCCAAGTTACTCCAGTTTTTTGTGTCTATCTTTGGTTTAAACAAATAAGATTATTAAGGGATTGGACACGCTAGACGCATGTTCCCGATGTTGGGGGAGTCCAGAACCAGGGACCACAATTTACAAATGAGGGGTAGGCCATTTATAACAGAGATGAGGAAAACCTTTTTCACCCAGAGTGTTGTGAATCTGTGCAATTCTCTGCCTCAGAGGGTGGTAGAGGCCAATTCTCTGGATGCTTTCAAGAGAGTTAAAGATAGCGGAGTCAAGGGATATGGGGAAAAGGCGGGAACGGGGTACTGATTGTGGATGACCAGCCATGATCACAGTGAATGGTGGTGCTGGCTCGAAGGGCCAAATGGCCGACTTCTGCACCTATTGTTTATTGTCTATTGGCTCGTGGATGCTTCAGGGATCGGGACTAGACCCATTGCTATTTGTGGCTTCTATCAATGATTTGCAAGGGAATGTAGAAGGCAAATTTGTAAGATAACCCTCAAGTGAGTGGCATTGTCGACAGTGAAGATGGTTATCAAATATTACAGCAGGATCTTGATAAGTTGGGCATGTGGGCTGGGGAGATGTTAATTGAGTTTAATGTAGATAAGAGCGAGGTATTGCATTGAGGCAAGTCAAAGCAGGGTAGGATCTTCATAGTGAATGACAGGTCCCTGGGGAGTGTTGTAGTGAAGACTGCCTGGCCATAGTCCCTTGAAAGTAGCATCATACTTACAGTACATTGGTCAGGGTACTTGCTATAGAAGATAGACACAAAATGCTGGAGTAACTCAGCGGGACAGGCAGCAACTCTCTGGAGAAAAGGAATGGGTGACGTTTTGGGTCAAGACCCTCGGCCACTGAAGAAATGGTGGGAAAGTTGGTACAGTGCGTTTCCTGCAGGATGTGGGAAATAAGGGACACCGCTGGAGCTTCTGGAAACTACACCTGCAGAAATTGTGTCCAGGTGCAGCTCCTGAATGAACATACTGGGGAACTGGAGAAGCAGCTGGATGACCTCAGGGCCATCTGGGAAAACGAGTTTCCTGGACAAGACCTACAGTGAGGTTGTCATGCCAAGGATACAGGAAACATAGAAATTAGGTGCAGGAATATGCCATTCGGCCCTTCGAGCCTGCACCGCCATTCAATATGATCATGGCTGATCATCCAACTCAGTATCCCGTACCTGCCTTCTCTCCATACCCTCTGATCCCCTTCGCCACAAGGGCCACATCTAACTCCCTCTTAAATATAGCCAATGAACTGGCCTCAATTACCCTCTGTGGCAGAGAGTTCACACATGCACTGACTACACCGCCCAACACGGACTTCCATCTGTATATATGTATATATGTATGTAGCGCCGCAGAATTTGTGCACCTATTCCACCCCCCCACCCCCCATATCCCTTCTGTTTTTTGTTTTTTCTGTTTCTTGTTTTTTGTGCTAAATTGAATGTATGCACTGAGTACGAGCAGCTTTCAGTTTCACTGTACATGTATAGTGACAATAAATGGCATATTCTATTCTATATTCTATTCTATATTCTATATTCTATAATTATATATTCCAGAGATTCACCACTCTCTGTGTGAAAAAAGTTCTCCTCATCTCGGTTTTAAAGGATTTTCCCCTTATCCTTAAGCTGTGACCCCTTGTCCTGGACTTCCCCAACATCGGGAACAATCTTCCTGCATCTAGCCTGTCCAACCCCTTAAGAATTGTGTAAGTTTCTATAAGATCCCCTCTCAATCTCCTAAATTCTAGAGAGTATAAACCAAGTCTATGCAGTCTTTCTTCATAAGACAGTCCTGACATCCCAGGAATCAGTCTGGTGAACCTTCTCTGCACTCCCTCTATGGCAATAATGTCCTTCCTCAGATTTGGAGACCGAAACTGCACGCAATACTCCAGGTGTGGTCTCACCAAGTCCTGTACAACTGCAGTAGAACCTCCCTGCTCCTATACTCAAATCCTCTTGCTATGAAAGCCAACATACCATTCGCTTTCTTTACTGCCTGCTGCACCTGCATGCCTACCTTCAATGACTGGTGTACCATGACACTCAGGTCTCGCTGCATCTCCCCCTTTCCCAATCGGCCACCATTTAGATAATAGTCTGCTTTCCCGTTTTTGCCACCAAAATGGATAACCTCACATTTATCCACATTATACTGCATCTGCCAAACATTTGCCCACTCACCCAGCCTATCCAAGTCACCTTGCAGTCTCCTAGCATCCTCCTCACACCTAACACTGCCCCCCAGCTTAGTGTCATCCGCAAACATGGAGATATTGCCTTCAATTCCCTCATCCAGATCATTAATATATATTGTAAATAGCTGGGGTCCCAGTACTGAGCCTTGCGGTAACCCACTAGTCACTGCCTGCCATTGTGAGGAAGAGTGGAGGTGAGTGACTGTGAAAAAGAGGTGTAAACGTGGAGTGCAGGAGATCCCGGTGGCTGTACATGATGAAAACGGGTACACCCTCATGAGAGCTGTTGGGGCAGATGACACTTCCAGTCTGAGCAGCGGACAGGTTGGCGGCTTCAATCCTAGCGATGAGACTCGACCTGGCGAGACCGACTTCGGGCAGAGCTATAGTGGTGGATGACTCCACTGTCCAAGGAGCGGACAGGAGATTCTGTGGAGGCAGGCAAGACTCGAGGATGGCCTGTTGCCTCCCTCAAATTGTCTCGGACCGACCAGAACATCCTCGAGAGAGAAGGTGAATATCCGGCAGTAGTTGTGCACGTAGGCACAAACGACGTTGGGAAGAAGAGGAAGGAGGTTGTGCAAATGAGTTTAGAGAACTAGGAAGAAGACTGTAAAGCTGGACTTCCAGAGTGGTTATCTCTGGATGGCTGAGGGGCTGGTGCAGGGAGCAGGGATTTACATTTGTCACTGGGATACAGGAAGAGTTACAAAAGACTCCTAAATTAATGGAAGGAAAGTTCGAGAAGGGATAAGAGAGTAAGATCAGGGGCAATAGTGGCCGGTGTGAGAGGGGAGGTGAATACCAAAGTTAAAGTATTGTATATGAATGCGTGAAGTACAAGAAATAAAGTGGAAGAGCTTGAGGCTCAGTTAGAAATTGGCAAGTTTGAAGTTGTGGGAATTACAGAGACATGGCTGCAGAGGGACATGGCTGGGAACTGAATATTCAAGGGTATACCTCCTATAGAAAGGACAGGCAGGTGGGCAGAGGGGGTGGGGTAGCTCTGTTTGTGAGTAATGAAATTCAGTCCCTTGCAAGGGGTGACATAGAATCAGGAGGTGAGCAGTCAGTATGGATAGAACTAAGAAATTGTAAGGGTAAAAAGACCCTCATGGGAGTTATCTACAGCATGGATATAGGGTGCAAGTTGAATCAGGAGTTAAAATTGGCATGTAGCAAAGGTAATGCTACAGTGGTTACGGGAGATTTCATCATGCAGATAGACTAGAAAAATCAGGTTCGTACTGGACCCCAAGAAAGGGACTTTGTTGAGTGCCTCCATGATGGATTCTTACAGCAGCTTGTACTGGAGCCAAGCAGGGAGAAGGCAATTCTGGATTTAGTTTTGTGTAATGAACGGGATTTGATAAGGGAACCAAGGTAAAAGAGCCATTAGGAGGTAGAGACCATAATATGTTAAGTTTTAATCTCCCATTTGAGAGGGATGGGAAAATTGGAAGTCAGTATTGCAGTTGAGCAAAGGGGACGATGGAGGCATGGGGGACGAGCTGGCCAAAGTTGACCGGAAAGAGACCCTAGCAGGGATGACAGCGTACCAACAATGGCAGGAATTTCTGGGAATGATACTGATGGTTCAGGATCAGTTCATTCCAAAGAAATATTCTAAGGTGAGCAAGCGGAGACCGTGGTTGACATGGGAAGTCAAGGACAGTATAAAAAAAAAGTGAAACGTATAACATAGCAAAGATGAGTGGGAAGCCAGAGGATTGGAAAACTTTTAAAGAGCAATAGAAGATAACTTAAAAGGCAATACGGGGAGGAAAGATGAGGTACGAAGGTAAGCTAGCCAAGAAATTGTGGACACATTGCTGATCATTTTCCAATGTTCTATAGATTCAGGATCAGTTCCTGTAGATTGGAGGGTAGCTAATGTTATCCTGACCAGTTAGCCCGACATTGGTGGTGGGGAAGATGCTGGAGTCAATTATAAAAGATGAAATAGCAGCACATTTGGATAGCAGTTACAGGGTCGGTCTGAGTCAGCATGGATTTACGAAAGAGAAATCATGCTGACTAATCTTCTGGAATTTTTTGAGGATGTAACTAGGAAAATGGACAAGGGAAAGCCAGTGGATGTAATATACCTGGTCAAGCCTTTGATAAGGTCTACACAGGAGATTAGTGGGCAAAATTAGAGCACATGGTATTGGGGGTAGAGTGCTGACATGGATAGAAAATTGGTTGGCAGACAGGAAACAAAGAGTAGGGATTAACGGGTCCCTTTCAGAATGGCAGGCAGTGACTAGTGTGGTACCGCAAGGTTCGGTGCTGGGACCGCAGCTATTTACAATATACATCAATGATTTAGATGAAGGGATTAAAAGTAACATTAGTTAATTTGCAGATGACGCAAAGCTGGGTGGCAGTGTGAACTGTGAGGAGGATGCTATGAGGATGCAGGGTGACAGGTCGGGTTTGTGGGCAAATGCATGGCAGGTGCAGTTCAACACACGATAAACATGAACATTTATCATAAACATCACACACACACAGCGCTGTCTGAGTGAAATTCATGCGGTGCAGCAAGGTTAATGCTGGAATTAAGGCAGTGAAAGCACAGTGTACAGGAACTGTCACGTAAGTCCTTTAAAAGAGGGGGAGAGAGAGTGGGGGGGAGAAGGGAGAAGGGGAGACAACTTTTAAGAAGCCAGAGATACACGGTTGTGAAGCTCGGGGGACATCGGGGGACATTTAACATTACCGGCCGGTCATCCTCGGTTCTGAAAACTGCTGCTTACATCTTTTTACCCAATGAGCCAATGGAATTCACTGGTCGGCACCGACTACACACTACGAGAATCTACAATAACCTTCGACCTCCTGACAACCCACTACCACTGCACCAACAGCCCAGGAATGTTCCCAGAATGCAGCAACTTCTCACGCCCATGAAGACTACTACCCGGTAACCACCCGCAAACATGTGATGACCGTGTGGCGATCGCATAGTCTTCTACAGTCGCCTAATAAGTCGCCAGTGGGGCAGGTCCATTAGACTTTGTCTGCAATTTCTCATCATCACATTAGCATAATCCACATCCTTATTTACTAATTATTAGACCTCACGATTGTTTACCCTACAACAGTTTGCGTTATCGTGACGAAAAATGTTGTTCTGACCTGTAAAAACAATAAAGCCGTTCCTTATCCAATGTGGGGAGAGAAAGACGCAGCTCAATGACATATCATCAACATGAAACACTAACTTCCCCCCCCCCATAAATGCTCTGATCTGCTGAGTATTTCTAGCATAATCTATTGTTATTTCTTCTGTATCTTTTGCATTTCTTATCAAATGTAATGTTTTAGAATTTTGCGTCCATATTCCTTTTCCTTTCACAAGTTATAAACAGTTAGACAGGTACATGGATAGGACAAGTTTGGAGGGATGTGGACCAAGCACAGGTAGTTGGGACATGTTGGCCGGTGTGGGCAAGTTGGGCCGAAGGGTCTGTTTCCACACTATATTTAAGTGGTAAACTGTTTTTATGAAGTCCTCTGATTCCATGTATTGTAACTTAAGGGGCTGTCCCACTACGGTGACCTAATTCAGGAGTTTAGAAGAGTTTAGGAGAGTTAAAAAAAACCCGTCATGTTGAAGACCTCCTTCAACTATGTAGAAGACTTCCTTCGGCTATGTAGAAGATTAGCTTCGGGAAAATTGGACACCGAATAGTGGAGAGTGAAGACGACTTCCTTCCATCTCCTTCGACCTGCCTCCGACTATGTTGAAGACTATTTACCTTTGACTACCTTGGACTACCTCGATTACCTACGAATAACATGCCGAGCTTACTACGACCTACTTCGACTAAACCTACGAGTAATAAAAATATAGATATTTTCGGTGGCGACCTTTTTTTACTCGCGGGTATTTTTCAACATGTTGAAAAATACGCCGCGACCCAGCTAAGGCCTCAAGTACACGGGGACAACTCTCGAGCATGAAGGAGAGTTACAAAGACCTCCTAGGACGATGCTGCGAGTATGAGTCGAGGGTAAACTCGCCAGAACTCGCGAATTAGCTCTCCGCAGTGGGACAGCCACTTTAACTCCTCACAAAATGGCACAGTGCAATAAATAACATTGTTTTTTCTGCTTATAATAAAGTCTTACAATTGTCAATTGGAAGCGCTCTTTGACTTGATATACTTTGGGGCAATATTGAGCCCGATTCCCTTTTGGAATTTTGGTATGAAGAATGAAACTTCCTAGAACTGTTTTTTTTTTGTTCCAAATTATGGCCCTGCGGGCAATCTTTACAATTATGCCTTTCTCAGTCTGGGAATTTTTTGTTCCTCTTTAATTAAATTGCCAAACATGCATCCTTTCCAGATGTATTTAAAAATGGGGGCTGATAACTTGTTCCAATAAATGTAGTTTGTGGCCCTCACATTGATTTATTCTCAAATATTGTTTGAGATTAATGGCAAAAGACACATCACATCACAACACATCTAGTCTCAAATGCAGCAAATCTCCACTAGAGAATCCAAATAGACCGTGTCCCTTCTGGGAATCCAAATAAACACATCAGAATCTGGCCCCTGGTGTTGCATGAGATTGTTATTCATGGTAAAGCAAGGAACAGTTAGTAAACAAACAATGTAAGGCTTGCAGAGAAGGCTTTAGAAATTACTTTTACTGAAATAACTGGAAGAAAAATACAACACAAACAGGTTGTGTCGCATCCCAGCATGTTATCTGTCCATTTCCCTACACAGATGCTGCTTGACCTGCTGAGTTCCTTCAGCACTTTGTATTTTGTTTAGTTATTTGGCTTCCAATTTAATGCTGATGTCATTAATTACAGTAGTGTAAGAATGTGAGACTGTTTCTTTCAGTCTGAGAAGGACATTTTAGCTCACTGAAAGATAGACACAAAATGCTGGAGTAACTCAGCGGGTCATGCGGCATCTCTGGAGAAAAGGAATAGGTGACATTTTGGGTTGAGACACTTCTTCAGACTGTTTCAGTCCTAAAAGCAACCTTCCACAATCACTTCCTTCCAAGAAGCCAATTTTCTCTCCATCCAGCTATCTCTCCTTGGATCCCAAACACTCTGACCTTCCAGAGGAGCCTGTCATGTGGAACCTTGTCAAATGCAATGACCTAATAATAAAGAAAAATGCCATTTTGTGCAATAATGACAAAGGCCTCCTCATGCTCCTTGCTTTGTCTGCAGCCACAAGACCATCGACAAAGCATAATTCCTTATCGCGAAAACACCTTTTGTTGGCTATGGAGAAGAGATTCATCTTGTTCCATTTTATATCTTCAATTATAAACAAGCAATGCCTATTCATCCCAATCCCGTGTCATAATCTCTGGTGATTTGAAAGATCTCTCCTCGGCTCCCTCCCTACCTGTTTCCCCTGGCACCATCATCCAAAATCACACTGGATGCCACAAGCACTTTAACAACATCCAGATAGAACTCACTCACCAGCTTCTTGATACCTCCCTAATTGCCATAAGATTAGCATGGTGATCGGACTCCAAGGACTGAATGAGCACAAAGTTCTTTGAATAGTATATTGGGAAGATTGAACCGTTTGGACCACCGTGTGTTAATGGCTAACTGCGGCATTGTAGGGAGGCATCAGCATGCTGCATTGTGGGTCAAGATGTGTTCCCGTGTCAAAGCCTGTGGAGCGATGCCAGGTCCGTGCTCAGTATACACGAGCGTGTTCCAGCTGAGGACTTGTCCAGAAGTACCAGCAAGCTCCAATGCATGTTGTAGTGTCTTTAGACTGCAGAACTTGAAGAGAAGTGCAGAATTGGAAGAACTCCGGTAATCACCACCTGTATACTGTAGCAGTGAAATCGAGGTTTGCTCAGATTAATGCATACGAATGAATCCAGGGAGACAGTAGTGAGTCCGTACCAACTACTCTTCATGGCCTTCTTCGACCTCACTATACCTCTTGATTCCGTCAATAAGCAGGGATTGTGCGTCACTTTCTTCAAATTTGTATGACCACAGAAACTATTGTCCATCTTACGTTTGCTTCATGATGGCATCATTGGCATGATACAAAACCCACTGGACCAATCTAGGTCACGGTGGCGCAGCGTTAGAGTTGCTGCTTTACAGCGAATGCAGTGCCGGGGACCCGTGTTCGATCCCGACTATGGGTGCTGTCTGTACGGAATTTGTACATTCTCCCCGTGACCGTGTGGGTTTTCACCGAGATTTTTGATGATTTCCTCCCACACTCCAAAGACATAGAAACATAGAAACATAGAAAATAGGTGCAGGAGTAGGCCATTCGGCCCTTCGAGCCTGCACCGCCATTCAATATGATCATGGCTGATCATCCAACTCAGTATCCCATCCCTGCCTTCTCTCAATACCCCCTGATCCCTTAGCCACAAGGGCCACATCTAACTCCCTCTTAAATATAGCCAATGAACTGACCTCAACTACCTTCTGTGGCAGAGAACAGGCCCCTCATCTGTGCTGGACATGACGCCAACTTAAAGACTTATCTGCCTGCATGTGATCCAATCCCTCTATTCTCTGCATATCCACATGCCTATCCAAAAGCCTCTTAAAAACGCCACTATTGCATCTGTCTCCACCACCACCCCTGACAGCACGTTCCAGGCACCCACCACCTTCTGTGCAAAAAAAGTTCTCCGCACATCTCCTTCAAACTTTGCCCCTCTCACCTTAAAGACGAACAGGTTTGTAGGTTAATTGGCTTGGTAAATGTAAAAATTGTCCCTAGTGTGTGTAGGATAGTGTTAATGTGCGGGGATCGCTGGTCTGTGTGGACACGGTGGTCCGAAGGGCCTGTTTCCGCGCTGTGTCTCTAATCTAAAAGTGAGGAGCAGTAGCAATGTCCCATTACACCGCACCTTCTGTAATCTCCCAGTAGGAGTGGATCTTCAGAGCTATAGTGAAACCTTTCAAATGGGCCTGTCTCACTTAGGCGACTTTTTAGGCGACTATAGGAAACTACGGTGACAGATACCGGAGGCTGCATTGTCTTACCTTATCGTAGCATGTCGTAGGTTGTGGTCGTAGGTGGACGTCCTAATTGCTCGCCGGTTGTCGGTAGCTTGCCACAGCTGGACGTCGACTAGGTGGCAGGTTGTTGTAGACATTGTCGTAGACCTGCTACGACTATGGCAATCGCCAAAAAAATCGCCTAAGTGGGACAAGCCCATTGGTGTATGGGGTGATAGCAGGTTGGTGCGGACTCGCTGGGATTAAGGGCCTGTTTCCATGCTGTATCTCTCTAAACTAAACTTTTAAATCATGCAAGGTCTCCCCTCTCCATATATGTTATCGTCTCCACTTTCTTGATAGACCTCTGGAATATCTGTGCTTCTATGATTGGGGTCTTTTGCCTCAAACTCAATTGTTCCACTTTTGGTGACAGACATTCAGCCATCATAGGCCTGAGCTATGAAATCTTTCTCTTTCATTCCTAGGGTATTAGTTAAAACCTACCTAGTTTTTCATCCGCTCCAACATTTTCTTATGCACCAGCACATTAATTTTTCGTTTCAGGCAATGATAAAAGCACGACATAAACTAGAAGGGTTTGAAGAAGGGTTTTGACCCAAAATGTTGCCTATTTCCTTCATTCCATAGATGCTGCCTCACCCGCTGAGTTTCTCCAGCATTTTTGTCTACCTTCCATTTTCCAGCATCTGCAATCCTTTCTTAAACATAAACTAGAATCTGTCGTTAAAAGAGCATGGTCAGATTAGTACAATCTTACAGAGAATGAGAATTTGACAGTTTTCTCCTCGAAAGTGTACAGTGACTCGCAAAACGTAACAGCGTTGGCAAACTGATTCTTTGCTTCATTCCTGCAAACGCTGCGTTGGCTGCTACACTGATCTAAGCTGTTTTTGCTTGGAAAGTCCTTTAAAACTATAGTTTTAGTGTTTAAAATTGGCCAAACTGGCTTGCCACTCCCGCTATGCTTTGACAGTGTCTCTCTGGAGACTGAAATACCATCCATCTGGCAGACAGCCCCCAAAGGTCTAGCAGGAATATGGACATATGCCTCTGGAATTAATCTGAAGCTGGAGAGATACCATTTGAAGCTGAACGAAATGGACACCTTGCAAAAGTGTGATGATAACATCTGTATGTAGAACAGATTATTTTGACAGGATTTTGATATGCCAGACTCTAAAACCTTTATCCAATTATGAAGCACAAAGACGGCCAATCCACTGTACTAGTTGATTTCACTTAACATTAAACTTGGTCCCCTGAGTTTGCAGTTATACATTTACTCACACACTCTTTATTTTAAGGCCTCTTCACTTATTATCACTGCATCGAGGATAGTACTTTCACACTTTCAGCCACACTGATGTCACTATTGAAAATATGTTCATAGTGGATTAATCATCTTCATGTCTGCCTCACATTTGAAAGACATCTGGATAGGTACATGGATCGGAACGGTTTAGAGGGATATGTGTCAAATGCAGGCAGGTAAAACTAGTGTAATGGAGCACCTTGGTCAGCATCGGCAAGTTGGGCTGAAAGGCTCATTTCCGTGCTGTGTTACTCTAGATATTTTCTTGGGTTCAGTAATAGTGGTCTCTTCCATTGTAGTCCTTGTGATTTACTTCAGAGCCAAGATTTTATATGATATTGACTCTTAATATATTACAACTTACATATTGATGGAATTTTATGAAGGTAGGACAATCATTCATGCCCAAGAAAAGTAGTCTACCACTCAGCCTTGTCTGGTCATTGAAGTATATACTCTAGTCTTTATTCCAGGTTACCTTCTTAACTCAGAGGACCTGCTCAATCCTTGGATCTTTTATATGATTTGCTTATCAAAACTATTGTTTTCAATCCTTCTGACCAAACTCCATGACCATTCAAGAATTCACCAGTGTCCTGGTGTCAAGATGACAACCTTTTTCTCAATGTCAGCAAGACAAAGGAGATAGTGATTGATTTTAGGAAGCAAAGTGGTACGCATTCCCCAGTTTGCATTGATGGCACTGAAGTAGAGATGGTTGAATGTTTCAAATTCCTAGCATTAAATATCACCAGCAACTTATACTGGACCACCCATGTTGGAGCAATGACCAAGAAAGTACACCAACGCCTCTACTTCCTTAGACCGCTCAGGAGGTTTGGCATGTCCCCAACAACTCTCAGCAACTTCTACAGATGCGCCATAGAAAACATTTTATTGGGATGATTCACAGCATGGTTTGGAAACAGCTCCATCCAAGACCACAAGAAATTGCAGAGAGTTGTGGACGCAGCCCAGACCATCATGCAAAATCAACCTCCCTTTCATTGACTCCATTGATGCCTCACGTTGACTCAGCAGCATAATCAAGGAAGAGTCGCACCCTGGCCACTCCCTCTTCTCCCTTCAGGCAAGAAGTACAGAAGTGTGAAAACGCACACCTCCAGCTTCAGAGACATGGTCTTCCCAGCTGTTATCAGGCACCTGAATCATCCTCCCACAACCAGAGAGCGGTCCTGAGGTACTATCTACCTCATTGTAGACCCTCAGACAATTGCTGGTTGGACTTTACCTTGCACCAAACATTACTCGCGTTATTCCGTTTATCATGTATGTGTACACTGTGGATGGCTCGATTGTAATCATTTATTGTTTTTTCACTGACTGGTTATCATGCAACAAAAGCTTTTCACTGCACCTCGGTACATGTGGCAATAAACTGAACTCAACCAAGCAGTTCAGATTCAACCCTTCATCAGAACTGGGAAAGAGATTTTTAAAAAGGGTAGTTTAAAACTTCTGTGAAGGTTGCTGGAAGGATGTGAGGACAAAAGGAATGTCATCGACAGGGTCAATCCAAGTCAAACACATTTAGGGAACAGTGTACGCAGGAAGGAACTGCAGATGCTGGTTTAAACCAAAGAGAGACACAAAATGGTGCAGTTAGAGATTGATTTTGCTTTGTTGTTTTATTGTTTGCTAATGTCATGGGTGTAGAAATTGCCCAGCAGAATCAGACTACACTATTGGAGTGAAAGAAAATCCAGCCAAAATCACCAATTAATAACTGAAAGCAGAAAAGGTCTATTTTACTTCAGAGTCACGTGAGTGACTATGTGAAGAAGGGCCGTCCGTCTGCGTGCGCGTCATTACGTCTGAACGCAACGCGCAACGGACTGGCAGGCATTGTGTCCTCCCAGTCCATCAGGATGGGCAGGTAAGGAAAGTTGAACTACTTACCTGCGTTCTTTCGGGCTTGAAACTTTTTGTAATTTCAGGGCCCAGATGTCGAGGAGACGGTCTGGGGGGAAGTCGGCTGCTGAAGACCGCAGAATTTCCAGTAGCGGGCGACGGTGTTTCCCAACATTTAGCGCCGGCAGCTGAACTGGCAGGAGACTTGCTGCAGGGGGGAGCTCCGTTGGTGGTCCTGCAGTACGGGAAAATCCACCCGCAAGTCAAACAACCTGTTGACTCAGATGAGTCCGGGGGGGAAAGGGATACCCTCCCTCAACGGAGAACGTCTGAGGACGACTCTCCCACATAGGAGCAACTTTTTGGAGAAGTTGCTCCAACAATGACCTGCTCTAAAGGAGAGGGCTGTGGCAGCCCGGGGCCTACAGCAGTGCCGGTGCCGGGAGCCTCGCACAATGGGGCAGCCCAATGTCTTCCCCATTGGAGGGGGAAGTACATATGGAAGAAACCACTCTGAATCAGAGTACAAAAGCAGGGGGGGAAACCTTTCCAGGGGCAAGCAGAAGAAAGGAAGTAAGTAAGTAACTTTTACTTATATAGCACTGTTTTAAGTTAACTTGCATTGACACCAAAGTGCTTTACATAAAATAAATAATAAGCACAAAAGAAAATAAATACTTCTGCAATCATCCAGGTTCCACTGGGTGCTTCCCTGGATAGAGATCTAGCAAATGTCTCCTGCTTTGAGGAGAGGAGCATTCACGGTCAGTTTCAGTCTGACCCAAAGCAAGAATCTCATTTAGGCCCGCTGGAGGAGCCATGTCAGCGCAGGTATCCTCAGGGGCCTGCGGCAGCACCTGTTTTCATGGCTGCCTACAAATCTCACTCTCAGTGGAGGGGAGTGTGAGTGATCAGTAGGTAACTGATCTCGAATTACAATACAATACAATACAATACCATTTATTTGTCATTAAAACCTCACATGATGTTCAAACAAAATTTGGTTTCGAGATCAGTAGGTAACTGATCGCGAATTAAACTATGAACATACTGAAGCACATGCATATGGCCTCAAGAGACTGCAGTTGGCAGAATATCCGCACGCTACAATGCCGGCAAGGGAACAGCGCTATCAGGGTGACTTTGGCGAAACCAGCCGCCAAATCCTCTCTTCAGGTAAGACGAGAAGAAGGAAGCAAAAGCTGTCGTACCAACGACAAGCAAATTTCATCAGTAGGCGACAACACACCCCACACCTCCATAGGGGGTAAGCAGTTCACTGAAGCCGGTGGTAGCTTGAAAGCTGGGCACGGAAATATGATCAGAGTCGTCTTTCAAGGCAGACTCAGAGTTATGGCCAGAATTGCCCTACAAGGCAGGCTCAGTATGATGAGGTTTTCAGACCAAGACCCAAGCAGAGGTCAGGAGAAACATGGAATCCACACTTCCTACCAGTCCTACTCCCAATCAAGGAGAGAAAAGGAACCCGCATCAGGGGCCTTTGGGCTTACCACAAGACCACCGGTAGCCATGGAGGTAGGTGGGTCTGGGTTTACTGAAACAAGGGATAGTGGACCAGTTACATGTTGGTAATTTTACTCTTGTGTTTTTGTTCTAAATGACAATAACATGAATTTCAGATCCGGTTTTAAAAAACAGATAACAACACGTGATTATTTTTGTCTGCACAACATACATAGGTTCCAAGCAGACTTGGAACTCGGACCGGAATTGTCTTCAAGGCAGGCCCAGTATTTTGGGCAGGATTGCCTTCCAGGACAGGTGACAGATGGAGGATGTCACTTCATCCAGGTTTAACTAATTTGTGCAGTACAGACTTTCAGAAACAGCAATTTTTTGTTATTAGTCTAACTACTGTTTTATAGGAGCTTCCTATAAAATGGTCACATGGCATGCATCGACCTCAAAGATGCATACTATTCACTAAGAACAGGAGATATTTGAAGTTTAACTGGATGACATGGCTCTGCCAAATGGGTTGACATAAGCTCCTAGACTATTGACTAAACTACGGAAACAAATTCTGGGACTACAAAGGTCTCAAAACCACATAGTAATGGCATATCTGGAGGACATTGTTATTTTTGGAGTCACCAAGAATTGGCAGAAGCATCAGTCAAAGCTAACCAAAGCCCTGTTTGAAAGAATTGGTTACCTCATCCATCCAGTTAAATCAAAATTGACACCTACATGGGTAATTGATTACCTAGAATGTACTATCAAAAACAGTAAATATGTTGGTAACTTTGCCTGGGGGCAAACGACAATATTAATCAAGCCTGCTATGACCTGGTAGTCAAATACTAGCCATCTATCAGGCAAACAGCGAGTGTAATTGGCAAATAGTAGCTGCATTCTCAGCAGTACATCACGGGCCTTTGCATTACCAGAATTTACAGCAAGCAAAGGAACGAACACTCAAATTACATGCAGGCCAAATTGGCAAACTATGGATTGCCAGCAGAGGCCAATGTTGATTAACTATGGTGGATAACGAATGGGAGACAGCTCAAGGGAAATTTTGCTCAAAAGCCATCGAGGGTTCTTCAGACCTACGCAAGCGGCTAAGGATGGGGAGCCACCAACACAGTCTAAAGCTGTGGGGGCAGATGGAATGAGCAGGAGTCTGTAATTCCCCAACACATGGATTCAATTACCCAGAATTGTTGGGGGCAGAATATGGACTCAAGGTTCTCTGTAGCGATATGCAACCAGTGCTTGTTCAAATTCAGATTGATAACACCACTGCGGTGGCATATATCCATTAACAAGGGTGGTGTAAAATCTGTATCTTACGACAGATTGTCGAACCTCATTTGGCACTGGTGTATCGAGAGGAATATTTGGGAAATCTACGAGGTAGATATAACACGGTGACAGATGCTGGATCACGAATGTTTAATAACAACACAAAATGGATGTTGAATCAGACAGTATTTAACGAAATAACTACACGATTTGGCATACCAGATGTTGATCTGTTTGCATCTAGACTAAACCATTAGTTACCCAGATATGTGTCCTGCGAGCTGGATCCATGAGCAAGGCAGTGGATACTTTCTACCTCAATTGTGGAGGAATGTTTCTGTATGCTTTCCGCCAATTTGGCTCACAAACCGATGCTTGACAAAAATCAAGCAAGACTAAACCACAGGCATATTGGTAGTGCCAGATTGGCCTACTCAAGCCTGGTCCCCAAATATTTTGGGAATTATACAGACAAAACCAGGGCAAAAATCAAAAAGGGCCACTTTTCAACATAATTGTATAAGGGGTAAGAGTGTTGTAAAAACAAGCCTGAAGGCTTTGTGTCTCAATGCAAGGAGCATTCGTAATAAGGTGGATGAGTTGAATGTGCAGATAGCTATTAATGACTATGATATAGTTGGGATCACGGAGACATGGCTCCAGGGTGACCAAGGCTGGGAGCTGAACATCCAGGGATATTCAATGTTCAGGAGGGATAGAGAGAAAGGAAAAGGAGGTGGGGTAGCGTTACTGACTAGAGAGGAGATTAATGCAATAGGAAGGAAGGACATTAGTTTGGAGGATGTGGAATCGGTATGGGTAGAGCTGCGAAACACTAAGGGGCAGAAAACGCTGGTGGGTGTTGTGTGCAGGCCACCTAACAGTAGTAGTGAAGTTGGAGATGGTATCAAACAGGAAATTAGAAATGTGTGCGACAAAGGCAAAACGGTTATAATGGGTGACTTCAATCTACATATAGATTGGGTGAATCAAATTGGCAGGGGTGCTGAGGAAGAGGATTTCTTGGAATGTATGCGGGATAGTTATCTAAATCAACAATGTAGAGGAACCAACGAGAGAGCAGGCTATTTTAGACTGGGTATTGAGTAATGAGGAAGGGTTAGTTAGCAATCATGTTGTACGTGCCCCCTTGGGCAAGAGTGACCATAATATAGTTGAGTTCTTCATTAGGATGGAGAGTGACATTGTTATTTCAGAAACAATGGTTCTGAACTTAAAGAAAGGAGACTTTGAGGGGATGAGACGTGAATTGGCCAAGATTGACTGGCAATTAATTCTAAAAGGGTTGACCGTGGATATGCAATGGAAGACATTTAAAGACTGCATGGATGAACTACAAAAATTGTTCATCCCAGTTTGGCAGAAGAATAAATCAGGGAAGGTAGTACATCCGTGGATAACAAGGGAAATCAGGGATAGTATCAAAGCGAAGGATGATGCGTACAAATTAGCCAGAAAAAGCAGCATACCGGAGGACTGGGAGAAGTTCAGAGACCAGCAGAGGAGGACAAAGGGCTTAATTAGGAAAGGAAAAATAGATTATGAAAAAAAACTGGCAGGGAACATAAAAACTGACTGCAAAAGTTTTTATAGATATGTGAAAAGAAAGAGATTAGTTAAAACAAATGTAGGTCCCTTGCAGTCAGAAACAGGTGAGTTGATCATGGGGAACAAGGATATGGCGGACCAATTGAATAACTACTTTGGTTCCGTCTTCACTAAGGAAGACATAAATAATTTGCCAGAAATAGCAGGGGACCGCGGGTCAAAGGAGTTGGAGGAATTGAGTGAAATCCAGGTTAGCCGGGAAGTGGTGTTGGGTAAATTGAATGGATTAAAGGCCGATAAATCCCCAGGGCCAGATAGGCTGCATCCCAGAGTACTTAAGGAAGTAGCTCCAGAAATAGTGGATGCATTAGTAATAATCTTTCAAAACTCTTTAGATTCTGGAGTAGTTCCTGAGGATTGGTGGGTAGCAAACGTAACCCCACTTTTTAAGAAGGGAGGGAGAGAGAAAACGGGGAATTACAGACCAGTTAGTCTAACATCGGTAGTGGGGAAACTGCTAGTCAGTTATTAAAGATGGGATAGCAGCACATTTGGAAAGTGGTGAAATCATTGGACAAAGTCAGCATGGATTTACGAAAGGTAAATCATGTCTGACGAATCTTATATAATTTTTCGAGGATGTAACTAGTAGCGTGGATAGGGGAGAACCAGGGGATGTGGTGTATCTGGACTTCCAGAAGGCTTTCGACAAGGTCCCACATAAGAGATTAGTATACAAACTTAAAGTACATGGCATTGGGGGTTCAGTATTGCTGTGGATAGAGAACTGACTGGCAAACAGGAAGCAAAGAGTAGGAGTAAACGGGTCCTTTTCACAATGGCAGGCAGTGACTAGTGGGGTACCGCAAGGCTCAGTGCTGGGACCCCTGCTATTTACAATATATATTAATGATCTGGATGAGGGAATTGAAGGCAATATCTCCAAGTTTGCGGATGACAATAAGCTGTAGAGCAGTGTTAGCTGTGAGGAGGATGCTAGGAGACTGCAAGGTGACTTGGATAGGCTGGGTGAGTGGGCAAATGTTTGGCAGATGCAGTATAATGTGGTAAATGTGAGGTTATCCATTATGGTGGCAAAAACAGGAAAGCAGACTATTATCTAAATGGTGGCCGACTAGGAAAAGGGGAGATGCAGCGAGACCTGGGTGTCATGGTACACCAGTCATTGAAAGTAGGCATGCAGGTGCAGCAGGCAGTGAAGAAAGCGAATGGTATGTTAGCTTTCATAGCAAAAGGATTTGAGTATAGGAGCAGGGAGGTTCTACTGCAGTTGTACAGGGTCTTGGTGAGACCACACCTGGAGTATTGCGTACAGTTTTGGTCTCCAAATCTGAGGAAGGACATTATTGCCATAGAGGGAGTGCAGAGAAAGTTCACCAGACTGATTCCTGGGATGTCAGGACTGTCTTATGAAGAAAGACTGGATAGACTTGGTTTATAGACTCTAGAATGTAGGAGATTGAGAGGGGATCTTATAGAAACTTACAAAATTCTTAAGGGGTTGGACAGGCTAGATGCAGGAAGATTGCTCCCGATGTTGGGGAAGTCCAGGACAAGGGGTCACAGCTTAAGAATAAAGGGGAAATCCTTTAAAACCGAGATGAGAAGAACTTTTTTTCACACAGAGAGTGGAGAATCTCTGGAACTCTCTGCCGCAGAGAGTAGTCGAGGCCAGTTCATTGGCTATATTTAAGAGGGAGTTAGATGTGGCCCTTGTGGCTAAGGGGGTCAGAGGATATGGAGAGAAGGCAGGTACGGGATACTGAGTTGGATGATCAGCCATGATCATATTGAATGGCGGTGCAGGCTCGAAGGGCCTACTCCTGCACCTAATTTCTATCTTTCTATGTTTCTATGTTTCTATAGTCCAGCCAGTTAAGGCTGTGCCCAAGAGCAGGGACCTCCTAGTGAACCCAGTTACAGGGAGCAATCATCCACTACATGAACGTATAACTTGTTGGTCTACAGATTCCGAGGAGGCCATTTCAAGGCATAGGACTGTCCGAACAAATACAACACAGTTCGGATAACGGATGTCTTGGATTTCCTATCAACTCTGTACTATAACTATAAACAAAGTTATAGTGCAATCTATAGTGCCAGAGGCACACTCTCCTCCTATCTGATGCCGGAAGCAGGGCACGGTTCGATAGGAACGCACCCCTTTACAAAAAAATTCATGAAGGGAATTTACAATTTAAAACCTCCAAGGCCAAGGTACACGGACACATGGGATGTGAGCGTGGTACTAACCCTACTTTGACAGTGGGGACCGCCTATAACTAACCCTGAAGGTGGTATGCTGACAAAGAGTCCAGACACTGCAAAAGCTACAGTTGGACTACATTACCACCAATATGAACAACATAACATTCCTAATCAGGAACCTGATAAAACAGAGCAGGCCAGGAATGCCAGGAATGGAGATCCAGTTCATGGCATATCCAGAGGACCAACGGTTGTGTGGGTGGTAACATACTAACACCACTCTCTGAGAGTTACGGAGTTACGGAGGTCCTCATCAGCCATAAAAAATAATTTTTCTTTTTTTTTTTTAAACCACACCAAAAGGTGTCAACTCAAACCATCTCCAGGTGGTCAAAAGAGGTAATGGCGGTAGCAGGAGTAAACATTTATATGGTTAAATCTCACTCCACCAGGGCTGCATCTACGTCGGCAGCAAGAGCTATGGACGTGCCCCTTGACGACATCCTAGTGGCTGCAGGATGGATGAATGAAATAACAGTCCACCGGTTTTATAACAAACCCATAACCGGACTGGGGGTGTTTGCACGTACCATTTTAAGTTCTGTCCCTTAGTTTCCCCCCAAGGTTGGGAGGGGTAACTTTTTTTAAAACGTTTCTTTCATTTAAAGCATCAGTGTCTTTACTTAACTACGTAATGTCTGAATGCTTTAATGATTACACGCATCCATGGTCAATCCATTCAGTGTGTGACGCCTGGATTCGTAACCGGCGTAAAATCACAGAGCTTTGAAATTTTCACGTAGTCACTCACGTGACTCAGAAGTAAAATAGTAAGATTAGACGTGAACTTATCAGTTTGAAGTTTGATCTATATTTTATGAGGAGTTACGATGAGCGATTACGTGCCCACCGCTCCCACCCTCATACTATCAAGTCATATGGAAGTTCTAGTTTCTTCACAATCTTACTATTCTCAGGTCTTCTTTTTATCTGTGATTTAACACCGCTGCTTTGAAGAATGACGCGCACGCAGACGGACGGCCCTTCTTCACGTAATCGCTCATCGTAACTCCTCATAAAATCAAGATCAAACTTCAAACTGGTAAGTTCTCGTTTAATCTTACTATCCTAATGCTGAGAGCGAATTACCTAGAGTAGGAGGTCAAGATTGTGCCAAAGTGGCATAAATCTGCAAGGCTATGGAATTATCCATGACCATGCACTTATTCTACATGAATAAAGTGGTCTTGACATGTAACCTGCATTTGAGTTTGCAGAGGATTACAATGGTTAGTGAGGGCAGTCTTGTTGAAGCCTGGTTTGAATCGATAAGGTCTTCAGAGAAGTCTGGATATGACCGTATGCTCAGTTCAGGTCAGTTTAGTTTCCTGTCATGTGTACCAATGTACAGTGAAAAACTTCTGTTGCGTGCTAACCAGTCAGTGGAAAGACAATACACGATTCCAATCGAGCCATTACAGTGTGTATAATGGTGGACTTCAGGAGGAGAGGAACACCTCTGCCCCCTATCTCCATCAATGGTGTGGATGTGCAGTTTACATAGAAATATAGAAACGTAGAAAATAGGTGCAGGCGTAGGCCATTCGGCCCTTCGAGCCTGCACCGCAATTCAATATGATCATGGCTGATCATCCAACTCGGTATTCTGTACCTGCCTTCTCTCCATAACCCCTGATCCCTTTATGCTTGACTAATCTTCTGGCATTTTTTGAGGATGTAACTAGTAAAATGGCAAGGGAGAGCCAGTGGAGGTAGTGTACCTGGACTTTCAGAAAGCCTTTGATAAGATCCCACATAGGAGATTAATGGGCAAAATTAGGGCATATGGTATTGGGGGTAGAGTGCTGACATGGATAGATTGGAAAATTGGTTGACAGATTGGAAACAAAGAGTTGGGATTAACGTGTCTCTTTCAGAATTGCAGGCAGTGACTAGTGGGGTACCGCAAGGGTCGGTGCTGGGAACACAGCTATTTACAAAGGTAGACATAAATGCTGGAGAAACTCAGCGGGTGTGGCAGCATCTATGGAGCGAAGGAAATAGGCGACGTTTCGGGTCGAGACCCTTCTTTAGACTGATGTGGGGGGGGTGGGGTGGGGGAGAAGAAGAAAGGAAGAGGCGGAGTCAGTGGGCTGAGCTGGGAAGGGGAGGGAAACGAGGGAGAAAGCAGGGACTACCAGAAATTGGAGTAGTCAATGTTCATATCGCTGGGGTGTAAACTACCCAAGCAAAATATAAGGTGCTGCACCTCCAATTTGCAGTGGGACTCACTGACCCACAGTGGCCATGGAGGAGGTCCAGGACAGAAAGGTCGGATTCAGAATGGGAGGGGGAGTTGAAGTGCTGAGCCACCGGGAGATCAGGTTGGTTATTGCGAAGGTGTTCGGTGAAACGATCGCCAAGACTACGCTTGGTCTCACCGTTGTAGAGCAACTGACACCGAGAGCAGCGTTTGCAATAGATGAGGTTGAAGGAGGTGCAGGTGAACCTCTGCATCACCTGTAAAGACTGCTTGGGTCCTTGGATGGAGTCGAGGGGGGAGGTAAAGCGATAAGTGTAGCATTTCCTGCGGTTGCAAGGGAAAGTACCAGGAGAGGGGGTGGTTTGGGTGGGAAGGGACGAATTGACCAGGGAGTTACGGAGAGAGCGGTCTCTGTGGAAAGCTGAAAGGGGAGGAGATGTGAAGATATTGCCAGTGGTGGGATCCCGTTGGAGGTAGCGAAAATGTCAGAGGATTATCTGTTGTATGTGATGGCTGGTAGGGTGGAAGGTGAGGACTAGGGGGACTCTTCCCTTGTTACGAGTGGGGGGGATGGGGAGTGAGAGCGGTTGCGGGGTATAGAAGAGACCTTGCTGAGAGCCTTATCTATAGTAGAAGAAAGGAAACCCTGTTCCCTGAAGAATGAGGACATCTCCAACGCCCTGGATTGGAACACCTCATCCTGGGTGCAGATGCGGCGTAGATGAAGGAATTGGGAATGGAGTCCTTACAGGAAGCAGGGTGGGAAGAGTGTAGTCCAGATAGCCATTGGAGTCAGTGGGTTTGTAGTATATGTCGGTCAGTAGTCTTTCACCTACGATGGAGATAGTGAGGTCTAGAAACGGTAGGGAGATGTCAGGTAATGGTCCAGGTGTATTTGAGTGCCGGATGGAAGTTAGTGGTGAAATGGATGAAGTCATTGAGTTCTGTACGGGTGCAGGAAGTAGCACCAATGCAATCATCGATGTAGCGGAGGTAGAGGTCGGGGATAGTGCCCTGGTATGCCTCGAATAAGGATTGTTCGACGTACCCTACAAAGAGGCAGGCATAGCTTGGGCCCATGCGCATGCCCATAGCTACGCCTTGGATTTGGAGAAAATGGGAGGAGTTAAATGAAAAGTTGTTAAGGGTAAGGACAAACTCTGCTAGGTGGAGGAGAGTATCAGTAGATGGGGATTGGTTGGTGCTGTGGTTGAGGAAGAACAGAGGGCTTTGAGACCCTCCTGGTGGGGGATGGAGGTGTAGAGGGACTGCATATCCATGGTCAAGTTCAGGGAGTGGGGGCTTGGAAAATGGAAGTCGGTGAGGCAGCGAGGTTCGACGATCCCGGCGAGGTGGCGAGGTTCGGCGGTCCCGTTTTGGTGGTGATAGTCAGAGGAATCGAGGAGGTAGCGAAGGTCGGCGTGATCGGTGATGGGGCGATACCAACTACAGATGTTAAGCTCACTGGCCTATAGTTCCCAGCATTTTCCCTGCAGCCCTACTTGAAAAGAGGCACAAGATTTGCCACCCTCCAGCTTTCTGGCACCTCTACTGTATTTAAGGACAACTGGTAAATTTCAACCAGGGCTCCCGCTGTTTCCTCTCTAGTTTCCTGCAATGTCCTCGGATATATCAGATCAGGCCCCGGAGATTTGTCTACCTTCAAACACGACAGTACCTTCTGTACTTCTTTGACGGCAACCCTGACTGCTCTCAAGACACTTCCAGTGACTGCTCCAAGTTCCTCCGTCCCACTGTCTTTCTCCTCGTTAAATACACCACTATGGCTCTGCCTGACGTCACTTTTCCCCTTTGAGCCTCAGCACCAGGGTTGGAATCACAGCCGTGGCTACCACTCAATCCTGTTGTGACGTCCGCTCCGACAACTCCCAAGAGGGTGTACCTGTTTTCAGTAGGTACGGCCACCTGTGAGTGGGGGGGGGGGGGGGGTCTCCTGCACGCCACCTTTACTCCTCTTTCTCATAGTTACCCACCTTCACTCTTCCGGTATTCTTGGTGTGACAACCTCACTGTAGGTCCTGTCCAGCAAACTCTCATTTTGCCGGATGGCTCTGAGGTCACTCAGCTGCTGCTCCAGTTCTCCAACACGTTTATTCAGGAGCTGCACCTGGACACAAATTCTGCAGGTGTAGCTGTCAGAAGCACCAACAGTGTCCCTGACTTCCCACATCCTGCAGGAAGCACACTTTACCAACTTGCCTCAAATCAAGTGCCCACCAGGAGGGCCAGGAAGGTGGTTGCCCTGCCAGCAGTCTGTTCGTATTTTCTTTCTCTTTGTTATTTTTTAGTGCGTTAAAAGTTTGTTTTAATGTTCTTTGGTATGTTTTATGTGGGGGGAGGGGACCGGGGAAGACTTTTTTTCAAGCTCTTACATTCCCAGAGATGTGATCAACTTTCGGATCACATTCTCTGGGCTCTGCGTCCTACCAAAGATGGAGCTGGAAGCCTCCTCGGACTGTCGTGAGCCCCACCGCGGGGCATGGACTTAACATCGCAGCTGATTCCTTGCCTGGGATTGCTCCCATCATGACCACCACGGAATCAACACCAAGTAGCAATGTAACAACATTTTTAGATTTAAAAAAATCAAGTCTGCAATTTATCCCATCAGATAAAGCTTAAAAATAAGTTTAATTTGACACCTAATTCACTTTCATATCTTCAGTATTAGAAAAGTTATGGCCATTTTCATACTCGGAAATTAGCATCTTGTTCCCTATTGATTTTCCATTGACTTAACACAAAAGTTGTGATCAAGGACCGTGAAATGGCCATAACTTTATTTAAAATTAAGAGAACTGAAAGACATTTTCAGTTATTATAGATAGAAGCATTCTGAAACAAATATTAAACAATCTTACTTGGATGACCTGAAATTAAAGCATATAATTAGTTAGTTACCCAATTGTAGCTAATTCCAAAATTCAATTACTAGATCTAAACATCTATCCATTTCTTAAGAAAAGATTAACATTTTTAAATAGCCTGTGTCCAAATAACATTCACACAAGAATTCACAATAAAACATGATTTTTAAATCTCATTGACATTAATTTATACGCCAAATGGAAAGGATTTAGTGTTCAATTGCTGTAAATTAATAGCCATTTAAATCAGCTTGCAAGTGGGATTTTCTCGAACGCGCTGGTTTAGAGCGCTGCCATTGCGGTGAATTTGAAGCCCATTTGGCATGAAAAACACTGCGGGATTGAAACTATTCGCGTATTCGCAACTTAAAATTTTGAATAAAGGGATCTTAAGAAGCCCTGTTTAATGTAAAAATAAACAACCTACCTTGCCTTGTCCCCTACATGTGATCCGTCCCGTTGTCGGGGTTTGCGGCTTTAGAGATGATTTTTAATTTACTATAACAATTAAATAACACAATTTAGTTTAAAAATAACTGCAGCGAACGAATTTTGCAGCGATTTTTCGTCAGCAATTAAATAGGCTGATGAACATCAATTTCAACAGCCTAGAGAAATCGCATTTTAAAACCTGCCCCCTCTCAAAGGCGCCAAAGTCGAGCACACAGGCAGCGGCAGAACTGCAGCGCCGCTGAAGGTTAGTTTTGCAACATACTGTACCTACACCAAGGGCTCGCAGTCTCGGGTGAGGCCGAGTCGGGAGATCCAACGTCATGGAAGGTTTGACCAGCCCCAACGCGAGGTTCAATTGCCCGCCGCGGGGAAGCTGACATCCCACCAATGCGGGAGTTTGATCGCCTCGACAGTGAGGGCCCGAACGCCGCTGGCTACGGGAGTCAAGATCATCCTGTCAACAGGGGCTCGAAGCCCACGACCGAGGAAGAACTAAAAGAAGAGACTTTAACTTTATTTCGCCTTCCATCACAGTGAGTCACTGTGGTGGATGTTCATGTTAAAAAAATTGTTTTTGAGTGATCTGTTACTTGTAATTGTATGACTGACCTGGCCAATTAAATTCCTCATATGTTGCAAAACATACTTGGCGAATAAAGTGTGATTCTGATTCTGATGATTTTGATCAAGTGTAGCGTCCTTGCCTCAGCTTCCACACCAAAGACTATTGAGCCAAAGACTCACACTTTACTCACAAAGGCACTTCAGCTCAACAAGGCTGCTCCCCCTATAACAAGCCCTACTTTTATTTGCTGTTCAATTAACAACTCTTACTAATTAGCCAATTTACACATTTGCTGATATAGATTCCACAGCCTAGCTTTAATTTCTGCAGCCAATCCCCGTACACTCCTTCACCTGCAGCTTCTCAGTCGACCTTGAAGGGAAATGGGAAGAATGGATAGACCTTGGGCTTGCATCCATTAGTGAGAGAATCTAGTGAGGGGACACAGTTACAAGATTAGGGAGAAGTCACTTAAAATTAAGGTGTTTAGGAACTACCTCTTGTAGAGGGTGGTGAAGCTCTGGAATTCTATACCCCAGGGGTTGCAGATCAGGGAATTTGGGGCCCTGGTGAACTGGAATGATAGAGGGACACATAATGCTGGAGTAACTCAGCGGGGCAGGCAGCATCTCTGGAGAGAAGGAATGGGTGACATTTTGGGTTGAGACCCTTCTGGTTTAAACCAGCATCTGCAGTCCCAATTTTCTTATGTTCTCATTTCCTTGTAGTTGAGTTTCGAGAAGGAATTTTTAACCTTACACATCCAGAATCTGACAGAGCTGATCTCCTGTTGACCATGAAGTAGTTGGCGGCATGCCCTCAGAATAGTGTTTCTTCCCGTGAGGTCTCGGGGCAGTCTCACCACAAGCCTGCTTCCTAGCTGAGCAGGGAAGTCTGGAACAATGCAACGGTACTCACAGCTTCCCTCAGCTTAAGTGGCAGGCAGCACTCTTGGAATAATTCTCTTAGCAGCCGTCAAAATTGTCTGTAACATTGAACGTTTATGGATGTTTTTCACATTTACACATATTCAAAGAAAGATCTTAGAACGATTGAAAAATAAAAATAATGTTGAAAGTATTAACACTTTTTATTTGTTTTGAATTAACGCTAAATAAAATTCAAATATGTTTCAAATGCAGTTGCCGGGACTTGTGCCCAGCTCAGTGAGCAGGTACGCATTAGCCTTCCATCCAAGCTTGAGTTCATTGGGGACTGTGAAATATATAGAACATGTATTACACAGTACAGCACAGGAACAGGCCCTTTAACCCACAATGTTCATGCTGAACATAATGCTAAATTAAACTACTACTTTCCTTTGCCTGCACGTGATCCTTATCCTGCACTCACTGCAAATCCGTTTGCCCATCTAAAAGCCTCTAACAATATTATTATCTGTGTAATTCCTCCTTGGTTCTGCCCAGAAATACATGCTCCATTTTCTCCCCACCCGTTTTTAATACCTTGTATTCAATAAAGCATAAATTTAAAACGTGAGCGAATCTTGAGGTTATTAGGAATCTGAGGTATTGGAGGTGATGAATGATGGAAGGGTGGTGGATGTCGACACAAATGTTAGTAGGGAGTTTGATGAAGTCAACCAGGATGGGCTCATGTGGGAGATTAGGATGCATGGGATTAATAGTGACTTGGTCATATGGATGCAGAACAGGGAAGTCAGAGGGTTGTGGTGGGAGGACAATATTCAGGCTGGAGGTTTGTGACCAGTGGAGTTTCACAGGGATCAGTGCTGGTACCTCTGCTGTTTGTGATATATCATCTATCTATCTATATTATTATCAAACTCTGATCTTGGATGTTTATGTACGTGTGTTTGCTTGTGCTTTTGATTGCCTTTTACTGTGATTCACATCTCCTTGAAAACCTGACGTGCTAACGGTGAAATATTTACATATTCCGGGAGAGATTTTCCTCATGATCTCAAAAATCGCCTCATCTGAAATATTGATTAATTTTTTCTTTTTTAATTCTAATGAGCTGATGACGTCACAATGGCTCCTCTCACTCGCAGCGACCATAGCGGCTGGCCGTCCAAAATTCTGGTATGAAATAATATTTTTTCGATCAAAATAAAAACTGGCCAAAACCGATTATCTTCGGAATATCGGAAGCCCATTAAACCATCAAAAGAATTTATTTAATTCCGGGCCCCCCCCCTCCCCCGGCTCTGGATTGAATGCCGAGTTTCCTGTCACCCCCCCACCCCCCCCCGCCACCCGACTCGCGTCAGTTAAAACAGCAGAGAGAGAGGAGGATGAGGGAGAGGGGTAGATATATGTTCATGCAGGTCAGAGAGGCTATGACGTAGGATGATGCTGCGATAACCCAGGAGGAAAATGTCCTGAGTAAGGTAACATCTGGAAGAGATTGAGATTCCTCCTAGCCGATTCGCAATTAGAAACGTGGTAGAAACTAGAAATTAGGTGCAGGAGTAGGCCATTCGGCCCTTCGAGCCTGCACCGCCATTCAATGTGATCATGGCTGATCATCCAACTCAGGGTATCCCGTACCTTCCTTCTCTCCATTCCCCCTGATCCCCTTAGCCACAAGGGCCACATCCTAACTCCCTCTTAAATATGAAGCCAATGATAACTGGCCTCAACTACCCTCTGTGGCAGAGAAAATCCAGAGATTCACCACTTCTCTGTGTTAAAAAAAAGTTCTCCTCATCTCGGGACTTATTTAAAGGATTTTCGCCAGCTTATCCTTAAGCTGTGACAGGAACCCTTGTCCTGGACCTTCCCTAACATCGGGAACAATCTTCCTGCATCTAGCCTGTCCAATCCCCTTAAGATATTAATTTTGTAATTCCTCCTTTCTATAATGATCCCCCCTCTCAATCTTCTAAATTCTAGAGAGTATAAACCAAGTCTATCCAGTCTTTCTTCATAAGACAGTCCTGACATCCCAGGAATCAGTCTGGTGAACCGCCTCTGCACTCTCTCTATGGGATGCAGAATAAGTCAGAGGGGGTTGTGTCCTTCAGGCTCAGATTTGGAGTGGACCAAAACTGTACGCAATACCTCCTGTTTGTGATGGTCTCTACCTATATTATTATCAGACCCTGTACAACTTGTGCAGCCTTTTACTAGATTCACATCTCCTGCTGACGCCTATACTCGGGAGAATCCTCATGATCTCAATGAAAGCTCATCTGAAATACCATTACTTTTTCGCTTTTTTTTACTGCGAGTTTTTACTACAGTTTACTACAGTTACCGACTCGCATTCGGTCGGCCAGTCTGCAGCGCAGTGCCCCACCCTGCCCAGGGCTCTAGATTGAAGCCACTGAACACGCAGTATGCTCACGCCTCAACTTGGGTTTCTCGAGAGAACCCGAAAGATGCCGAGGAGGACCCGAGTGTGGCCTTGCCCCGCTCACAACCCGGCAGCTCAGCTCAGCTCAGCAGCCCAGCAGCTCAACTGGCAGCAGCCCCCCCCCCCCCCAGTGCTCTGGATTGAAGCCAATGAACACGCACTATGCTTGCGCCTCGGCTCGGGATTCCGGAGGGAACCCGAGTGAAGCCTTGGAGCACCTGAGTGATGACGTTGCAGAGCGAGCTTTCATTTCCAGAACATTTTTCACCGCCCCGCACCGCCCGCAGCCCAGCAGAGGTCCCGAGAGCTGCTGAGGCCTGCCGCCCCACCACCCCGCTCGCAGTCAGTCCTATCCGCGCCGCCCGTTCGCCGAGTTCAAGTCCTTTTCCCCCCCCCCCCTCCCCCTCCCACTACTCTTCCCCTCTTCCTTCCTCTCCCCAATCCCCCCTCTCGCCCTCCTCAACCCCTTCTTTCCCCTCTCATCCCACTTCCTCTCCTTCTTCCCCTCCTCTCCCCCTCCCCCACACCCCCCTCCTCTGCCCCTTCTCCCTCTCTCTCTCCCCACTCTCCCTCTTCCCCCCTTCCCTCTCCCCCCTTCCCCCCTTCCCACCCTCCCCCCTCTCCCCCTCCCCCTCCCTCCCCCTCCCTCCCCCCCTCTCTCCCCTCCACCATGATACACCCTCTCTCCCCCCTCTCCCTCCCCCCCTCCCTCCCCATCCTCCTCCTCCCCCCCCCTCTCCCCTCTCTCCCCCCCTCTCCCCACTCCACCTCCCTCCCCCATCGCAAAGACAGACAGACACGCAGTTCGCTCGTGCCTCGACTCAGGTTTCTAGAGAGATGCCGAGAGCATTGTACTGGAGTCGGGCCCTGTACTAGAGCTCTCTCTCTCCCTCCTCGGGCTCTCTCCGCTTTTCGCAGCGTGCTTGCTCGCCCAGCTCCCCTCCGCCTCTTTCCCTCCTCTGTTCCCCTCTCACCCCCCCACCTGTGTCTGTGGGGGGTGGTTAGTGTGAGTGTGACGCTGCAGGGTCACCCCCCCCCCCCCCCCCCCCCCCCCGCAACCCAACGGGTCCCCCCTTGGTCTAGTATATCAATATATATGTGATTTGTAAATATTTATATAGCATATCTATATATTTTAAAGTGTCATCTTGACCACTTCTTGTCTGCTCTTTATATTGATTTTAGAAAAAAACGCTACCTTGTATCGCTGTGATTATTGGCCGTCTTACTCACAGTTCTCCTCTGCTGAGGAGAGGGGGGTGGGGGTAGCAGGACTATAAAACCCTGGATGCCTGGACGTGACTAAGTCTCTCTGCAAGATCGTGAGTGAGAGACAACGACTGTCATTCTGCCGTGACCCTACAAAACACTGTGAGTCTACTGAACTGTGAGTCTGCCCTTTATGTGCTTTATGCGGTTATGTGCTTTATGTGGCTATGTGCTTTATGTGTTTTATGTGCTTTATGTAGTTAATCCTTTATGTGCTTGCAATAAATTATTTGTTAGCCAGCAATGTGCTTGCAATGAATGATGATTTTTTAACCCTTAATGTGCTTGCAATAAATTATTTTTAGCCAACAATGTGCTCGCGGTGAATGATGCTTTGTTAACCCTTTATGTACTTGCAGTAAATGATTTGTTAGCCCTTAACGACAATGCCATGAGTTGTTTGGCCTGCTGCCCTGCCTGTGCTTGAAACTGCAATGCCTTATTAGGTCCGACTGTGTTTGGAAGGAATAAATGTTTTATTATGTCCGAATGTTTGGAAGGAATAAATGCTTTATTATGTCCGACTGTGTTTAGAAGGAATAAATGCTTTATTAGGTCCAACTGTGTTTACCCCAAAAGTCCCACTCATTTAGTAACTTCCGCTTAGTTGACAGGTCGCACTGATTGCATAATTTCCAGTGTGCAGAGGTTGCGCTGATTGAGTAATTTCCGGTAATTCAGCTCACAACACCCATACTAGCGCACCAGAGATCCATGCAAGGATAGACTTTTCTACTTCATTGCTGTGATCTGTAAAAAAAGATGAAAATGCCTACAATTGATTCTCCACCCTCTCTCCCTTCTCTCTCACAGAGTCTGTCTCCTGTTTTCAGCAGAATTTCTGGCAATTTATGAGCTGCCAGCCCGCCAGCCTTGAGTGACTGAACTGCCAGCCCAAGAATCCCTTCGGCCCACAATGTCCATAGTAGCACTCTGGAAACCAGTCCCTTCGGTCCACAACACCCATGCTAGCGCTCCAAAATTCTCAACACATTGAAAATCCAGTGGCGACCAGAGAAAGATACGACTCTTTAGGTGACTACGCATGATGAAACAGGCGTGATCACATCGGGGTGACGCTGTATGGTCATGAGTAGTCGCCCAAAGAGTCCTACCCTTTTCTGGTTGCCGCTGGATTTTCGACATGCTGAAATTTTTCGGCCACCTGCTGTGACCAGGACGGGTGCTGGCAGTCACCGACAAATTGTGTAAGTGGTGCAGGCCCTTTATAAATTATATTCCATTGAAATTTGAACTGTTCAAAAATGTAATCCAAGGTCAGGACATTTATTTCTTTCCAAAACACCGCAGCATTCTTAACATGTATTCACTTCAAATTGGTGCCAAATGTTAACGCAAACTGTCCCACAGACAGTGGTATGATGATTGAGAAGCCTTTTTGTAAATGGGAGGATGGCTTAAGAGGGCAACAGGACAGCGTCTGGTCTACAAATAATTCCAGAATGTTTTTAATGTTCACCTGTCAGGACACACTCACAATCTATGCATTGATCTCTGCTTCTCTGGTGCTCATATAGTTATTTCTATTGTGGGAAGGAACTGCAAATGCTGACAGGCAGCATCTCTGGAGAGAAGGAATGGGTGATGTTTTGGGTCGAGTCCCTTCTTCAGTTGGAAGACATTACAACATTTTGTGTCTATTGTGGACCTTCCTATTTCTCTCTCCAGTTCTGTTTAGAAGTTTACTCTTTAAATGTTGTGATCATCCTCATGCTTTCAAATAGCTCACTTGCTTCCCCCTCTGTTGCCAACTGAGTGATAGTTTTTTGTTGTTGTTTCTTAGTTCTTACCTTTCATTTTTACTTCAATTACTAATTTCTCAAGAGTTAGATCGGGGTTTAACTTTGAGTACTTGCATGGCCTGTTGCAGTTTGACATCCAGCAGATTACTACAGCCATCACATTCACCCAGACAGCGGCGAATGGGAACAAAGCTGCCTCTGAATTCACTTTCTTCCTGTTCATTGATTCAATTTATGTTTCGCAAAAATCTGGTTTCCATCTACACAAAATATACGCCTATTCTTTCTAGCATTGCCGTATAATTTCCTGGGTCACTCTGAAACACTTCTAATGCACACCAAATGTTCTCCATTTCCTTGCTTATCAGAAAAAAAAGTGTTCATCTGCTTCATTTTTATGTAAGCCAAACCAATTCTAAATCTTTTAAATTGTGTCGTCTATCCAGGCCATACGTTTGGCTGATTGGAATCAGGTTTTTTTTTTCTGGTGGGCAGGAGTGTTGAAGGCTCGTCTCTGCTGCTTTCGAGCTGGATTTTCTTGTGAACTAAAATACCTCTTGCTGTCTCCTTTCTCACCCAGTCGCTCACCTTTCTTCTAAAAAATAATTCCGAGCGGATAATAAATGCCCAATTTCTTCACCTTCATGTTGTATCAGGAAGGATCAAAGCACAATGGTTTAACAATGGTATACTGCACTTGGAGCTATCTCCCTCATGCAATCTTAATGTCCTTTCTCCTAACTAATCTGCACTCGTTTGCACAGACTCTGTTTATTTTCAGTAGTTCACCTCCAGTCTGTTCTTGACATAGCCTTGTCGCATAATAAAATAACTCTAATCTTCCTGATAATATTTAACGTGCTTAACATGACACCCTGCTGCTTTCTCTGCTGATGTATTTTGGATGTCATCTCAACATCTTCCACCATAAAAAGCCACACTCCACAAGTACGAAGATTTACTATCTCAATTAAAAATCTGGCTTCTGTGACGTCTTTGCAAAAGGTGACAAAAGAAAAGGGGCTGTCCCACTGTACGAACTAATTCAAGAGCTCTCCCAAGTTTTAAAAAAAAATCAAACTCGTGGTAAGCACGTAGAATGTACGTTGCGGGTATGTCAGAGCTCGAGGACATCTCTTAGGGGCTCGTAACGTTAACGGCAGGTACTCGGGAAACGCGATAAGCTCGTGAAGATTTTTCAACATGTTGAAAAATGGCCACAAGAGCCTCGAGTACCTACGAGCGGCTATTTCCACAATTCTCCGAGTTCAAATTGGGGAACTCGGGAGAACTCTTTAATTAGCTCGTACAGTGGGACAGCCCCATAACAGTATTTCTCTTCAAATCTGTTACGAATAATTAATGCTAACCAAATATGCCACTGCTGAACCATTTTTTGTCAACTAATTCCCAAACCTCCCTGTGACGATATTTAATAATGTATTTACATCTTACCAAAAAAGGGGTGTGTCCCAGACCAGAAATGAGGCACCTGAGAAGTTGAGAGTAAATAGAGTTATCAGGGTGGGAAAGTTTAGTAGAGCGGGCAAAGAGAGAGGAAAGGCTGGTGATTTGCTGGTAACAGGTAGGGCAGACAAATGTGAGGTATGTACTGGCTCAGGTGATGAGGATGTTATGGTCATAACATAAAGTGGCTGAGGGAAGGGCAGACTAGGCAGCTCAATGTTTTGGCGAGATGTTACTGGTTGGATGGAAGGGGAGAGGGGGCTGCCTTTTTGCTGATGGAAGACATAGCAACTATGCTTAGAGAGGATGGCTTGGGGATATCATCCAGTGTGGCCATTTGGGTAGAATTTAGAAACATGAAGAGGATGATCACTTTGATGGGACTACATTATCGGCTCTCAGATAGAAAGTAGGATTTTATAGTTTTAGTTTTTAGTTTTGAAATCCTCTTGCTTACCAGCCATCCCTTTACCTGTAAAAAGTCTAAACCAATTGACACACTGCAAGTTCCCACAGTCCAATCTTTCTCCATAACTTTAATTTATAGTTACAGCGCGACAACAGGCCCTTCGGCCCACCGGGTCCACAATGACCCATGCTCCCCGCTTAATAAGGCTACCATACACATACTAGGGACAATTTACATTTATTACAAGCCAATTAACCTACAAATCTGCAAGTCTTTGGAGTGTGGAAGGAAACCGAAGATCCTGGAGAAAACCCATGCGGGTCACAGGGGGAACGTAAAACTCCGTACAGACAGCACCCGTAGTCAGGATGGAACTCGGGTCTCTGGCGCTGTAAGGCAGCAGCTTTACTGCTGCGTCTAGAGCTAGAAGTAGAGGAGCAGATACATAGGCAGGGTGCAGATAGCTGTAAGAATAATAAAGTGGTATTAGGAGATTTTAATCTCCCTAATACTGACAGGGTCACCCATAGATGGACGGAACTTGTTAGATCTGTCCAAGAATTCTTCCGTTACAAATATATTAAGAGGCCTAATCGAGCGGGTGCAACACTTGACCTCCTCTTATGGAATAAGGTACGGAAAGTGACTGAAGTGTCAGTGAGGGACGCACTTTGGGACCAGTGATCATAATTCTATTAGTGTTAAAATAGTTGGGCGGTGTGGTGCTGGAGACCCGGGTTTGATCCCGACTACGGGTGCTGTCTGTACGGAGTTTGTACGTTCTCCCCGTGACTTGCGTGGGTTTTTTCCGAGATCTTCGGTTTCCTCCCACACTCCAAAGAGGTACAGGTTTGTAGGTTAATTGACTTGGTATAAATGTAAATTGTCCCTAGTGTGTGTGTGTAGGATAGTGTTAGTGTGGGGATCGCTGGTCAGTGTGGACTCAGTGGGACAAAGGGCCTGTTTCCATGCAGTATCTCTAAACTAAATTTATGGAGAAAGATAGGACTGGCCTACTAGTTAAGGTCCCAAATTGGGGCAAGGCCAATTTTGGAGGAAATGCATGGGAACTTACAGTGGTCAATTGAATGAATGAAATAATTAATGTTATTGGTCAAGTATGTACACATACAAAGAATTTACCTTGGTGCTCCACGACATAAGACACGACATACAGTAAACAATTAAGAATAAAACAATGAAACATTACAGTTTTATGAGGAGGAGGGAGTCGCTGGCGATGATGGACGCAAGGAGTGGGTGGATAACGGTGGGTCTGGTGTACTCAAGGTCGGCTGCAGGAGGTCCCCCCCCCCCCCCCCCCCCCCGGGGCACAGAGGCGGTCGGGCGAGGAGATGGACGTTGGTTGGCGGGCCGAGCCCTTTGAGTGTGACGGAGGAGGCCCTGCAGCAGCCTGGGGCTCACCTGGATCAGAAGTCACTCCAATACATCCAGCGTGTGGATGTACTGGACTTTGGACTTTCCCTTTTGTAAATGGTGCCAAAATATTGCGACCTGTGCAAGGATTTCACCGTGCAGTGCATTTGTGACAATAAAATATCGGCATAACATTATCTTTGTAAGCTATCAGATTGTCTACTGCAAAACCCTATCCATGTTTTGTTAGTCAATAAACTTGAAAATTGAATGGCTTAAGCCCCTCACATAAACTGGTAATGGATTGAGGAAGAGGAATTAATTCAGTTTCCTTGGAAACTCTCCGAGGCACTGTTAGATTCACAATCTTCACCAATTAAGATTTCAACCAGATGTCATGCTCAGACTAACTGCTTAGAAACCCAACTCTTTTTTCAAAGATATGTCTGTGAGAAATGTTGATACATTTTTTTTGAACATCAAGATAAACTTGCATTTGATTAACATTATTCATCTTTCTGGACATTGTCTCAATCAGGTTAGTGAGGCTGGGCCCAGTGCTTCCTTTAGTCATTTTAATTGTTGCCATACTCTCCAAGTGATCACATATCAAATCTGCAAAACATTTTCTGCCCTATAGAGGCCGACCTTATAAACCCATAATTTCTCAGGGTGAAGTAATTTTATTCCTATGTAAAGGAAACTGCATGTTGGTGCAATTGTTACACAACTCGATTAATAGTCCAGAACCCTAAGTACAAATCTCACCATGGCAGCTGTGGAAGTTAAATTAATTTAACAACTTGGAATAACAAATAAACTGGAAATTAATGGAGATGACCACAAAACCATTGAGCTTGGGGGGGGGGTGTAGGGAGAGGGGGGTATGGGGGGGAAAGGGGAAGTTTGGGAAATGGGGTGAGTGGGGAGGGGGGGGGTGTGAGGAAGAAGAGTTGTAAGGGGGGGGGGGGGGGGGGGGGGGGGGGGGGGGTGGTCGCAGCAGGACAGCTCGCACTCTGCTGACCCGGCACCTTCAGCTTTCGGCCTCACGCAGTAGATCCCGGTCCCACTCCGTCTTCACTCGAAGGCTTCCAGTTCAACTCAGCGGTCAAGATGAGAGTTTTAGATGGATGGATGGATGGATGGATGGATGGATGGATGGATGGATGGATGGATGGATGGATGGATAGATAGATAGATAGATAGATAGATAGATAGATAGATAGATAGATGGATAGATAGATGGATAGATAGATGGATAGATGAGTGATCGATTGCAGTCACAGACTTAGTGGGCCAAAGGGCAAGTTTCCATGCTGTGTTTCTAATCTAAACTAAACTTGAAACATGCCAAATTGGATAGACCAAGAACAAATCTGGAAGTGCTAAACTTGGAACCTCTGAGGTTTTAGTTTTTAAAATATTTAGTTTAGTTTTGAGATACAGCATGGAAACAGGCCCTTCGACCCACCAAGCCCGCTATCCCCGCACATTAACACTATCCCACACACACTAGGGACAATTTTTACATTTACCGAGCAATTCAACCTACATGCCTGTACGTCTTTGGAGTGTTGGAGGAAACAGAAGATCTCTGAGAAAACCCTCGCAGGTCATGGGGAGAATGTACACACTCTGTACAGACAGCACCCGTAGTCGGGATCAAACCCGAATCTCCGGCCCTTCAAGCGCTAGAAGGCAGCAACTCTACCGCTGCGCCATCGTGCCACCCTGGTGATGTGGTGAGGTTACGTGAGGCAAGAAGTAATGTACACTAACAAAAACTTTAATCTGCTGATTCAGCATATTCCTCACTCTGGTAATATGACCAAAACAAAGGATTAACACTGGGGCAATAAAAATAAAAGAAAGGCGCAGCACTTGGAATAGCTAAAACTGTAACATAGTACCATGCGCTTGCCAAACAGCAAAAACAACATGTCATGGATTGATCAGGACAAGTAGGGAAAAGTTAGCGACCAAAAGGCGAAGGCATCAATTATACCTCAGTGCAGCAGAAAAGGTATCGGGAATGCTGATGTGAAAATGGTGGAAACAAACATTAAAGTGATTAATTCAGTCACTGATTCTAATCATCTGTCAAATGCCATTGATACCACATGCTGCCTCGGCAAGGCCACAGCATAATCAAGGACGAGTTGCACCCTGGCCACTCCCTCTTCTCCCCTCTCCCATCAGGCAAGAGGTATAGAAGTGTGAAAACGCACACCTCCAGATTCAGGGACAGTTTCTTCCCAGTCGTTATCAGGCAACTGAATCATCCTACCGCAACCAGAGAGCAGTGCTGAAATACTATCTACCTCACTGGTGACTTTCGGACTATCCTTGATCGGATTTTGCTGGCTTCACCTTGCACTAAACGTTATTCCCTTATCATGTATCTATTACTATAAATGGCTCGATTGTAATCATGTATTGCCTTTCCGCTAATTGGACAGCACGCAACCAAAGCTTTTCACTGTACCTCGGTACATGTGACAATAGACTAAACAGAACTGAACAGAACAGCAGCACGAGCAATATTCAATATAGTGACATCATGAATAAATGCCATGTTTTGTTCACATGAACAATATGTGACTATTGTTCGGTTAGAGCTGCCAGTGTAACAAGGCCAATCTTTAATAACTGTGATGGAGATACAGCATGGAAACAGGCTTCCTAAAGCACCGGCCCTCAATCACTGATTCACACTCATTCTGTGCTATCACACTTTTGCATCCATTGTCGTGGGGACTACAGAGGCCAATTAACCTACAAACCCGTACATCACGGGGAGAAAGTGCAATCCACAACGTGACGGCACCCGAGGTCAGATTCAAACCACGTTTCTGATGTTGTGAGGCAGCAGATCTATCATCTTGGATAGATTGGACGTGGAGAGGACATTTCTACTAGTGGGAGAGTCTAGGATTAGAGGTCATATCCTCAGAATTAAAGTACTTCCTTTAGGAAGATGAGGAACAATTTATTTATTCAGAGGGTAGTGAATCTGAGGAATTCTTTGTCGCAGAAGGCTTTGGAGGCCAAGTCAATGGATATTTTTAAGGCAGAGATAGATAGCTTTTACTTCGGAGTCACGTGAGTGACTACGTGAAGAACCCCACCAGGACGCATGCATCTCATATCGCTACACGCATTGCAACGAGTCACAGCAGGGGGAATGACGTTCCCCTTAGTGGCAAAATTTGAAAGCCGGAAACAGCAGTTAAGGAGACTCTGCGTTCCAGAATTTGAAAGTCGGGAACAGCAGGTAAGAAGACTCTGCGTTCCTTCCACTTACCTTTCAGGTGGAGACATGGACCAGATCCACGAAGGCTGCGGAAAAGCTGGCGGGGGAGAACCGCGGAGTTGCGGGCAGCCAGCAACAGCAGACAACGGCACGCCAATCTCCTGTAATGGGAACACCTGTGCCCGACTTCGCTCCCAACTTCGCTCCCACACCGGCCAAGTCGGGCGGGAGAGCGAAGCAAAACCTAACAGGGTCATTGACTCCGAGGAGTCTGACTATGAATAGCCGCGAGCGGAAAGTGCCCTGCGTATTGGGGCCGGTTGGAGTGGCTTTAGGAGCAGCCACGAGCGGCCAGTGCCCTTGCACACTGGAGCCGGTTAGAGCGGCTGGGAGCGGGGAACAAAGCAGCCGCGACGGCCAGTGCCCGTGAGCATTGGAGCCGGTTGGAGCGGCTGCAGGAGGACCAGCTTCGAGCAGCCGCGACGGCCAGTGCCCATGAGCATTGGAGCCGTTTGGAGCAGCTGCAGGAGGAAATACCCCAAAGTGGCAGGCTCCGGGAGATGGAGGCTAGCCACAGTGGGCAGTTAGTAAGCCCCACAGCAGTACCTCTTGTGGGGCTGCACAATGTTTCTCCCTCATCAGAGGGGAACACCGGGGGTCAATCCTGGGCTGACTGAAGGAGCTGGAGCAGGAGCGGCTTCAGGAGCAGCCACGACGGCCAGTGTCCGTGAGCATTGGAGCCAGGTGGAGTGGCTTCAGGAACTGGAGCAGGAGCGGCCTCAGGATTCGCGGCTTCAGGAGCAGCCGCGACGGCCATTGACCATGTGCATTGGAGCCGGTTGGGTGCCCGAGAGCATCGGAGCCAGTTGGAGCGGCTGTTGGAGCAGGTAAGTGCCAGGCTCCGGGAGATGGAGACTAGTCACAGGGGGCAGCTAGTAAGTCCTACAGCAGTACGTCTTGTAGGGCTGCACAGTGTTCTCCCACATCAGAGGGGAGTATAGGGGGTCAATTCTGGGCTGAATCTGAACAGGGGTGCAGAACATACCCCTAGTGCACATGGGGTGCAGAAAACCTATTGGAAGACATTTACCATCAGGGAACTGCAAAACACTGAATGTTCCCAGTATCAACCAGTATATTTGAAAACATGGCAGGGCAGGGATTTGAAACGAAAGAAAGTTCCAAAAGTCCTAACAGTGGGTATTACGGGTTTCGTCCGCACAATAAACAAAAAAGACATGACACTAGATCACCAGGATGCACTGGCCTTATTTTGCAAACTACCAATACGAGTAAACAGCATTAGGAAGAAGTACCATCCAACCGGCTTTAGACCCTAATTTGCAGGCCTATGCAAACCTGGAACCTCCATACCACCAATATTAAAATTTGGAGGCAACTTATCTAAACAGGTAAAGAACTTGACATAGAGGGAAACCCTGGGGCTCAATAAAGCAACGTCTAAAAACTACTTCCTGGGGAATGCGCTAACCCTCAACACAGATCCAACTACAGATCCAGACACCGGCACCTCAACGTCCACGGAGGATGCCGAAAAAGTAACAAATCTACTAATAGTAACCATGGAGGAAGAAGTATAGGGTTATACCATAGAATTATTCAAAACATAATCCTCCAGTTCAGCATGTACCAAACTGAATGTTCATGCTTACAGGCAAAGAAATAATCAAAAGCGCATGCTGAACTACAGTGCCCAAATAAAAAAGGACTAATGGAGGACATCCAACACGAATCACAGGAATTCGTGTCCAAAAATCTTTATCATAAAATAGATGGTGGTTGCCACATCATCATAGATTTGACTAATGTGAATACTTTCGTACTTTATATTCATTACTAGATGGGAAACTTTGTTACTGCAAAGGTATTGATCCTAGGTTACTACATGGCAAGCATTGTATTAAAAAATGCTTACTATACAGTGCCCATTAGAGGTGACCACTGATGTATTTAACACAATGGATCATCTGCGGTTTCACTCTTAACTCAGCTCACATGTCAGTGACTTTGCCGTAAGAAAAGGTTACAGCCTTAATGGAGGCTTGCAGTAAACTAAACCATCCATCAGACTGGTAGTAGAATCATTGGCATTATAGTAGCTGTGTTCCAGCAACATAAATCGGACCTTTACATTATCAAATTACTGAGCGCATTCATGCGTGCACTCAAAAATTATGGGGGTCATTCTGACAGACCAAAGAAGCTACCAACAGAGGCCACCATGGTACTAAAATGGTGGAAACATAACATTAGGCATTGTTCCAATCCAAACATTAGCAGCTACCCGTCTATGGAACTACATACTGTTGGGCACTTGGATGGGATGCTACCAATTCCATCTCCAGCTGTGGGGGAGATGGAATGCACAGGAGGCATCATTATAAACGCTGGGCATAAATACCTGGGAAAGTTGAGTGCATTCAAACAAAGTTAAGTCATATTGTTCTGGGTTATATCACCAGTATGTTAGACGACTAATTAACTACACCACCGTGGTAACATATGTCAACCATATGGGTGGAAACATATCGACATCATGTGACTATCAGGCCAACACAATTTGGCAATAATGTATCCAGAAAGATATTTGGATATCAGCTACCAAATTACCAGGTAAACTGAATTTAGTGGCAGACAACAGGTCATGCTAAGTCTATGAAAACACTGTATGGATGTTGGGGAAAGTATTGCTGGAATTACAGCATGGTATGGAACACCAGATAACGACCTATTCACATCCATGCTCACACCAGTTATCGAATTAGGTTCTTGGGAACCAGAACCTGGGGCAGTGGCTACAGATGCATTTTCGCTGTATTGGGGGATTATTTATGCATTCCCTCCTTCTGCTTCATCAGTCGGGTATTTAGGAATAAACAGTAGACTCCGCGTCTGGTATTTTGATAGTACCCGATTGGCCTACTCAACCATGGGTCCCGGTGATATCGACATGGTTTTAAAACCATGCATCACCATGCATCATAGACCTAATTTACTGGTTCTTCCCGCAACAAGGGGAGTTACCCATGTCATAATTATATAAACCTATTAATTTATAGAGTTGAAAGCACCTCTACTGCACCTGGGACTGACGGACCAAACAGTGGAATTATTTCAGCGGGCCACAGACAGTCCACCAAAAAATCAGTACTTGGTGTCATCAAGAAATGGGAAGTACTGTCACAACAATAAACACCCACAGATCTATGAACATCTCGTCTGTTCTGGAATTCCTGGCAAGCCTCCAAGCCTCCTCGGTCATAGTGCCATCAACTGCGCCAGAAGTGCTCTGTCAACATACCTGTGGCAAGGAACAGAACATTCTGTTGGGACACACCCTGGTAACCAAACTCATGAGAGGCATTTTAATATGAATCCCCCAAGAACCAGGTACTCCCAAATATGGGATGTGAGCATTGTACTGACCATGTTAAGAAACTGGTCTCCAGCTACAGCTCTGTCCCTACAGAAACTGACTATGAAAACAATCATGCTGATGGCCTTGGCCACGGCACAAAGGGTCCAGCCACTACAGAAACAAAGGTTGGACAACAAGATTATTTAATCTGGAAATTTAACTTTTCACATTAATGAAATAGTCAAACAGAACAGACAGGGGTCAGCAGGCCTAAAAACGGAATTCAGGGCCTACCCGACAGATGGTCGTCTCTGTATTATAACACGCTTACTATTATATATGGAGTATACTAAAATCATCAGAGGGAAGAAATGTCACTTTAATCAGCTACAAACAGCCACTCAAAACAGTGACAGTCCAGATCATCTCTAGATGACTAAAACAGGTCCTAAGAAAGGCTGGAGTAGACACTAGCATTTTTAAATCTCACTCCACCAGGGCTGCAGCTACATCGGCAGCTATGAAGTTGGACGTTCTTATGGACCAAATTCTCAAGACAGCAGGATGGTCAACGGAGGAAACTTTCCAATGACTTTATAACAATCCAGTCATTGAACCTGAAATATTTGCAGAAACAAATTTAAGTTCTGTAATATAATTTACCCCATAAATAGGGGCAATAATTGGTGTTAATATTTTTATCGTTGGGTTTCAATATCGTATTGATGTCTAATGATGTTAACTCTATTCTCCCCATAATCAAGGCAGATGTGATGCATGGACTCGTTTCCACGGCATGAAATCACAGAGCGTTAAAATCTTCACGTAGTCACTCACGTGACTCCAAAGTAAAATAGTAAGATTAAACGAGAACTTACCAGTTTGAAGTTTGATCGTTATTTTATGAGGAGTAACGTTGAGGGAATACGTGCCCTCCGCTCCCACCCTTGATCATATACTCAACTGGTATCTCTTCTCTAATCTTACTATGTTTAGTCATTGTGCTTTGAAGAATGGCACGCATGCGTCCTGGCAGCGTTCTTCACGTATACCCTCAACGTTACCCCTCATAAAATAACGATCAAACTTCAAACTGATAAGTTCTTGTTTAATCTTACTATTCTTGATTAGTACCGGTGTCAGGGGTTATGGGGAGAAGGCAGGAGAATGGAGTTAGGAGGGAGAGATAGATCAGCCATGATTGAATGGCAGAATAGACTTCATGGGCCGAATGGTGTATAATTCTACTCCTATCAGTTATGACCTTATGATCCTTACATTGATTAATTACCCTGATTGATTGTGAAATTGTTTTCAGAGATAGTTATTAGGCAAACAGGAGCAATAGTTCCAGACTGGAAGGGGAGTCAGAGGAAAGCATCTCGAGTTGGAACAGACTGCAAGAAGAATGGCATGTTAGAAGCAGCACTTGGGATACTTAAAAACTGTAACATAGTACCATGTGCCCGCCAAACAGCAAAATCAATATGCAAACAGAAGTAAAAGGAAAGCCAAATATTAGAAACAACACCATCATGGAGAACAAATATGGGGAGAGATCTTCAGACATAGCAACAGAATGAAGCCATTCAGCCCATTAAGTCTGCTCCACCATTCAATCATGACTGATGAGGCATCAGAGACAATACCATGGTTCAACAGTGGCCACACCAACACTTACAGTAGGGTCAACTAATCTGAAATACAAGGATGGAGTTAAAGGGAAAGAGAGTATAGGAAAATTTAAGAAATACACCAGAATTAATGGGGCAGAAAGCTCACGAAGGTTAGGAGAGTACGGCCAAGTGAAATAGGAAAATTATGTGAAAGGTGAGGTGAGTATCAGATTAAAAGTACCATATATAAATGCACAATGTATAAGAAATAAAGTGGATGATCTTGAGGTTCAGATAGAGATTGGTAGATATGACATTATGGGGATTACAGAGACATGGCTGCAGGAGGATCGGGACTGGGAACTGAATATTCAGGGTTATACGACCTATAGAAAGTACAGACAGGTGGGCAGAGGAGGTGGGGTAGCCCTGTTGGTGAGGGATGAAATTCAGTCCCTTATGAGGGGTGATATAGATGAGGTAGAGTCGCTGTGGATAGAAATGAGGAATTGTAAAGGTAACAAGACACTAATGGGAGTTATCTACAGGCCTCCAAACAATAGCCTGGATATAGGGTGCAAGTTGCAGCAGGAGTTAAAATTGGTATGTAGCAAAGGTAATGCCACTGTGGTTATGGGAGATTTCAATATGCAGGTAAACTGGGAAAATCAGGTTGGTTCTGGACCCCAAGAAAAGGAGTTTGTAGAGTGCCTCCAAGATGGATTCTTAGAGCAACTTGTACTGGGGCAATTCTGGATTTAGTGTTGTCCAATGAACCAGATTTAATAAGGGAACTCAAGGTAAAGGAACCGCTTGGAGGTAGTGACCATAATATGACAAGTTTTTATTTTTTATTTTTTTTTATTTTTATTTTTTATTTTATTTTTTTTTATTTTGAAATCTTTTTATTTGAATTTCACATCAATTTGCATACATACAATGATAACAGACAATGACATTCAAGGCATAATTGTGCAACAGTATGCAAGCGGCCCTCAAAGACCTTACCCTTACCCACCTTCAACCCACCTGAATCAGGTCGGAACCAAACGGGGACAAACAGCACTCGCATACGTACACATCCACACAAATACATAGAGATAAACAAAACAAAATGTACTGGGGAAAAAAAAAAAAAAAAAAGTCACTAATAACAGTAAATAAGTAGGTAATTAAATAAATAAGTGTGGGGAGGAGGGGGGGGGGGGCTAAGGGGGGAGCAGCTGCAATAAAGCAGGACAGTGATGGAAAGCACTCAGTCCTCTTCCGAATCCGGGGACAAGTTAAGAGAGTTAACAAGTTCCAGGAAAGGGTTCCATGTGTCTAGGAATGTCTTGGTAGAGCCTTTGAGAGAGAACCTAAGTTTTTCAAGCTTTAAATTGCAGAGCACCTTGATCCAGCGGGCATGTGTCAGGGGACAGGTGAGCCTCCAGTTAAGCAAGATCAGTCTCCGGGCTAACAAGGTTGTAAAAGCCAGGACCCGCTTCAATGCAACAGAGAGGTTGGTGTTGGGAGGAGTACCAAAAATGGCTGACAGTGGGTTTGGAGGAATAGTCTGGCCATAAGCTCTGCTTATCTCGTCGAAAGCACTCCTCCAAAAGGCTGCTAGCTTAGGGCAAGACCAGAACATATGGCTATGGTTGGCAGGGGATTGATTACATCTGTTGCAGGTGTCCCTAACAGCGGGGTAAATTCTCGATAATCTTACATTTGTGTAGTGGACTTTGTGAAGGACTTTGCATTGGATTAGGCCATGACGGGCACATATGGAGGAAGAATGGATCAAATCCAAGGCAGAGTCCCATTGCTGGTCTGTTAGTTTCGTATTCAGCTCGCCCTCCCACGCAGTTTTTAATGTGGTATGAGGTTTCAATATAACCGACCCTAACAAGCTATACAAAACAGAGATGCATTTCTTCCGGTTGGGGTCTAGCGCTAGGATGGTATCAGTCAGGGTTTCAGGGGGACGATTTGGGAAATGGGGGAATGTGTTCTTTACAAAATGCCTAATCTGGAAAAAACGAAAAAGGTGGGTGTTTGGGAGGCTGTAGTTGGACGAGAGCTCTGCAAAGGACGAGAAAATGCCATCCTTGTATAGGTTTTTGATATTACTGATACCGTTACCATGCCAAGTTTAGAATGCGGGGTCTGTACTTGAAGGTTTAAAGATGTGATATTTAAGCAGTGGGGTCAAGATGGAAGGGTCTTGTAAACCAAAGTTTTTCCTGAATTGGCTCCATATCTTGAGCGAAAGGGACGCGATTGGGCCTGCACCCACAGATGTTATAGGAAGGGGGAGTTGGGAGCATAGGACAGACCGCAACGGGAGATGTGAACTCGCCTTTTCCATGTGTACCCAGGCCGGTAGGTGGTCGCAATCATCATTCATCCAATATAGGGGTTTTTGCAAGTTAGCTGTCCAATAGTATCGTCTGAAGTCAGCAAGTGCCAGGCCGCCGTCACTCTTAGGAGGCTGTAGTATTGCCTTTCAGATTCTAGCGGTTTGCTACCCCAAAAAAACGTGCTGAAAAAGATACAGGAATTTGGGTAGGACGACCCAAGTTTTAATATAAATCACAATCACAATAATACTTTATTAGCCAAGTATGTTTTGCAACATATGAGGAATGTTAAAATCTCTCCCCTTCGTGTTCTCCTCCGTTGACGGGACGATCTTGACTCCCATAGCTGGCGGTGTTTGGGCCCTCCACGTCAGGGCGATCAGTTCCTGCATCGGGGAGGCTATCAGCTCCCTTGCGCCGGCGATCGGACCCCAGGTCGGGTCTGTTCGCGCCTCTGCGTCGTTGGGGCTTCCTGACTCGACCTCACCCGAGACTGCGAGCTCTTGATGGTAAGTCCGCAGGCCACGGTTGGTGCGATCCCAGGCAAGGGATTGGCTCTGATGTTAAGTCCATGCCCCGCGGTGGGGCTCATGTCCGTCCGAGGAGGTCTCCATCTCCATCGATGGTAGGCCGCAGAACGAACGGAGATGCGACCCAAAAATTAATCGCATCTCCGGCATGGTGAAAGCCTGATAAAAAGTTTCCCCTGACCCCCTCCCCCCACATAAAACAAACCAGAGAATATGTACACAACCTTTTAACACTCTCAAAATTTAAAAAAAGATGAAAAAGTGTGGTGGAGCTGCCAATCGTGCGGTGACCCTGGTGGTATCACAATCTGCAATTTGAGATCAAGAAGGTTAAATCAGTAGTATCAGTGTTGCATTTGAACAAAGGGGACTATGAAGGCATGAGAGAGGAACTGGCCAAGATTGACTGGAAAAGGATCCTAGCAGGAATGATGGTGGGACTGCAATAGCAGAAATTTCTGGGCATAATCCAGAAGATGGAGGATCATTTCATTCCAAAGAGGAAGAAAGATTCTAAGGGGAGTAAGAGGCATCCGTGGCTGTCAAGTGAAGTTAGGGATGGAATAAAACTAAAAGTAAAGGTGTACAACATAGCAAAGAGTAGCGGGAAGCCAGAGGATTGGGAAACATTTCAAAGGGCAACAGAAGGTAACAAAAAGGGCAATATGGGGTGAAAAGATGAAGTACGAGGGTAAGCTGGTCAAGAAAATAATGAAGGATAGTAAAAGCATCTTTAGGTATATTAGAGAAAAAGATTAGTAAACACAAATGTGGGTCCCTTGAAGGCAGAAACAGGTGAAATTATTATGGGGAACAAGGAAATGGCAGAAGAGTTGAAAAGGTACTTTGGTTCTGCCTTCACTATGGAAGACACAACCAATCTCCCAGAGGACAAAGGATCGAGGTAGACAGTGGAACTGAAGTAAATTTGCATTAGGCGAGAAATAGTATTGGGTAGATGATAAATCCCCAGGGCCGGATGGTCTGCATCCCAGGGTACTCAAAGAGGTGGCTCTAGAAATTGTGGACGCATTGGTGATCATTTTCCAATGTTCTATAGATTAAGGATCAGTTTGTGCGGATTGGAGGGTATCTAATGTTATCCCACGGTTCTTTGGCTTCGACTTTCTGGAGCGCTAGTATGGGTGTTGTGGGCTGAAAGGACTGGTTTCCAGAGGGCTAGTATGGACATTGTGGGCCAATTGGATTCTTGGGGTGGCAGCTCAGTCACTCAAGCCTGATGTGCTGGCAGATTACCCACGGCTGGTGGGCTAGCAGTTGACTCACGGCTATTCCTTGAAATTTCATGTGCAGTTTCCCACCACTTCAAGCCAGGTGCAAGGCCTCCAAATTCAATAGCAGTTTCATCCCACTTCAAGCAGGGTGCAAGGCCACCAAATACAGGTGCAGTTTCCTACCACTTCAAGCAGGGTGCAAGGCCACTGAATTCAAGTGCAGTTTCCGACCATGTCAAGCAGGGTGCAAGGCCACCGAATTCAAGTATAGTTTCATACCACTTCAAGCAGGGCCACCAAATTCAAGTGCAGTTTCATGCCACTTCAAGCAGGGTGCAAGGCCACCCAATTCAAGTGCAGTTTCATGCCACCAAGCAGGGTGCAAGGCCACCAGATTCAAGTGCAGTTTCATGCCACTTCAAGTGGGGTACAAGGCCACCAAATGCTAGTACTGTTTCATGCCATTTCAAGTAGGGTGCAAGGCCACCAAATTCAAGTGCAGTTTCATACCATTTCATGCAGGGTGCAAGGCCACCACATTCAAATGCAGTTTCATACCATTTCAAGCAGAGTGAAACCACCATAAAACCACCATATAACCCCACCAACCACCACATGAACACCACACTCACAGTTCAGTAGAAATTCAGTGTGTTCAGTTGATTCACAGCTCAGACATAGTCGTGACCTCTCCCTCCCCCATCTTGCAGAGACTGAGCCACACCCACACTTCCGGGTTTTATAATCCCTCCCCCCTCCAACCGGAAGGGGTATGGCCTTCAAGGCGTGATTGACAGGAGAGATATTCTCAACATTTTTTTAAACACTAATAACACTTTTATTTTTCATTGATGGGAAGAATCATCTGCACCTGATGAGCGGTGGGGGACTGAGTACCAAGCCAAATCACAGCCGTAAGTGATAGCGTTTTATCTAAAATCAATATACAGTGCAAACAGGAAGTTGTCAAGTTTCCACCAACAACCATTTTGTTAGTGCAGCATTTCAAAGCAGTTACCACCACCAACAACAACCATTTTTGCAGTGCAGCATTTCAAAGCAGTTACCACTACCAACTACAACCATTTTTGCAGTGCAGCATTTCAAAGCAACCACATTTTCATTTTCAAACCACATTAAGGGACCTCACAGTTGAGTAGACATGTGTTCAGTGTTATTCACAGCTCAGAGAGACATGACCCTGTCGCTTCCTCTGTCTTGCAGAGACTGAGTGAAGCACATCACTTCCGGGTTTCATAGTCCCTCCCCCTCCCACCAACAGGGGCAGCAGAGAGAATGTCAAAATTTTTAAACATTAATAACTCTTTTATTTTTCATCGATGGGAAAACCCTCTAGTCCTGCGTTGCTGAGGGGGACTCTGAGTAAGATGGACAAAAATCACAGCCGTAAATGGCAGCGTTTTTTCAAAAATCATGAAACAGAAAAACAGGAAGTGGTCAAGATCTTAATTTTAGTAATATATAGATAAAAGAGTGAACAAGCTTGATGCAGGAAAAACGTTTCCAGTGTTGGGGGAGTCCAGAACCAGAGGGCACAGTCTCAGAATAAAGGGGAGGCCCGTTCACAATTGAGATGACAAAAAACGTTTTCACCCAGAGAGTTGTGAATTTGTGGAATTCTCTGCCACAGTAGGCAGTAGAGGCCGTTTCACTGGATGAATTTAAAAGAGAGTCAGATAGAGCTCAATAGGATAGCGGAATCAAGGGATATGGGGAGAAGGCTGGCATGGGTTACTGATTGTGGATGATCAACCATGATCACAATGATTGACGGTGCTGGCTCGAAGGGCCAAATGGCCTCCTCCTGCATATTTTCTATGTTTCTATGTTTCTATGATTTATTCTATTTAGTTTTATTTGTTTTAGTTTAGAGGTACAGCATGGAAACAGCCCCTTCAACCCACCGAATCCACCAACCAGCAATCCCCACATATTAACACTATCCTACACTAGGGACAGTTTTGATATTTATACCAAGCCAATTAGCCTACAAACCTGTACGTCTGTGGAACGTGGGAGAAAACCAAAGTCTGTGGAATGTGGGAGGAAACCAAAGTTCTCACAGAAAGCCCACACAGGCCACGTTAAACTCCGTACAGACAGCACCCATAGTCAGGTCTCTGGCGTGTAAGTGCTGTAAGGCAGCAACTCTGTCACTGTGCCACCATGCTACCCTGAATTTATAGTGGTACGAAAAAGCTAGGATTGCCTGTGGGAACTGTCCCTTACCACCAGAGTGCATGTGTGATGACATTGGCAATCTCAGGCGTTGTCCTGATCTTCAAATGAGGAGGTGTGGTAATCTCAGAATTATTTCTGAAGTTCATCCCTGTAGGAACAGAAGTGGTTGAAGGTAGTGTGTGTGTGTGTGTGTGTGTGTGTGTGTGTGTGTGTGTGTGTGTGTGTGTGTGTGTGTGTGTGTGTATATGTGTGTCTATATGTGCGTGTGTGTGTGTGTATATGGTGTGTGTGTATGCGTGTGCGTGCGTGTGTGCGTGTGTGTGTGTGCGTGTGTGTTTGTGTGTGTGTCTGTGTGTGTGTGTTTGTGTGTGTGTGTGTGTTTGTGTGTGTTTGCGTGTGTGTGCGTGTGTGTGTGCATGCGTGTGTGTGTGTGTGTGTGTGCATGTGTGCGTGCCTGTGTGCATGCCTGTGTGCGTTCGTGTGCATGTGTGTAAGACATCTCAGGCTTACCCCAGCCACTAAATCAGGGAACACAACTAAAAGAGAGGGAACACACTATATTCCTCCTTCCCCTTTCTCTCCCTCAGAATTGGATGCCTGGGTTTTATAACGAATTGGCTGACAGGTTGAAGTTGCCCACCAATAGCAATGATACTGGGAATTGGTCGCTCGGTGTGTCAGCCAATTTAAAGTGATCAGTGCAACACCCAAAGGAACAGGTTGCTGTCACACTAATCTATTTCACCTCTCGACCTCATTCTCCTGCCTTTCTCCTGTAACGTTAGACACCATTACTAATCAAGAATATATCAACCTCTGCTATAAAAATACTCATACAGGTTCACCACCCGCTGGCTAATGAAAATCCTCCTCATCTCCATTCTATAGGTACGCCCTTTTATTCTGAGGCTGTGCCCTCTGGTCCGAGACTCTTCCACTACTGGAAATATTCCCTCCACATCCACTCTACCCAGTTCTTTCATTATTTGGTAGGTTTCTATGGGACCACTCCTCGTCCTAAACCAGCGGGTACAGACCTAGAGCCATCCAACGCTCCTCATATGTTTGCCTAATAATCCCTGGGATCATTTACTCTACGTTTAAGAAGGAACTGCAGATGCTGCAAAATCGAAGGTAGACAAAAATGCTGGAGAAACTCCATGGGGGAGGGGGGGGGGGGGGGCAACATCTATGGAGCAAAGGAAATAGGCAACGTTTCAGGTCAAAACCTTTCTTCAGACTTCTTCAAATGTATCAGATTCATTTACTCTATGTTGAGCTCCTCTGGACGTTCTCCAGCACCAGCGCATCCTTTGTCAGATGTGGGGCCCAAAACAGCTTGCAATATTCCAAATGTAGTGATGTTACAATACTTACCTTCAACGGCGCTGCAGTTCTGCCACTGGCCGTATGCGTGACTTTGGCGCCTTTGGGGGGGGGGATTAAAATGACATTTTGTACTGCCTATCAGAGGCGGACTTCCTCGGGCTGCTAGCTGCTGAAGAATAATCGATCCGACCCGTTCGAGCTAGACAATTTAATATTTGGATTCAAATAAAAAGCAACTTCGAACGCCCTCACGCCTACAAAGTGACAGATCGCAAGAACGGGACAAAACAAAGTGTAAATCATTTACTTTACAAATAATCTTGCTTCTTGGGATGGCTTTAATCTAATTTTACGTTGCAAAAATATTATTTGGGCCCCATACGAACTGGCAGTGTTTTTCCTGCCGATATGGAGTTCAAATTCACCGCAAATGCAACGTTCCTATCGATCGCGTTCCAGACACATGATGATTAAAATGCCCATTTTTCTTTTGACAATCGTGCCATGCCGTCTAAATTGTCTATATTTTGTGTTATTCTCTCTCCATGATCATTATTTTTAAACTAAATATTCACAACAATAAGTGATCACATTTTTAGATTTATGAGAACTAAACATTAAATTCCTTCCATCTGGCATATAAATTCATGACAGTGAGATTTAAAATAATGTTATATTGTGAATTCTTGTGTGAATGGGATTAGTTTGTTATTTGGATACTTAGGCTATTTTTAAAAATGATCCTTTTCTTAAGAAATTGAATCTACAGGACATTCTTAATGGGAAAGTGATGGACAGAAAGGCATGTCATGTGTGGTTTGAAGAGCAAAAACTTGTAGTTTACAATGCCAAAATTGTAAAGTTGAGGAAAAACAAGGTGTACAGAGTTGCTTATTGGTTACATGATGTATGATGATGCTACTGATTATGATATGCCAATGTACCAGCTAGCAACTGATCTTCTCCATAAAGACTTAGTCTATTGCTACAAATTGTAGTTTATTTACCTATTTGTTATGGACTTACAGCATATTATACAATAATATTAAAGTTCTGATCTTGAGAATATCATATTTTTGAATTTTCAAGGCAGTCTGGGTGTTTATTTCTATTTCTGTCAAAACGGTAAATTTTGTAATTAGCTACAATTAGGTAATTAACTAATTATATGCTTTAATTTCAGGTCATCCAAGTAAGATGTTTTATATTTGTTTCAGATTGCTTCAATCTATAACAACTGAAAATGTCATTCATTTCTCTTCATTTTTAAGAAAGTAATGGGCTTTTGACTGTCCTCGATCACTGCTTTTGTGTTAAATCAATGGTAAAGCAATAGGGAACAAGATGCTAATTTCTGAGTATGAAAAGGTCCATAACCTTGTTAATACTGAATATATGAAAGTGAATTAGGTGTCAAATTAAACTTCTTTTTATGCTTTATCTGACGGGATTCATTGCAGACTTGATTTTTAAAATCTCAAAATTTTGTAACATTCCTACCAAATGTGGCCTGACCAACACCTTATAAAGCCTCAGCATTACATACTTGCTTTTATATTCTCGTCCACTCGAAATACATGCTCACATTGCATTTGCCTTGGAGTGCAGCTGTAAACTTTTACATTTTTATTTTCATATGTCCTATTTTTAACAATATAATAGGAAACTTACCCCTGACATTTGTGTAACTTTATTACTGTGTTTTAGTGCCAAAGTGAATGAGTAATATATGAAATTGAAACCGTTTGAGGGCTGAGTCCCACAGGCCTAGAAAAATAGCACAAGGATTGCAATGTATGAGTAACACACATCCGTTTACTGTACAAAAGGAGTCGTAGTTGAGAGGCAGTACAAACTATGCTGTTAACTCTTCACGAGGTAATAGTGGACTGTACATGGACCGCCGTTCACCATTGCTCTCTGGTCCAGTGTCCGCCACTGCTAAATCCAGAAGAACAATGTGGCTACAGGAAGAGACTTATGCCTCCCTATACCTCCTCCCTCGACCCTGTCCAGGGACCCTGACAGCCCTTTCAGGTTAGGCAGAGGTTCACTTGCACCTCCTCCAACCTCATCTACTGCATCCGTTGGTCAAGATGTGGACTCTTATGCATCGGCGAGACCAAACGTAGACTGGGCGATCGTTTCGCTGAACACATTCGCTCAGTCTGCCTGGACCTACCTGATCCCCCACTTTAACTCTCCTTCCCATTCCCACACTGACCTTTCTGTCCTATGCCTCCTCTGTTGTCAGAGTGAGGCTAAACTCAAATTGGAGGGACAGCATCTCATATATCGCTTGGGCAGCTCACAGCCCAGTGGTATGAAATGATTTCTCTAACTTCAAGTAACCCCTGCATTCTCTCCCCCACCCAAGTTGCACCAAGTTCCCGTTCTCACCTAACAGATAACAATGGCCTGTTTCCTTTGTCATCGTTACCTTTTCGCATATCTGTTCTTCATTTGTTCTATATCTCTCTACATCACCATCTATATCTCTCATTCACACAGAGAGTGGTGAATCTCTGGAACTCTCTGCCACAGAAGGTAGTTGAAGCCAGTTCATTGGCTATAGTTAAGAGGGAGTTAGATGTGGCCCTTGTGGCTAAAGGGGTCAGGGGGTATGGAGAGAAGGCAGGTACAGGATACTGAGTTGGATGATCAGCCATGATTGTATTGTATTGTATTGTATTGTATTCAAATTTATTGTCATTGTCTCAATTAGAGACAACAAAATGAATTTTCCTTACAGGCAGTATCATAAAAATAAATAAATAATAAATAATAAAACATATTAAAAATAAAATTGAATTGAATTAAAAAAAAGAAAAGCACAAACACAGAAAGTCCACGACACAACATAACACCATGGCACCAAGGTGAGGAAGGCACCATAGTCCAGCCAGCCTCCCCTCCGATCTTCCCAGATGCTCATCCGTGGTCTGGGCCTTCCGAGCACCCGCAGTCGCCGCATCGGGTGGCCCGATGTTCAGGCCCTCACGCCGGGCTGGTGGAATGCCGACGCCAATCCCCGACGGTGAACATCCTCCTCCTCAGCGGCCCGGACCTCCTGATCAGCCGCCTCCCGCAGCCGGAGTCCGCAGCTCCCGATTCCGCAGGCCGGTTGTTGATCAGCGCCGCCTGCGTTGGGAGCTCCGCAAACCGCAGCTCCATGATGTCGGTGCAGCAGGTCCAGCACTCCGGGCTCCAGACGGTGATCCCCGGTAAGCCATCGCCAGCCCCGCGATGTTACAACGCTGTCCTGCCGCTGCTGGAGCTCTGGTCGATCCCGGCAGGAAAGGCTGCGCCAATCCAGTAGGTAGGCCGCTGGGGGGGGTGAGGACGCGACTCGAATAATAATCGCGTCCTCTCCAGGAAGCGACCGAACGACGGTATCCCCCTTACCGTGCCCTCTTCCCCCACATAAAGATATTTAAAAAAACATAAAAAACAAAACAAAAAAACAAAAAGATACCGGGCTGAAGGTGGAGGCTGCTGGCACCAGCGCCACCAGAAGTACAACACCATGATCATATTGAATGGCGGTGCAGGCTCGAAGGGCTGAATGGCCTACTTCTGCACCTATTTTCTATATTTCTATGTTTCATTTCCCTTTCGCCTGACTATTCTCAAGAAGGGTCCCGGCTCGAAACATCACCCATTCCTCTCTCCAAAGATGCTGCCTGTCCCGCTGAGTTACTCCGGCATTTTGTGTCTATCTTTGGCGACAGGAAGAGCTGGCAGGTACTCTCCATGTGACATGACATAGGAAACTATGACAGATGTCTGGCAGTAGACAAGTACTGGGTTCACTGTTTTCAGACAAACCACTATGCAGGAGACAGTGGGAAGTATGTGAAAACCTATGTATCTATAGCAGGCCAGGAGGCATTCCAGACACAACCACAGGAAGTTGTGGGAACAGATAGCCCAGTAAGATAATGTCACGAGTGTTGCTCCAAATTCTTGGACATTGAATCTTAGGAAGTTTACTGACTTCAAATATAGCCAGCAGTGAGGGTTGAGACATTGAGTTCAGGCTGTTTTTATAGCTACCTACTGCTCTTCAAGCCCTATCTACTACTAAATCAACACTCTTAAGTTGTTTAGAGTGGAATATGGCCTAAATATGCACCTCGTACCTCTCTCTCTCTCCTTGAATATCAGCCCTATCTTTTCCCCTTTTTCAGTTCAGATATGCAAGAACTGTAAAATAGATAGATGAAACCAAAATTGGTGGAGTTGCAGACATTATGAAAAGCTGTTTAAAGTACGTAGGAGGATGTCGATCAGCTACATAAATGGGCAGAGAAATGGCAGATGGAGTTCATCAAGCGTGAGGTGTTACACTTTGGGTGGAATTTGAGGGAAAAGTGTACAGTAAATGGCAAGATGATTAACAGCATTGATATACAGAGGGATCTTGAGGTCCAAGTCTGTAGTTCATTGAAAGTGACCATGCAGTGGCAAAGAAGGTGTATGGTATTATTTCCTTCATGGGTTAGGATATTAATTATAAGAGTCAGGAAGTAATGTTATATTTTTAAGGGACTTCTGTTAGGCCGCATTTGGATGTGCAGTTCTGTTTGCCCCCTTACAGGAAGGATATGGGGGCTTTGGAGGGGATACAGAGGATACTTACCAGAATGCTGCCTGCATGAGAGAGTATTAATTATAAGGATTGTACAAACTTGGATTGTTGTATCTGGAATTTGGGAGGCTGATAGAAGTATATAAAATTATTGGAGGCATAAATAGGATAGATAGTCAGAAGTTTTTTTGTCCCAGGGTGGAAATATCAAGGAGTCAGGAAGTCATGCTGCAACTTTAAGGGACTTTGTTGAGACTGCATTTGGAGAGTTGCGTGCAGTTATGGTTGTTCCAGCAAGGATGTGGATGCTTTGGAGAGGATGAGAAAGAGGTATACCGGAATGCTGCATGGACTAGAGATCATTCAGCTGTAGGATGGACAAGCTTGGATTGCATTGCCTGGAAATTGGAAGTTATGGGGAGACATTATAGAAGTAATAAGAAGATAGAATTCTGAGAGGTATTGATAGGGGAGACAGTCAGAACCTTTCATCCAGAGTGGTATGGTCAAACACTAAATTGCATAGCTTTAAGGTGAGAGTGGCATAGTTAGAGATGTATAGGGCAATTTTCTTACAATTACAGTGCTGGGTGCCTGAAATACATTGCTGCGGGTGCTGGTGGCGGAGGCAGATACAATAGTGGCATTTAAATGCCTTTTACTTAGGCACGTGGATATGCAGGGAATGGAGGAATATGGATCACATCCCTGGCAGAGGGCATTAGTTTGACCTGATATCGGGTTTGGCACGGACATCGTGGGCCGAAGGGCCCATTCCTGTGCTGCACTGTTCAATGCTCTACTTATAGCAGGTGGATGGACGGTGAAGCCACATCAGTATTTGATTTCAGTCGCTAGTTACCAACTCTGAGAAATAACTTACAGGATTAAGAGGGTGGCATAGAGTAAAACCCCTGTCTCACTTGTACAACCTAATTGGCCGAATTTGCCCTTGACTCATACTCGCAGCATGGTCGCCACGAGGTCGTAGGAGGTCTTCCTAACTCTTCCTCATGCTCGTGAGTGGGCTCTGGCCTCAAGTAAGTTTCGGCATTTTTTCCAACCTGATAAAAAATGTCCACGAGTAAAAAAAAAGGTCAGCATGGAAAAAATCGATACTTTTTACTCGTTGGTAGGTCATAGGTAGGTCATAGTAGGTCGTGAAGCTAGATGTAGGAGGTCGTAGACATAGTCGTAGAAGGTCGTAGACATAGTCGTAGGAGGTCGTAGGATGTCTTTTACTTCGACCTTGACATTTTTTTCAATTCATTTAAAGGCCTTCTAAACTCGTGGATTAGGTCGTCGAAGTAGGACTGGCCCTTAAGGACCTAAATGTACTGAGGCACATAATGTGTTGCAGAAGACCTTGATGAAGATGAGATTACCAAGTGTCAGGTGGCAGAAGGCTCTTACATTGTGTCAAGGAATGTAGAGCATTCCAGTGTCGACTTCACACAGGGTTATGCTCTTTCCAATGCTAGCTCACTCTTGGACCCTACAATGATGGCCAATGTTGCCGCAATGCAAATTCAGATAACTATCTCTCAGGGTCATTTGGCTCGCGTGTAAGCTCAGTAATGTCTCGATCACAGTCGTGAATTATAAATTAAATGTGAGAGAAATCCTGGAGTCGGTCTTCCAAAAGGTTACTGGTATGATTCCTGATGTCTTACAGCTTGTTGCTCGCTGAGGAACAATACAGGAAATTGTCTTTCTGAATGAATAAGGGGCTGGTGCTGGTATCCTCTGCTGTCCTCCTGGTCTACATGGAGTCTACATTCCCTCAGCATCCTATATCATATCCATTCAACCGGTCTTCAGCATTTGGGGCAGAACTGTTGGTAGACTTCTGCAACTTGAAACAATACAGACAGCACTTATTCTGCAGAAGAGTCTCGACCCGAAACGTCACCTATTCCTTTCCACCAGAGATGCTGTCTGACCCGCTGAGTTACTCCAGCTTTTTGTGTCTAGCTTCAGTTTAAAGCAGCAACTGCAGTTCCTTCCTGCACAGACAGCACTAATTGCCTGGAGGTTTACCGTGTCTGCCAGATTGAGTGAGTAGTGCAGAAACTGGAGGTCAAATGCCACCTAGAGCAGCTGTGGATATAACCTGGATTTTACAAAAAGAGTTACGGATAATAACAACTACAGAATCACTGGCTTTCACCATGATTACGTCTATGTTTATATGGGTGGTGCAGTGGCACAGTAGTACTCTTCTCCCCTCTCCCAGCTATCAGGCATCCTACCACAACCAGAGAGCAGTGCTGAACTACTATCTACCTCATTGGTGACTTTCAGACTATCCTTGATCAGACTTTGCTGGTTTTACCTTGCACTAAACGTTATTCCCTTATCACGTATCTATATACACTGCAAATGGCTTGATTGTAATCATGTTTCATCTTCCGCTGACTGGATAGCATGCAACAAAAGCTTTTCACTGTACACGTGACAATAAACTAAACTGTAAACTGTAGATGCTGCTGCCTCAACGCTCTCATGTCCTGACCTCTTGATGCTCCGGTGCTCCTTGTCTGTTTTCCCTGTGATTGATTGTAATTGTCCCTGCCTGGTTCCTCCCACATCACAAAGAGATGCTGATTGCAAGTCAATTGACTGCTATCAACTTCCTCTACAGTGGGAGGCATGAGAATCATGGGCAAGTGAGAGAGTACAGGTGCCATATTTCCCGGCAATGAAGACACACCTGCATCAAAGACGCACCCCACCACCTCCACTGGTTGTGCCTGTGCTGAAGGACACCATGGCTGGCTGGCGGGCTGGCCGGCAGAAGGCACTGAGGTGGCGGCCAGTTCCACTGTCCTGTCCCGTCCCGGCGGCCACTCACAGCCACCCGAGCTGCTTCCCTCCCCGGCCACAATGCGGTCGCTCCGTGCCTGGAGGGCGGCGGCAGCGGTGAGTGAGTGAGTTGCTGGCATGATCTCCGACTCCCTCCTTCTCAACGCTCCTGCCCTCCCCACAACTTTACCCCTGGCGGCCCAACCAAGTTTACTACTTTGTGCAGCCCAGGCCGTGCTGACCCGGGCCAGATTCCCCACATGCTGCGGAAAGGAACTCTCCCCCACCCCCAGCTGTGCTGTCCTTTTACAGCCGCTTCCAACTTCACACAGTTCTAGGGCCGAAGGCGTGGCAGGTTCCACGGAGCAGTCGCTACAAGAGTGGCATTGCTCAGCCTAACCTTCGGCTTCCAAGACGCAGGTAAATTTTCGGGCCTTATTTTAGAGTAAAAAATAGCGGCTTGGACGCCGGCAAATATGGGGCAATTATGAAAATATGGGGATATATGGGTGACGACGGGACAGTTCTGAGAGGTGGTAGAGACTTGATGGGGCATTTGATCTCCATCATGTCATGGGAAATATGAGAAATGCCTTATTGTACCAAAATACCAACTAAACAGTGGGTCTGACCTATTCATACGTTCTTAAGGCAAGGCAAGAAACGATAAATTGATAATCTTTCATTTGGTTTATTGATTTATTGCAATGCTCCTTCACTATTTGCTGAATGGAAATTATGCTTTAAGTGCACCTTCACATAGCTGAGTGCCTTGAATAGGCCAGTCAGATGGTCCTTTCGCTACAGTCTCGTGTACCTCCTGCCCTGTCCTCCTCAGCCCTGAACATGCCCTCCTTCCTCTAAATCATGAGAGGAATAGGTCAGGTAGATGAACAGAGTCTCTTGTCCAGTATAAGTGAATCGAGAACCATATAGGTTTAAGGTGAATGGGAAAAGGTTTAACAGGAACAAGCTGCCAGAGGAGGTGATTGAGGCAGGGACTATCCCAGCGTTTAAGAAACAGTTAGACAGGTACATGGATAGGACAGGCTTGAAGGGATATGGGCGAAACACGGGCAGGTGGAATTAGTGTAGCTGGGACATGTTGGCTGGTGTGGGCAAGTTGGGCCAAAGGGCCTGTTTCCACACTGTATCACTCTATGGGTCTATGACTAATTCTGTGAATGGTGAAAATGTGATTTATATAAAAAGTTGGGTAATGACCAATTATGTGATATTTAATTCCGTGTTAAATGACTCTAGCTTTCTTCACATAAATCACGGGGTAAGAGAAGGAGAGTAGTACTTTGAGAGTGAGTGGATCTATCTCTGCCACAGAATGTATGGACCCAGATCTCAATAGATTCAATGGATCTACAATAGGATGTTTCTATGCTTATGGATGTTAAAATGGACATGTGGGACAAGCCTGTCACAAACATTTGATAACACGTTGCAAAGACATTCTCATGACATAGAGCAGTGATTCACAAAATTTTGATACCCGTGTACCCCTTTGTAAATTTCCGTAAGCATCTTGTACCCTTCATTTAAAACAATCGTATTTAATTGTAAAAGTCGATAAAAATTGTCGTGTGGGAGTCTGCAAACAAGTCCAATGAAGCAAATATCACAACTTGAGTAGGAGAATTCATACGAAATATATAATTTATTTGCAAATATGTATGTATAAAATAATTCGTAACAACAGTATTTTTTCTAATAATTAATCTATGTTTCAGTAATACATAGCTGAAAATTGCTGCGTACCCCTTGAAGACCTTCCGCGTACCACTGGGGGTATGCGTACCCCACTTTGGGAAACACTGAAGAGAATGGTCGGAGGAGAGTGACAGTTGAGAGATTTTACGGGAGCCTTCAGGAGGTTTTAAGGACGGAGACAGTGATTACTACTTCAATGCAAGCTTTGATGTTTAGCCTGGATGTCATGTTTATAGAGAATTGCCAGGACCCATTTGGAAATACATGGTGACATCTGCTTTTGAAAGATAGTACTGCTGCCACTGTCATGCCATCATTTATACAGTGGCATTTGGATTTTGAATACAAATTGGGAGAAATTCAGCAATACCGTTAGATACACCCACCTGCTGCTATATATGTGTGATAGAATTGTCATGAAGGGGAACATTGTTATTTCTGCAGTCTTCTTCTTCTTGCGTATGGCGTGCACAGTCTAAAGTTGTAGAGCAACTTGTTCTATTTGATCTTATTTGAATGTGCACGCCAGGTTGATTGCATTTGTCGAAACAGGGCGGACCGCATGCAGGTTGCAATCTCCCATTTCTGCAGATTGGAGATCACGACGATAGACACAAAAAGCTGGAGTAACTCGATGGGGCAGGCAGTATCTCTGGAGAGAAGGAATGGGTGACGTTTCGGCTCGAGCCCTTCTTTAAGGAAGAAGCATTTTCTTGCACAACTGCAATCCGTGGCAGTGGAGGGATGAATGTTTAGGGTTGCAATATGACCCAGTGGCTGCATTTTCTTGCATGGCATTGAGCGTGCATAACTTTGGAGATGCACTCAAGCATGTTAGTGGAGTGTTTTCTATCACACTGCTGACGTGTGCTTACAGATGGTGGAAAAACTTCAGGGAGTCAGGAGGTGAATTATTTGCCACTGATATTAACCTCTCACCTGGTCTGTAGTCTTATCACTGCCCTTTAACTGCTGAAGTCAAGAGTGTTTTATTGTCATATGTCCCAGATAGAACAATTAAACTCTTACTTGCTGCAGCACAACAGAATATGTAATCATAATAAATAACATTAAAAAAAACTCAGAAAAAAAGGACAAACAATAACAATGCAATTAGTCTATTTTAGTTCATAGCTTACGAGTTGTAGTGTTTAATAGCCTGATGGCTGTAAGTAATAGCCAATTTTTCAAGATAATAATAACCTTAAACTGGAAATACTTTTATTAATTTTTTGATTGATTGAATTGAGGAGCCATCTCTTGATTGAGAGATACAGCATGGACACAGGTCCTTAAGCCCACCGAGTCTTCGCTGACCAGCAACCACCCATTAACAATAGTTCTATATTATTCCCCTTTCACATCCACTTCCGACACATTAGGGGAAATGTACAGTTAACCTACAAACTGCATGTCTTTGGGATTTGGGAGGAAACTAGGGCATCCGGAGGGAACCCACAAGGTGACAGGGTGAATGTGCAAGCTCCACATAGTCCAAAGTCAGGATCGAACCTGGGTCTTTGGTGCTGTGATGCAGCAGCTCTACCAGCTTTGCCACTTTGTCAACCAACAGTATACAAATGTTTCCACATGTGGTGAAGAATTTTTCAGTGACTTTAATCAACCAGCTTCAAGCTTCACATGATTAGTTTGTATATTCATTTGGCAATGATTTATTCATTGTACTTTCCTTTCCATATTAAACAACGTTCGGTCAATCATGTCATTGTAAGATATTTGGGATTCATTTTCCTCTTGAATCTTGATTTATTCCACTGATCTTTGTTCTTCTTTTTTTCTTTGGGCTTGTAGTTTGGCCCAGTTGAGAAGATGTGATAACAACTGGCCTTCACCATCATTTACGCAAACACATTCATCCCTTCCTGTGGGCACAATCTATGATCAATAATAACTGAGATAATCTTACCAAAACATGCTTTGATCAAGTTTGAGCCATTAGCCTATGGTTGGAGGCATTTCTAAACATTGTACAAAAAGTGAAATGTAATTGCTAGGAATAGTTTGTCCAATAATTGAGTCAATTTTAAAAAGAGGGGAATTGTACAACATAAAGTATAAGAAACAAGTGCATAATTTCCTGTTTATTTAACTTTTTGCTCTTTATTGAGAAATTTGATTTAAACCATGAATTTCACCGACGAATGTCCAAGCGTAGTTCATTGGAAAGCAGATAAAATGTTTTTACCTGTGTTCTTTTCCTGGAATCTTAAAATTATGTGGATCTGAATAAGCGAATTGTGTCATTTTGACACATTTTCTTAGGTCATTTAAAATATTGCAGGAATCAGTATTTTGTGCCCGTTTCCATTGACATAAATGCTTGGCAGCAGTAAAAATTGAAACAAGTGATTAAAGTCATTAATCAGTCTCGGGATCATGTCAGAAAAATAAAATCCAGATTTATTTTCTCTGAAAAGAGAGTCTGGAGTGTGTGGTTTGTGAGATTACAGCAGATTGTATTCAACCTTTTGAAGAGGACTGCAGAGGTGTGTACTTGTACTGTGTCCAACCACATTGTTCTGCATCAGCATTCTGAATGCCAAACACCTTGTACTTGGGCAAGACTGACACAATGGATCAATCAAAAGCAAAAATGTACAATTTATTTAATTTGCTCACGGTCATGACAAGAGGTCGGTGACAGTGTTTTGTGGCTCTTATGGGAATGAACGACCAATAAATCATTTATAAAGGACATTCTCCCCGGTGTCCTATAATATACATTCCATGGTCCTGTACTCTGCTAATTTTCATGTTCTAAACTTTTTGCAGTTACACATTTTCAAAATACATTAACAGGAAAGCAATGAGAATTAAATTTATTTTAAACAACTTAGTGCGCAGTCCTTTGACTCACGACCATCCATCTTCCGAGACATTTGAAAGCATCTTAATAAATTCCTGCTAATCTTTGAAAATGACCGTGATAAGTCACGATGGAGAGGACAAAATATTCGGAGCGCTCGTCGTATAATTGTGCCAACTATTCATATTGTTTGGAAAGGTTCCAGCTCTGCCAGTGGAATTAGCATATGGTGACTTGTAGGAATCATCTTCCTCTTGCTTAATGCTTATTCATAATAGATGCTGCTGTACGATGAAAAGATTCATCAATTTACCAGGCATTGAGCTAACACAAAGTAGATTAGAATTTGCAATTGCAGTCAGAATTACGAAGCACTGAACACCTTTCAATTCTGGCAGATGCTGGAAAAATCGAAGGTAGACAAAAATACTGGAGAAATTCAACAGGTGAGGCAGCATCTATGGAGCGAAGGAATATGTGACGTTTTGGGTTGAGCCTTCTTCAGACTGATGTGGGGGTGGGGGAGGGGGCGGGAAGAATAAAGGAAGAGGAGGATTCAGTGAGCTGTGGGAGAGCTGGGAAGAGGAGGGGAAGGAAGGAGAAAGCAAGGACTACCTGAAATTGCAAGGCCACCAAATTCAAGTGCAGTTTCATACCATTTCAAGCAGGGTGCAAGGCCACCAAATTCAAGTGCAGTTTCGTACCATTTCAAGCAGGGTGCAAGGCCATCAAATTCAAGTGCAGTTTCGTACAATTTCAAGCAGGATGCAAGGCCACCAAATTCAAGTGCAGTTTTGTACCATTTCAAGCAAGGTGCAAAGCCACCAAACTCAAGTGCAATTTTGACCATTACAAGCAGGGTGCAAGGCCACCACATTCAAGTGCAGTTTTGTACCATTTCAAGCAAGGTGCAAGGCCACCAAACTCAAGTGCAGTTTCATGACCATTACAAGCAGGGTGCAAGGCCACCAAACTCAAGTGCAGTTTTGACCATTTCAAGCAGGGTGCAAGGCGACCACATTCAAGTACAGTTCCATACCATTTCAAGCAGGAACAAGACCATCAAATTCAAGTGCAATTTTCTACCATTTCAAGCAGGGTGCTACAATACAATACAATACAATATTTAATACATGTCATTTGAATCTCTGTGAGTCTCAAACGAAACTCTGTTTCCACAGCCATACAAACAAAAACAATTTCCTACAGACATACACACAATTCAATTTACAGAAACATCCATCACAGCACAGCGAACCTCCTCCTCACTGTGATGGAAGGCAAAGTCTTTTCTCTCCCCTGTTCTCCATTTTTCTCCCGATGTCGAAGCCACAGGCGGGCGATGATAAGTCCCACGGCCATTTTAAGCCGTGCCGGGCGATGTATGGCCCCGCTCCGGGTTGTTCCAACCCCACGACATGGGCTGGAGAAGTTGCGTTGCGGGAGCTCCGGAAGGCGGTCTCCAACCGGACCCGCGAGCTCCCGATATCCCGACAGTCCACAGAAGCTGCATTGCTGGAGCCTCCGAGATCCAGAGACGGGCCGCAGCAGTGAGCCACCACCCCATGCTCCGAGGCCAGCCAGCCCCACGATGGTATGCCCACAGCTCCGCAGGCTCCGTGACTGGAGCCCCCAGGTCGTTCCGGCTGGAGGCCGCTCCACAGTGCTAGGCCCCAACGACAATGGAGACCCGACAGGGAAAAGGTCGGGTCTCCCATGCAGGGAAGAGATTTTTTCTAAGTTTCCCTCCCCACCCCCCACATATACATAGTTAAAAACACTATTAAAAACACGAACAACTACATTTAACTAGACAAAAAAAAAAAAAAAGACAGACAGGCTGTAGGGGCCGCTGCAACAGGTGAGTCGCGCCGCCCGCCGATCACTATGGAGATGGTGTAACTCAGTGTCTGTGGAAGGACAGCAAATTCCTACAATTTCAAGCATGGAGCAAGGCCACCAAATTCAAGTGCAGTTACATTCCATTTCAAGCAGGTTGCAAGGCCACCAATTTCAAGTGCACTTTCCTACCATTTCAAGCAGGGTGCAAGGCCACAAAATTCATGCAGTTTCATACCATTTCAAGCAGGGTGCAAGGCCACCAAATTTAAATGCAGTTTCATGCCATTTCAAGCAGGGTGCAAGGCCATCTAATTCAAATGCAGTTTCATACCACTTCAAGCAGGGTGCAAGGCCACCAAAGACCGAGAGTCGTGACCTCTTCCTCCCCCATCTTGCAGAGACTGAGCCACGCCCACACTTCAGGGTTTTATAGTCCCTCCCCATCCCACCGGAAGGGGCGTGGCTTTTATGGCATGATTGGCAGGAGAGAGATTCTCAACATTTTTTAAACACATAACCCTTTTATTTTTCATTGATGGGAAAAACCCTTGGCACCTGATAAGCAGAGGGGGACTCTGAGTAAGATGGCCAAAAATCAAAGCTGTACGTGGTAGAGTTTTTTCTAAAATCAATATAAAACGCAAACAGGAAGTGGTCAAGATTAGACTTTCAATAAGGTGAAGGCAACACCACTTTTCAATAGGCAAATGCTACACCTTTTCAATAAGGCAAAGGCAACACCATTTTTCAATAAGGCAAAGGCAACACCACTTTTCAATAAGGGAAAGGCAACACCACTTTTGCATTTGCAAACCAACGCCACTTGTATAACACCACTTTGGCATTTTCAAACCAACATCACTTTTGCATTTGCAAACCAACACCACTTTTGCATTTTCAAACTACATTTTGAAACTACATTAAGGGCACTCATCGGTCAGTAAAACCAATCACAGTTTAGTAGACATGTGTTCAGTGTTATTCACAGCTCAGACTGAGAGTTGTGACCTCTCGCTCCCCCATCTTGCAGAGATTGAGGCAGCCCACACTTCGGGTTTTATAGTCCCTCCCACCCCTCCCAATAGAAGGGGCGTGGTCTTCATGGCGTGATTGACAGGAGGGAGAATCTCAACATTTAAAAAACATTAATGTCTATTATTTTTCATTGATGGGAAAAATCCTCTTGTCCTGCGCAGCGGAGGGGGACTCTGAGTAGGATGGCCAGAACTCACAGCCATAAGTGGTCAAGATTTGAGTTTTAATTATGTAGATAGTGTATAGTGCTGGGGTGATTGCTGGTTGTCGTGGAGTCGGTGGGCTGCAGGGCCTTTTTCTATGCTGCATCTCTAAAGTCTGTGTCTGGGGATATGGATTGTGTGCAGTTGGCTTCACAGAACTAAAGCAGTATTAAATATGAAGGTTACTGTATTTTGGAATCATGTCATGACCCAGACTTGGAGCACTTACCCATATGTTTTACTCTAAAAAAGCTTAATGCATGTAACAGAATGTTTTTTTTTTACATTCCAATGTAACTTGACCATTTTTGAATTACTTAGCTGTTGTATCTTACTTCCTTTATGCATTCATGTCTTTATGAACTGAGAGATGTAAAAGATTATTTTATTTCCACTTGGTCTGGCTGCCCATTGCAAATAGCCCAATTGTTGTGAATTAAAATCCCAGCAACATTAATCTGTTAAATTAGGGTCAAACACCAGGAAACTTTTAATGAGGGTTTATGGATTGTTAATTGGTTTGCTAATGATCTGGATTTTGCACCAGTTATTAAATCATTGATTGTTGATAAGCGGCACAAATCTGTTATGGATTTAGTATAGATTTGCTTGAAATCAGTGTTTGATCCATTATAGATAAGCAGCAGATGTTCAGTTGGGAAGTATACATTTAACTAAAGTCATTTAATTAAAGGCTGACCCATTAAAGAAAAGATGTGGAGACTTTGGAGAGGGTGCAGAGGAGGTTTATCGTAAGGAATGGGCAACGTCACCCAGTCCTTCTCTCCAGACATGCTGCCTGTCCTGCTGAGTTACTCTAGCGTTTTGTGTCTACCTTTGATTTTAACCAGCATATGCAGTTCATTCTTACATAGATTTATCAGAATGCTGCCTGGATTACAGGGAGAGGTTGGATAGACTTGGATTGTTTTCTAATGAACGTCAGAGATTGAGGGGAGACTTGATAGAGGTATATAAAATTCAGAGTTGTAGATAGGGTAGACAATCAAGACCCTTTTTCCCAGGGTGGAAATGTCCAATACTAGAGGGCATGGCTATAATGAGAGAGAGTGAAATTTGAATTGAGATGTGTGGAGCAAGTATATTTTGTATCCTACACACATTAGGGACAATTTACAATTATACCAAGGCAATCATTAACCTACAAACCTGTACGTCTTTGGAGTGTGGGAGGAAACTGGGGATTCCGGAGAAAACCCACACAGGTCACAGGGAGAATGTATGAACTCTGTACAGTCAGCACCCGTAGTCAGGATCAAACCCAGGTCTCTGGTGCTATAAGGCAACAACTCTACCACTGCATCACTGTGCCACCCATGGATATGTAGGTAATGGAGGGCTATGGATCATGTGCAGGCAGATCAATTCAGTTCAGCTAGGCATCATGTTTGGTGTAAACACTGTGAGTTCCTGTGCTCTACAGTTTCTATGTACATTTAACATAAAGAAAATACATGAGGTTAAAAGAGAGGAATAAAGGAGAGAACAATTAAAATAAATACCCTTTATATTTTTCAAATGTCTCTTTTTAAATAATTTCTGAATGAAATTAAAATAATTTTGTTTAGGATTTGAGTGGTTGTTTACTTGAAGTGTCATTATTTTATTTCCATTATATTATCATGGATCTGGCTGTCTAATGTACACAGCCCATTGTTATAAATTAAAATCCCAATCAATATTGACTGTTAAATTGGAGGCTATCACCAGGAAAATAACTACAAGAGCTTATGGATTGTTATAAAAATGAATTGGTTTGTTAATGAGTAGGAAGGAACTGCAAATGCCCTTCTACAGACTGAGCTGACGTTTCAGGTTGAGACCCTTCTTCAGAATCAGTCTGAAGAAGGGTCTCGACCCGAAAAGTCACCCATTCCTTCTCTCCAGAGATGCTGCCTGTCCCACTGAGTTACTCCAGCATTTTGTGTCTATCGTTGGTTTGTTAATGACTAGGACTAAATGATGTGAGTCTCACTGCTGCTCATTGATAATTAGCGCAAAACTATTGTGGGCTTCTCAGTATAAATTTACTCCAAACCATAAATGCAGCAGCAATTACTTTTTTTTACCTATTCATAGCGTGGAATTAATGGGCAAATGCCCCAGGTCTGGGTCGTAACAGTGATTTCAATGCTGCTTTTGTCAGTGAGGACAGTTACAGCACAGAGGAGCAGGGAATCTGCATTCTGAATTTCCACGCTCAACTGCATACACCAGCACTTCAAAAGTTCCATTTATATCCTTCATCATAATAGACGACCACCGTGAGCCCCACCCATTAATACAGCCACAAACTATAGATCAAAGAAACCTCTAGGGAAGGAAACTCATTCACATATAATGTGGTCTGGCCTACATATGATTTCAATGGTACACTACATTATTTGATTATTCATATGTAAAGGGCAGACAGGCGTTACGACTAATCTGCAGCATCACCCATCATTCAGGAACAGTGGAAATGCAAATAATTATTTAAATTGCCCTTTGTGGCTTGGAGACCTTTTGCCTTTCTCTTTTCCTATTTATATTTTTAGATGTTAATTTTCATGGAAGTTTCATTGGTGTTCCAGGAGGAGCAGATTTGTATTTGAAATTATGCAAATACAACTATCAAGAAACACTCATCGCAATTGGAAATATTTTGTTTGAATCTAACCCCTAATATTCTCTGCAAAAGGGGGAAATGCAGTGCTTCCCTTTCTACTACTTCAGATGGTCGAGAAGTATTCTGATTCTTACAAAATGGTCAGAACATTGTAAGGCCTTTTGTTGTTTCTATATAAAATGCCATAATGTATTGATTCATATTTATGAGGGTGAGAAGTGATAATTTGCTGTTCACTGTGTTTTTATCTCCTTTTGAGAAGTAGCATTGACAGTAAAGGTTTGAAAGATGTTATAAAGCAAGCAAGGTAATTACATACAATGTGTATATTAAATAACAACTTTGGCTGCTGGATCAGGTTTGGCATGTTTAAAAGGCATTGAGGAAGGTATGACTGAGGCCCAGCTAGGGTTAGTTTTCAGATATAGCTGATGTATTTATGGCAGAGTGTGGAACAGAAAGTTATAATTCAGGTATATAAAAGGACTCAAATAATGCAAGCCAATAAGTAAACATTACAGTCCATGACACTCATTGTAATCCCTGGATGATAGCAAGATATAAAAGTAAACACTATTCAGCCAGAAGTGTGAAGCATCACCAGGTTTACATGGATGTGTTTATTTCAAGTTGGTGTCATTTAAATAACATGTAACTCTGAATCTGAAACTAAATCGGAGCTACGGTATCATTGTCCCATTGAACCAGCAGGATTAATCCCTGGTGCAACGAGGGCCACTTGCGACATAATGGCATCATATCGGGGAGAGAGAGTGAGAATGCCATTAGTTCCCCCTGCAAAGTAATTGGAAAAGATATTGATGGCTCCTTGCCTTAGCCAGAAAGGAATTCTGTCAAACCCTCTGAATGTTTCCAATGCTCAAAAAACAAACAAATATACCTGATAGCAACTAATAGAAAACATTGTAAACATTAATAAAATTTACAAAAAACAAATACTTTGAAAATTTAAAGCTGCTCATAGAACATTTAATCATACTCAGCCAATTGCAAAAAATCTAAATTTTTTCCTGTTGTCACTCTTTTCCATTTAAATTAATTAAAGTGACATCCATTGAAGAGCTGGACCTGTATCAGGATGTTCATGCAGATTTTACTTCGGAGTCATGTGAGTGACTACGTGAAGAAGGGCCGTCCGTCTGCGTGCGCGTCATTACATCTGAACGCAACGTGCATGACGGACTGGCAGGCACTGTGTCCTCCCAGCCATCGAGATGGGCAGGTAGGAAAGTTGAACTACTTACCTGCGTTCTTTCGGGCTTGAAGCTTTTTGTAGTTTCAGAGCCCAGATGTTGAGGAGACGGTCCGCAGGGAAGTCGGCTGCCGAAGACCGTAGCATTCCCAGTAGCGGGCGACGGTCTTGTTCCGATATTAGCGCCGGCAGCAGAATCGGCAGGAGACTTCATGCAGGAAGAGGAGCTCCATGGTGGTCCTGCGGGACGTAATAGCACCCGCAAGCCTAACAAACCTGTTGACTCAGATGAGTCCAGGGAAGAGGGATACCCTCCAGTTTATCTGGATGGCATGGCTCTGCCAAATGGGTTGACATCAGCTCCTAGACTATTGACTAAACTACGGAAACCAATTCTGGGTCTACAAAGGTCTCAGAACCACATAGTAATGGCATATTTGGAGGACATTTTCATTTTGGAGTGACCAAGAATTGGCAGAAGCATCAGTCAAAGCAAACAAAAACCCTGTTTGAAAGACTTGGTTACCTCATCCATCCAGTTAAATCAAAATTGACACATACAAGGGTAACTGATTACCTAGAATTTACTATCAAAAACAGTAAATATGTTGGTAACTTTGCCTCGGGGCAAACAACAATATTTAATTAAGCCTGCTATGACCTGATAGTCAAATATTAGCCACCTATCAGGCAAACAGTGAGTGTAATTGGAAAATAGTGGCTGCATTTCCAGCAGTACATTGTGGGCCACGAGGTAGCTATAACACGGTGACGGATGCTGGATCACAAATGTTTAATAACAACACAGAATGGATGTTGAATCAGGTAGTATTTAACGAAATAACTACACGATTTGGCATACCAGATATTGATCTGTTTGCATCTAGACTAAACCATCAGTTACCCAGATATGTGTCCTGTGAGCTGGATCCAAGAGCAAAGGCAGTGGATGCTTTCTCCCTCAATTGGGGAGGAATGTTTATGTATGCTTTCCGCCAATTTGTCTCACAAACCGATGCATGACCAAAATCAAGCAAGACTATACCACAGGCATATTGGTAGTGCCAGATTGGCCTACGCAAGCCTGGTTCCCAAAACATTTTGGGAACTATATTCCAGCCCGTTATGGCTGTACCCAAGAGCAGGGACCTCCTAGTGAACCAAGTTACAGGGAGTAATCATCCACTACATGAACGTATTAACTTGTTGGTCTGCAAGTTAATTCATGTAGGGAATTTACAATTTAATACCTCCAAGGCCAAGGTGCACGGACACATGGGATGTGAGCGTGGTACTAACCCTACTTTGACAGTGGGGACCACCTATAACTAATCCTGAAGGTGGTATGCTGACAAAGAGTCCCGACACTGCAAAAGCTACGGTTGGACTACATGACCACCAATATGAAAAACATAACATTCGTAATCAGAAACCTGATATAACAGAGCAGGCCAGGAATGCCAGGGATGAAGATCCAGTTCTTGGCATATCCAGAGGACCAACGGTTGTGTGTGTGGTAACATACTAACACCACTATCTGAGAGTTACAGAGAACCTCAGAGGCTCAGAACAATCGGTCCTCATCAGCCATAAAAAAACACACCAGAAGGTGTCAACTCAAACCATCTCCAGATGGTCAAAGGAGGTAATGGCGGTAGCAGGAGTGAACATTTATATGGTTAAATCTCACTCCACCAGGGTTGCATCTACGTCGGCAGCAAGAGCTATGGACGTGCCCCTTGACAACATCCTAGTGGCTGCAGGATGGACGAATTAAATAACGGTCCCCCGGTTTTATAACAAACCCATAACTGGACTGGGGGTGTTTGCACGTACCATTTTAAGTTCTGTCCCTTAGTTTCCCCCCAAGGTTGGGAGGGGTAACTATTTTTTTTTAAACTTTTCTTTTATTTAAAACATCAGTGTCTTTACTTAACTACGTAATGTCTGAATGCTTTAATGATTACACACATCCATGGTCAATCCATTCAGTGTGTGACACCTGGATTCGTAATCGGCATAAAATTGCAGAGCTTTGAAATCTTCACGTAGTCACTCACGTGACTCCAAAGTAAAATAGTAAGATTAAACGAGAACTTACCAGTTTGATCTTGATTTTATGAGGAGTTACGATGAGCGATTACGTGCCCACCGCTCCCACCCTCATACTATCAAGGTCATATGGAAGTTCCAGGTTTCTTCACAATCTTACTATTCTCAGGTCTTCTTTTTATCTGTGATTTAACACCGCTGCTTTGAAGATTGACGCGCACGCAGACGGACGGCCCTTCTTCACGTAATCGCTCATCGTAACTCCTCATAAAATCAAATCAAACTTCAAACTGGTAAGTTCTCGTTTAATCTTACTATTATCTGCAGTAGATAGTAAATAAGTTAGCTTTGGAGGCTAACTGTAAGCAGCTGACCACAGTATGGAACATATACTGTATTTGCACACATTTCCATAGATAGTGGACAGTTAGGCAGAAAGATGTCAGCGGTCAGATGAGTAAATTAACGGTAAATTACTTCAGTGCAATGAGCACACAAAGATAACATTTTTGGGGGAACTTACATATGTGGTTCTCCGTGGATTGTCACCTTGTCGTGGTGGAGAAGCTTGTGTGGACCTGTGATCCTGTGAGTGATGCCGTCTGGAGCTGTGCTCCTTGTTGGGCCACCCATGGCAGTAAGGTCGAAGGGGAGGTCCCTGACAAAGAGCAATCCAACCAAGACCTCAACGGTGGAACAGGCGGAGGACGATGGCTGACCTTAGTGGAGCCTGGGAAGGTGGATGAAGGCTGCAACAGAAAAGGGTCTCTGATCATCTTGGACTCCATGCCACTGAATCCGACCCAGATCTGTCAAGGACTGTGTGGTGGCTGTCTGTGCACCAGTCTCCCCACTTTAAATAAAGTCACGCACAGGTGTCCTCCATATAGGGAATAACACCCTGGAGACACCCAAGGTCAGCCATGACCGAGGGGGGCCTAAGAAGGTTCAATTTAACATCCGTCTAATAACGGGTAATCAGATCCATCAGCAGTCGATCATGTGACCGACCGAGGGGAAGAAGAAAAAGATCATGTCCTGCCATAGAATATTTCATGAATCAAAGCAACTTACGGATTATAAGTGTAGGAAGGAACTGCAGATGCTAGTTTAAACTGAAGATATGCTGGAGTAACTCAGCGGGACAGGCAGCCTCTCTGGAGAGAAGGAATCAGCCTATTGTCAACTTCAAACAAACTCTGAATTATAACAGCCTATTGCACTTTATCTGTTTATTGATGTGTGAATATATATATTCTATGTTATATACACTCACTGATCTGAGCTGTATTTATGCCTACAATATCCTGTTGTGCTGCAGCAAAGCAAGAATTTCATTGTCCTATCTGGGACACATGACAATAAACTCTTTTGAATCTCTTGACTTGAATGGGTGACTTTTCGGGTCGAGACCCTTCTTCAAACTCACGGATTATTGATCCAGAAATATAGCTGGTTTACTTAAACCCCCTTTTCACGGTGCGACTTGACGCAAGAGGTAACCAGAGTTTGACATCGTGGGAACCTCGTGCGGTAACAATACGGCATTCGTGGACCACCGTGGCGCTAACGGCAGGTAATCGTGTACCTTGGGTACTCGGGAGAAAATTCAAACATGTTTGAATTTGTCCAAGAGTGTCTTGTGCACTTGTGGTTGAGCATTGCAACATTTTATGAACGAAGTGTCCCGTGCGATATCCGTAGTAACTCTTGCGGTCACCGTGGGAACTCCTGCCAACGGTGAACCCGGAAGTTGGATAGAGTGAATCCAGCCAGTTTGCTATTTACATACAAATCTAATAAAACTAGCTAAGCATTTCATTAATGTCAGTGTGTCTCTTTTTGTCTGAAAGCAGTTTCTAACTGGAGGAACTCCGCGGGCCAGGCATCTATGGAACGAAGGAAATAGACAACGTTTCGGCCCCGCTGCACCCGCTGAGTTTCTCCAGCATTCGTGTGTGTAGGTGGGAGTTGGGGGTGAGGGGGGGGGGGGGGGGGGGGAGACATAAGGCAGCCTGAAGAATGGGTCGCTGTCCATTTCTCTCCGTAGATGCTGTCTGGCCCGCGGAGTTCATCCATTCATGCCTGTGTGAGAGAGAGGGAGGGGGAGAGAGAGAGAGAGAGAGAGAGAGAGAGAGGCAGTCCTGGTCAGTCCTTTGAAGATAGACACCAGTTGCTTGGAGCAACTCAGCGGGACAGGCAGCATCTCTGGAGAGAAGGAACGTAAATGCTGCCTGGCCCGCGGAGTTCCTCCATTCATGCCTGTGTGAGAGTGAGGGAGGGAGAGTGTGAAGAAGGCTCTCGACCCGAAACGCCACCCGTTCCTTCTCTCGCGAGATGCTGCCTGTCCCGCTGAGTTGCTCCAAGCAACTGGCGTCTATCTTCAAAGGACTGACCAGGACTGCCTCTCCCCTCTCTCTCTCTCTCTCTCTCTCTCTGTCTCTTTCTCCCTCCCTCACTCTCACACAGGCATGAATGGAGGAACTCCGCGGGCCAGACAGCATTTACGGAGAGAAATGGACAGACGACCCATTCTTCAGGCTGCCTTATGTCTCTCTCTCCCCCCCCCCCCCCAACTCCCACCCACACACGCGAATGCTGGAGAAACTCCGCGGGTGCAGCAGCATCTATGGCACGAAGGAAATAGACAACGTTTCGGCCCCGCTGCACCCGCTGAGTTTCTCCAGCATTCGTGTGTGTGGGTGGGAGTTGGGGGGTGGGGGGGGGGGGGGGGGGGAAGAGACATAAGGCAGCCTGAAGAATGGGTCGCTGTCCATTTCTCTCCGTAGATGCTGCCTGGCCCGCGGAGTTCATCCATTCATGCCTGTGTGAGAGAGAGAGAGAGAGAGGGAGGGGGAGAGAGAGAGAGAGAGAGAGAGAGAGAGAGAGAGAGAGAGAGAGAGAGAGAGAGAGAGAGAGAGAGAGAGAGAGAGAGAGAGAGAGAGCAGCAGAGAGAGAGAGAGAGAGAGAGAGAGAGGCGTCCTGGTCAGTCCTGTGCAGCTTGAGAGTGAGCTGGAGTGGAAGAGACATATGGAGGCGGTGTACAGGGAGGGACAGAGTCGACTGTATTTTTTAAGGAGGCTACAGTCTTTATTAATATCTGTCAACCCCTACTGTGCACTGTCTGCACCATTCAGAAGGTGCATCAGTGCTCTGTTTTTTTAAAAAAACACAGATTATTCTTCAGAGAAGGCGCCCGAATAGCGGTGAAAAAACAGACTGGATAAGCTGATCAGGAAGGCCGGCTCAGTGGTTGGGCAGAGCAACTAACTACACTAGCAGGTCCACGATGTTCAGAACTCTGAAAAAGACTCGGCTCAATAATGACGGACAACCCCACTCACACAAATGACAGCCCTGCCGGTGATCCGTGCAGCACTCTTCACTCAGAGACTGTTGCACCAATGTGAAAACGGAGAGACACCAAGTCTTGTATACCAGCTGCTACATCTTGTTTTATAATGCACAAAAATTTTAACTTAAGAAGGCAAATTGAAGCTATTTTTGAAATGTGTGGTGTTATGATTGTCTTGAAGCTGTTGTGGCACTGTAATTTCCCAAAGGATTATTTTCCGATAGTCTATTCTATTCCTTTGAAGACATCCACCAGTTGCTTGGAGCAACTCAGCGGGACAGGCAGCAAATGTGATGTGAAACGGCAACAGCTTGACGGCTGAAAGTTTCTTCAGACTGAAAGTTTCTACCTCAGTAGATCATAAAATAACACAATCTGGAACGGTCAATGTGAGACCCAGACTTTATTCTATTTGGGAAATGAAAAAGACGACTTCTTGCACATATTGAGAGAAGGTGCATCACACCAAACAACATTTGTCTAAAAAAACACAGATTATTCTTCAGCTCACCCCTCCCTGAAAAAAACGAATAGAGTGTGTGACCACAAAGTAACATCATTTGTGCCACGTGATGAACTAACACAGTGCATGGAGATGTAACGGTGTCTAATTTAAAAAGTGGTTTGTTTCAACTTTTCTGGGTTGAAATCTCTTTATATCGTGTGATATCGTGCTAGACCACGACCACTCCACTCTGGCTACATCTTGCGTCAAGTCGCCCCGTGAAAACTAGCCATAAGAAGGCAAATGTGGAAGCTATTTTGGAATGTTTTTGATTGTGTTGAAGTATAAATTGTTTCCCAGGACAATTGTTTTCCGATAGTGTTTCGGAGTGTTTTACATCCATTAGAAAGTTGGATCGGGTCTTGATTCAACAAAATGTGATGTGAAAAGCAACAGCTTGACGTTGTGCTACTCTCACTGCCTAAAGTGTCTACCTCAATTATGTTCTCAAGTTCTGGAATGGAGCTTGAACCCATGACTCTCTGACTGGGAGACTGACACACCACTGCTGAGGCAGGTTAATTTAAGTTATATGTGCTCTGTTCATTTTTGGAAGATAGATTTTTGTTTCACCCCTCCCTGCACACCACTGTCCCTGCTGTCCACACAGTAAATCCCCATCCTCAGCCTGTGAGCAACAATGCAGGAGATGTAACGGTGTCTAATTTTAAAAAGTGTTTGTTTCAATTTTCTGGATTGAATCTTTGCTATCAAAAATACATTGCTAACCAATCCTCATTTTGAGTTATCTGAGAATTATTTTTAGAATTTTCACTAAAACCATTAAACGCAGCCACATTTATGTTTTGCAAAGGGGTCATGTTTGTTGGGAGGTCAGTAGTATTTAAAATAACTTTGTAAATGATCTCTCAGCTGATTCTCCGGCTACATGAAGTAAGTTATGTCCAGGAAATAATTTGGTTGGGAGCTTGCTGTGTTTCTCCCTTCTCTTTATGTTCCCTGTGGTATCACCTTAGCATCTGCTCCTTGTAGCACAGCCTCAAATAACCTGCACTGTAGCATTTTGAATTTATGGTGTACGATGCTAGTTATAAGTTCTTAAGTGATAGGAATAGAATTAGGCCATTTGGCCCATCAAGTCTACTCCACCATTCAATCATGGCTGATCTATCTCTCCCTCCTAACCCCATTCTCCTGCCTTCGTCCCATAACCCCTGACACCCATACTAATCAAGAATCTATCTATCTCTGCCTTAAAAATATCCACTGACTTGGCCTCCACAGCCTTCACACAAATTCACCACCTTCTGACTAAAGAAATTCCTCCTCATCTCCTTCCAAAAGCAACGTCCTTCAATTCTGAGGCTATGACCTCTGGCCCTAGACTCTCCAACTAGTGGAAACATCCTCTTCACATCCACTCTATCCGAGCCTTTCACTATTCTGCACATTTCAATGAGGTCCCCCCTCATTCTTCTAAACTCCAGGCCCAGTGCCGTCAAATGCGAGTGTGCTATTCACTCTTCATCAAAACAATGACAAAGAAAGTGTGCAAAAAATAGCTGGGATATAAACCACATGAGACTTTAGACTTTAGTGATGCAGCGTGCAAAAAGGCCCTTTGGCCCACCAGCTCCGTGCCGACTGGTGATCACCACTGTTCACTGGCACTATCCTAAACACTAAGGATAATTTACAATTTTTACAGAAGCCAATTAACCTACAAACCTGTACGTCTTTGGAGTGTGGGAGGAAACTGGAGCACCCGGAGGAAACCCATGCAGTCACAGGGAGAATATACAAACTCCGTACAGACAGCACAAACAGTCAGGATCGAACCCGCGTCTCTGACACTGTAAGGCAACAACTCTCCCGCTTTGCTACTGTTCCACCCCACTGATAGAATCATCGACTAATTGATAACTTGCAAAAGGTCAGTTATTAATGTAGCAAGCATAAATGCACAATATAGGTGTGGCTTCTGTTGCAGTAATATATTGCTTTTGAGAAACCGCTTTAATTGGATGTTATAATATCAGTACAGAAATCACATTACACTTCTGTTTTTTTTAATGCATCCAGTTAACTTTTAATGCATGCCCGTTAAACTAACAGTCTAAGAGACTGTACTTTCCACACTCTATATAAAATAATTTCATGTAAAGGAAGAGAGGTGCCAAGAATACAATAATATTTGCTGGCAAGAAACATTTACTACTGTACTTACAAACATATGAAATACGATGCAACTCAAAATCCTTAGGCCCGTCCTGTCATTCAACAAGATCCTGCTGATCTAATTTGAACTGTCATTCCACATTCTCGTCTACCTGTGGCAAAATAATAACTAACAGTTTTAAAGAGAGTTGCCAGTTCACAGGCCTCATGAGACAGATGTTTATTTCAGCAGCACTAATCATTTATTTTTCCAAATTGGCTGTGATCCTGCATTTCATTCACATTTGTTTGCCATCATGGTTTTGATGAAATTATTACAATTGCTGAATTTTAACTATCGAATACCTACACAAACGTTGACGAAAGGCCAGTTTCTGGCAATGCCTTATAAACTATTTTGGTGTGCAGAGTCTAATTGAGCTTCCAAAAGACACATTGGCCTGGAAATTCGAGTGCACTCAGATGGATGTCCTGATCTGATGTGGAAGCAGAGATCTAAACACAATTTAGCTAATTGGAATCCATTCCCAAGCACCAGCCCACCACACCATGGTGGGTCTATCTGTACCTGAATCAGAAACCGATTCTGATAGAAGGGTAGAAACAAGCGAACTGCAGATCCTGGTTTACACAAAAGGACACAAAGTGTTGCAGTCACAGTGAGTCAGGCAGCATGTCTGGAGATCAGGATTTGTTGTCCCGACCTGAAACATCACCTGTCCATGTTCTCCAGAGATGCTGCTGGACTCTCTGAGTTACTCCAGCACTTTGTGTCCTTCTGTGCGCAAGGGAATCCTTTTCCAGTAAGATTGCTGTCGAAAAACTGCAGTGCTGTAAAGTGACTCAAAAACGGTTGTAATTATAATGCAGTCAGAATAAAAACAACAACTTTTAATTGTGTAACACTGGGAAATGAAACTCTTTGTGATTGAATTTAAGGCAAACTTAAAAAAAAACAGTTGTTTGGAATTTAATTCTTGGAACTTATGAAAGAAATGATCCACTGAACATCGTGGCACCCAAAACACTACATTTCAGCAAAATACAAATCACTTTTATTGAAGATATCGTCCAAAGAGGGGCAGGGGGTTTAAATCACTAGTTATCTACCGAGAGCTCAGCACACATAATTAAATACATTTCCCTACTGCTGCCCCTTCTCTGTTTGAACAGCTTGCAGCTGTTTCACATTAAATGATTACTCTGTGAAATTCAGTTATTTATCCCGTTCTTCGTGTGCAGTGTAAATTCTCATTGTGACCCCAGTGCCACTTAAGGCTGGCCACATATGAACATGATTCCACTCTGAATGGGAAAGCAGATTGCTGAGCTCATGGACGTTTTCTGCCTTGAGGTAAAAAGCACAGTGCATCTCCTGGGCAGTTATAACTTAATACTGTCTGGCACAGGAACAATGTTTGGGCAGAAGGGAATGTAAATACTTATATCATATTCACCCTGCATCTGCCTGATTCAAACTGAATGTGATCTCCATATGTAAATTTGCTATCGAAGAACAGAAAACAAAATGGTTTTGTTTAATAAATAGCTCATTAACTGTCATTTACCACCTGGAACATGTACATAGGCTACATTATTTAATAAATAACTGAAAGGAAAACACATCTTTATTAAATAAAAGTCGTTTGGATGAAAGGCGATATCAGTTTGGAATTATCTCATTGTCTCCTGCATTTTCAATGTCTTTGTATTAATTCTGTCAAATCAACAGAGGAAATTTACACATTAACATTTGATGCTGCTTATTGCATTTGAGAACATTTCCTCAGTTTTAAGTTTTGAGAATATTTCCTCAGTCTTTTTAAGAATGCAACTTTTTTTAACTTTAGAACTTGGAAAGGGTGATTTAGTTAAATTGTTTAAAAGGTACAGAGATTCAATAGGGTAAACCGAAGAATCCAACCTAGTCAACATTTCCCTATAGCTCACACCTCTAGTTCTGGCAACATCCTCGTAAATCGTTTCTGAACCCTTTCAAGCTTGACAATATCTTTCCTTTAACATGGTGCCCGGAACTGAACACAATATTCTAAATGCGGCGTCACCAACGTCTTATGCAACTGCCACATGACCTCCTAACTTCTATACTCAATACTCTGACTGATGAAGGCAAAAGTATCAAGAGCCTTTTTGACCACCTTATCTACCTGTCACTTGACCTGCAAGGAACCAGAAAGCTTTATCTTCAACTAATAGAATCATACAAATTAACCTTTTTGCCCAATAGACAATAGACAATAGGTGCAGGAGTAGGCCATTCGGCCCTTTGAGCCAGCACCGCCATTCAATGTGATCATGGCTGATTCTCCACAATTAGTACCTCATTCCTGCCTTCACCCCATATCCCCAGACTCCGCTATCTTTAAGAGCCCTATCTAGTTCTCTCTTGAAAGTATTGAGAACATTTCCTGTTTTGAGTTTTGAGTCTTTTTAAAGATGCAACTTATTTTTTACTTTAGAACTTGAAAGGGTGATTTAGTTAAAGTGTTAAAAAGGTACAGAGATTGAAAAGGGTAAACCAAAGAAATGGATGTGTGGAGAATGTGTCCAGGAGGACCACAAGCTCTGCTCATCCCCAATAATATCATATAAATATCTATTTACAACACCCTCTGTCCATTTCCCACCGTATATAGGGCAGGCAGCAAGGTCCTTAACAGCATTTATCTTGTTCCCTGAAAGTACAACACTTGTAGATAGAGTCGGTTTTTTTAGAGATACAGTGGAGAAACAGGTCCTTCAGCCCACCGAGTCCACGCCGACCAGCGATCACCCTGTACATTAACACTATCCTACACACACTGGGGACAATTTACACATACACCAAGCCAATTAACCTACATACCTGTACGTCTTTGGAATGTGGGAGGAAACCAAAGATCTCGGAGAAAACCCACACAGGTCACGGGGAGAACGTACAAACTCCGTACAGACAGCCCCCCCCATAGTCAGGATCGAACCAGGGTCTCCGGCGCTCCAAGCACCGTAAGGCAGCAAATCTACCTCTGCACCACAAAAGTAGTATTTAGCTTGGCCTCATAGGTTGGAGCATTGAGTAAAATAGTCAGGAAGTCATGTTGCAGCTTCACAGGACTTTGTTTAGGCCACATTTGGAGTATTGTGCGCAGTTCTGGTCGCCTCATTGCAGGAAAGCATGTGCAAGCTTCGGAGAGTGGATGGAAGAGGATTAGGGAGTATTAACTATAAGGAGATACACCAAGTTGTGGATTAACAGCGAGTCAGGCGGCATCTCTGAAGAACACGGATAGATGACGATTTGTGTTGGGACACTACTACAGACTTAAGAGGGGAGTAGTTTAATTTGGCAACCTGTTTGGCACAGAGTTTGTAAGTCAAAGGGCTGGTCCTTTACTGTACTGTTCTATGTTTTATACTGTAGATTTTGTCTAGATTTGTTCCTCTAACAGTTTGTTTTTTTCTCAAGATTCCAATATTTGCTGTTGTCTGTCTCTCCAACATAAATAAATGGTTGAAACTAGCTATCATCTTACCTGCTGAGTGTGTTTCAAACACTTTCTGTGTTTTTTTACATAGTTGAGTCCAAGCCTGGAGACAAACTAGTGCTAATTAGTATCTCAATGTATCTCTGACCAGATGAGGTAAATGTCCATCCTCAGTATCTGATAGAAGTCAGCGAATGACTTCAGAATTAAGGGACAGAAGTTTAGGGGTAATATGAGGGGGAACTTATTTACTCAGAGAGTGGTAGCGGTGTGGAATGAGCTTCCAGTGGAAGTGGTGGAGGCAGGTTCGTTGGTATCATTTAAAAATAAATTGGATAGGCATATGGATGAGAAGGGAATGGAGGGTTATGGTATGAGTGCAGGCAGGTGGGACTAAGGGGAAAAAAAAGTTGTTCGACACGGACTTGTAGGGCCGAGATGGCCTGTTTCCGTGCTGTAATTGTTATATGGCTATATGGTTATATGGAATCACCTGAAACTTTTTGCATTGCGACCTTGACTATTGTCCAAATGTTGAAGATACACAGTCGGTCAGGCAGATGATGAGAGAAAAAAACATAAATTTTAGTTTTAGTGATTGTTCAGCAATTCTTATTTTGTTTCAGATAGATAGATAGCCTTTTATTGTCATTCAGACTTAGTCTGAACGAAATTGCAGCAGTCATACATATAATACAATACAATAAAACAACAATAAACACACATTTCCACCACAGTGAGTCCACCCAGCATCTCCTCACTGTGATGGAGGCAAAAGTCTTAGGTCGCAGTCTCTTCCCTTCTGTGCTGGGGTGATACCCCCCCCCCCCCCCCCGGGCGATGTTAAGAACAGTCCCGCGGCTCAAACACCGCAGCCCGGGGTGGTTGAAGCTGCCGCCCACCAGTCCTGCAGAAGCAGCTGCTGGCCCGCGGCCGAACCCCGGACTCAGGCCACCGCCGCCAGAACACCGTCCCAGCCACCCTCACGTGAGTACTGTGCCGTCTTCAGCCTCGGGCTGGGCCGCCCCGACATGGGTGCCGGACCTCCACCGGGCCGGGCCGCCCCGACTTGGGCGCCGCTTCTCCCCCCGGACCGGGCCGCCCCGACTTGGGACTTCTAGTACTTGGGACGCCCCAACTTGAGATTTCTAGTACCTGCAGTTTTTATTGCTTTTGCTGTCTCCTATATATGGTATATATATGTGGAAGGCAAGGTGAGGTTTAAAAGCAATTGTGCCAACTGCGAAGACAAACATTAGGAACTTGTACATGAAGTTATAGTGGGTTGCAGTAAGTAAAACAAATTCCAATTCACCAAAGTTGTATGCACACGATGTTCTTGCTATGAATGTTTTTATAAATGGCAAAGATATAGTTAGTGAGAGTCACCTAATTTATCAGGATTTGTACGTTTGTAGATTGAAGTGGTAGACATAAAGTATGTTGTTTTCAAAGAGTTAAAGCATAAAAAAGGTGAAACTGCAGGACCATTCTCAGAAATGCAATTGCGGTGGTACAGTGGTATAGTTGATGCCTTACAGTAAATGCAGCACCGGAGACCCGGGTTCGATCCAGATTACAGGCACTGTATGTACGGAGTTTGTACATTCTCCCCGTGGCCTGCGTGGGTTTTCTCCGAGATCTTTGGTTTCCTCCCACATTCCAAAGGCGTACATGTTTGTAGGTTAATTGGCTTGGTAAATGTAAAAACTGTCCCTAGTGGGTGTAGGATAGTGTTAATGTGCGGGGATCGCTGGTCGTCGCAGACCCTGTGGGCCGAAGGGCCTGTTTCTGTGCTGTATCTCTAAACTAAACTAAACTAAACTAAATTGGATTGGTTTCTATGCAATGCTCCATATGACCTTTGTGTCAGGATAAACTTGGGGGAATGTAACATGTTATTTACATTGGTAAATGCTGAAACATATTCTACTCACTTAGATTACTGCCTCCAGGCAAATTGAAACTTCCCTTTCAAAGTTATGCCTATGTACTGAATTGCACCGTAATGAATCTTCCAAGTCCCAAACATGGTTAGTCACAGTCATAGAGTGATACAGTGTGGAAAAAGGCCCATCGGCCCAACTTGCCCACACCGGCCAACAATATCCCATCTACACTAGTCCCACTTGCCTGCGTTTGGTCCATATCCCTCCAAACCTGTCCAAAGCAAGTACCTGTTTAACTGTTTCTTAAGCAATGGGATAGTCCCAGCCTCAACTACCTCCTCTGGCAGCTTGTTCCATACACCCACCACCTTTGTACGAAAAGGTTATTCCTCGGAGTCCCATTAAATATTTTCCCCTTCACCTTGAAACTATGTCCTCTGGTCCTCGATTCTCCTAATCTGGACAAAATACTCTGTGCATCCAACCGATCTATTCCTCTCATGATCTTATGCACCTCTATAAGTTCTTATACACCTCTATAAAATCACCCCTTATCCTCCTGCACGCTCCATGGAATAGAGATCCAGCCTACTCAACCTCTCCCTATAGCTCACACCCTCTAGTCCTGGCAACATCCTCCTAAATCTTTTCTGAACCCTTTCAAGCTTGACAATACCTTTCCTATAACATGGTGCCCAGAACTGAATACAATATTCTAAAGGTAGACAAAAATGCTGAAGAAGGGTCTCGACCCAAAACATTGCCTATTTCCTTCGCTCCATAGATGCTGCCTCACCTGCTGAGTATCTCCAGCATTTTTGTCTACCTTCGATTTTTCAGCATCTGCAGTTCCTTCTTAAACAATATTCTAAATTCGATCTCAGCAACGTCTTCATACTGCAGTTGGGCATTTCAATGCCAGCATGTGGAGATGGGTGCTCCGCCAGACCTCAGCCAGTGAATGCAGAGCAGAACAACAGACAGCCAACCATGTCATCTCTGGGTGCCCGCTCTACCAACCACCAAATGGAGGTTAGGGCCTGGCAGACATTGACGCAGAGACAACAACCTGGCTGCTCAACATCCGGCTTGAGATCTAACTATTCCTTTGGTTTATGTTTCATTCGCAAGAAGAAGAAACAATGTCTTATACAACTGCAACATGACATTCTACCTTCTATACTCAATACTCTGACTGATGAAGGCTAAAGTGCCAAAAGCCTTTTTGACCACCTTATCTACCTGTGACTCGACCTTGAAAGAACCAGAAAGCTTTATTTTCACTTCATAGAATCATACAAAATAACCCTTTTGCCCAATTCCTTTATGCTGACCAAGAAGCCCCATGCAAATTATTCCCATTTGCCTGCATTTGTCCTGTATCTCTCAAAACATTTCCTATCCATGTACCTGTCCAAATGTATTTTAAATGTTGTGTTGCATATGCTTCAATTACTTTCTCTGGCAACTCATTCCATATACCCACAAGAACAGGTTTGGAGGGGTATGGACCAAACTCAGGGAGGTTGGACCGATTTAGCTGGTTCATGTTGGCTGGTGTGGGCAGGTTGCGCCGAAGGGCCTGTTTCACTCTATGATTCTATGACTCTGACTCTATGACACCATCCTTTGAGTGAAGGTGTTAAATCTCAGGTTCCCAGTAAATCTTTCCTTTCTCATCGTAAACCAATGCTCAATAGTTCTCGACTCCCCATCCACAGGAAAACCTGTCCATCTATTCCCCTCGTGACTTACCCTTCAGCTTCCTGTGCTCCAAGTAATAACATCCAAGCCTGTTCAGTCTCTCCCTGTAGTTCAGCCCCTTAAGTCCTGGCAACATCTTTGTACATTTTCTCTGCACCCTTTCAAATTTAATGACACCTTTCCTTCATCCTATCTATTTGTGATGCCACAGTTAGGGAACTATGTACTATATACTCATTACAACACTCCCTATGGGTCTATTAGTCAGCGTGATGGTCCTGCCCTGGTTTGACTTCCCAAAATGCAAAACCACATACTTATCTGCCATACTTATTCCATTTATCATTCTTCAGCACACTTGACCAGCTGATCAAGATCCTGCTGTAATTCTTGACAACTATCTTCACTGTCAACTGTATCCAACCTATTCTAGTGTCATCTACAAACGTACTGTACATACCTTGTACACTATCATTCCAATGGTTGAGATATATGACAGACAGCACTGATCCTTAAGGGCCTGTCCCACTTGGGCGACCTAATCCGCGAGTTCTGGCGTGTTTGCCCTCGACTCATACTCGCAGCATGGTCGGCAGGAGATCGTAGGAGGCCTTCGTAACTCTCCTTCATGCTTGAGAGTGGTCTCAGCATACTCGAGGCCTCAGCTAGGTTGTGCCGTTTTTTTCAATATGTTAAAAAATGCCTGCGAGTGAAAAAGGTCGCCAAGGAAAATGTCAATACTTTTCTCCCTATTAGGTTTAATCGTAGTAGGTCGGTATGTTAGTCATATGTAATCGAGGGTAGTCGAAGGTAGTCAAAGGTAGTCGTAGATAGTCTACATCATAGTCGAAGGGAGGTCGAAGGAGATCGAAGCAGGTCGTCCTCACTCTCCACTATTCAGTATCCAATTTTCCAGAAGTTAATCATAGCGAGTCTTCAACACAGTCAAAGGAGGTCGAAGGAAGCCTTCTACATAGTCAAAGGAGGTCTTCAACATGTCATTTTTTCAAACTCTTCTGAACTCGCCAATTAGGTTGCCCAAGTGGGACAGCCCCTTTAAGTTACACCATTGGTTACAGACTAGTTTGAGAAACAATCTTCTACCACCACCATTGCTTGATCTAACCTTCCACAGCAACCTACCATACAGTACCATATCAAAGGCCTTGCTGAAGTCTTACAGACTTTGCCTATGGCCCTTTACTCATCAAGCTTCTTGGTTAAGGTAGACACAAAATGCTGGAGTAACTCAGCGGGCAGGCAGCATCTATGGAGAGAAGGAATGGGTGACATTTCGGGTCGAGACCCTTCATCAGAACTCATGATTAACTCGTCAAAATACATTAGCTCCCACATACCAACCACATTGACTATCCCTAATCAATCCCTGTCTTTCAGAATTTATATATCTTATCCCTCAGAATCCTCTCCAGTAACTTGTGCATCACATTGTTAGTTACCACGTTTTTTCTGTAAACCCTTCTTAGAAAGAGACAACACATTAGCCATCCTCAAGTCTTATGGCACCTCATCCATGTCTCATGATAGTTCTTTATATCTCCTGCTATGTTTTTTCCTGCATCTCATTGTGTCTTTGGATATATTTGATCTGGTCTGGGAGATTTAGCTACCTTCATATGACATAGGACATTCAGCACATCCTTGATTGTAATACGGACTACCATTAAGTCTTCAAGATTCCCTACTCAATAGTAAATAGTCAATAATCAATAGTCAATTTTATTCGTCATATACACATATTAGTGCAGTGAAATTGCCAGCAGTGGTACAATCAAAAAAGAACACACAATACACAATAATGGATAAATGTGAGGTTATCCATTTTGGTGGCAAAATCGGGAAAGCAGACTATTATCTAAATGGTGGCCGATTGGGAAAGGGGGAGATGCAGCGAGACCTGGGTGTCATGGTACACCAGTCATTGAAGGTAGGCATGCAGGTGCAGCAGGCAGTAAAGAAAGCGAATGGTATGTTAGCTTTCATTGCAAAAGGATTTGAGTATAGGAGCAGGGAGGTTCTACTGCAGTTGTACAGGGTCTTGGTGAGACCACACCTGGAGTATTGCATACAGTTTTGGTCTCCAAATCTGAGGAAGGACATTATTGCCATAGAGGGAGTGCAGAGAAGGTTCACCAGACTGATTCCTGGGATGTCAGGACTGTCTTATGAAGAAAGACTGGATAGACTTTGTTTATACTCTCTAGAATTTAGGAGATTGAGAGGGGATCTTATAGAAACTTACAAAATTCTTAAGGGGTTGCACAGGCTAGATGCAGGAAGATTGTTCCCGATGTTGGGGAAGTCCAGGACAAGGGGTCACAGCTTAAGGATAAGGGGGAAATCCTTTAAAACCGAGATGAGAAGAACTTTTTTCACACAGAGAGTGGTGAATCTCTGGAACTCTCTGCCACAGAGGGTAGTTGATGCCAGTTCATTGGCTATATTTAAGAGGGAGTTAGATGTGGCCCTTGTGGCTAAGGGGATCAGGGGGTATGGAGAGAAGGCAGGTACGGGATACTGAGTTGGATGATCAGCCATGATCATATTGAATGGCGGTGCAGGCTCGAAGGGCCTAATGGCCTACTCCTGCACCTAATTTCTATGTTTCTAATAAGATTTAACACAAACACCCACCACACGATACTTAATTGTGGTGGAAGGCACAAAGTCCATAAACCTCCGTAGTCGCTGCTACAGGCGGCCGGATGTACAGGCCCTCTCGTTGGGACGGTCGAACATACTCCGCAGCTTGAAGGTCCCGAATCGGCGCTCTCTTACCGCGGCTTCAGGATGTTGTAGGCCACAGGCTGGCGGTCAGAGCTCTTCTCTGGCTATCCCCGGCGAGGGATCCTGCTCCGTATGAAGCTCCACAGACTGTGGCTTCAGAATGTTATAGGCCGTGGGCAGGCAGTCGGAGATCTTCTCCGGGAATCCCCGACGAGGGATCCCAGGCTTTTGACACCGCGCCCGCGGCTAGAAGCTCTGCAGACCGCGGCTTCAGGATGTAACAGTCCGCGATGAAAAGTCCACGCTGCTGAAACTCCGGGCCTGACTCCTGGAAAGGCCGCTCCAATCCTTGCTGTTAGGCCATGGACATGGAAAAAGTCGCCTCTTCGTGGAGGAGGTGACCAAAAGCGGTTCCCCCTTTCCCCCTCTCACCACCCCCCACACAAGACACACTGAGAGAGACTAAACAAACATTTGGGCACACTAAAAAGTAGAAATAATGAACACGCTGCCGGCATGGCAGCCGTCTTGCAGCGCCCCCACTGACCAGTCTTCATATCTTTCTCTGCATTTCAAACAGCAGAGAAATATTCAATGAGGAGTCTCTTTCAGCTCCACACATAGATGACAATGTTGGTTTCTGAGGGGGCTTATTCTCTCTTTAATCTTTTTTCCCTTAATATACTTACTAGATCTCTTTAATTTTATCTGTCTGAGAAGAGGTTTACCCGAATGGTGCCTGGATGATGGAATATTCCCAATATGTTTTTTTTTTCTTTTTAGATGTGGCAGATGAGGAGAGACTGATGGTGGCATGTTTAATAACGAGATACATAGATATGAAATACAGTCAGTACCTTCTTCCCAGGTTGGAAATGGCAAATACTGGAGGGCAGGGCTAAAAGTTCAAAGGATAAAAGGGATTAAAAGAGCAATCCAAAGGGATTAAAAGAGCAATCCAACAGAGAGTGATAGAGGCCTGGAGTAATATAGCATGGAAACAGGTTCTTCAGCCGAACTAATCCAAACTGACCCAAATGCCCCATCTTAGCTAGTGAATTTACCTGTGTTTGGCCCATATAACCTTCAAAGCTTTCCTATACATGTACCTGTCCCATAGTGCCTGGATGAGTGCTAGCAATGTCCTGCCAGGGGTGGTGGTAGAAGCAGATATGACAGTGGCATTTAAATAGGCATATGGTAATGCAGGGAATGGAAGGATATGGATCACATACAGGGCAGAGGAGTTAAGTTGAATTTTCTCAACCTGTTCAGCACAAACATTGTGTGGCGAAGGGCCTGTTACCGTCCCGCCGTTTAGTTTAGTTTAGTCTAGTTTAGTCTAGTTTAGAGATACAGTGCAGAAACCGGACTGACCAGCAATCCCTGCACATTAACACTACCTTACAAACACTGGGACAATTATACATTTATACTAAGCCAATTAACCTATAAACTTGCACGTCTTTGGAGTGTGGGAAGAAACCGAAGATCTCGGAGAAAACCCTCATAGGTCACGGAGAACATACAAACTACATACAGACAAGCACCCACAGTCAGGATCGAACCTGTGTCTCTGGTGCTGTAAGGCAGGAGCTCTACCCACACGCCACTATGCCACCCAGAGCTATCTCATGACCCTCCCATGTTATATGTTATGGGTGATATGTTATATCGCAACGCCAATTAAGAGTGGACAATTAAATGCTGCCTCTGCCTCCATAGCCCACATCCCTTGAACGAATGAAAAAAAAAAACCATTAACATGATGGAATTATTTAAATTATACTTCCTGTGGAGCCCTCAAATGTCCAGTTTTACATCTGGGCTTCCAAACACAAACAATTGTGATTGGAACTGGTTGAATTGAAGCACGTGGTCTGATGATGGGGCCCAAGTTCCACTGAGCCTTCAGTTATTGCCTAGGAGTTTATATTTAATTCACAATGGTGACTTTGTTCTGTTCTTTGGCATCCATTTCCATTTCAGTTGAAAGAATGTGCCCTATCAGTTAAAAGAGGTGAAAGTATGTAAGTGGTCACATCTCTGTGACACATTTGAAGTTCAAAGGATGTGGGTTCCATGGCCTTTGCCAGCAGTTATTCTCCACCATTTGTTAACCTGAACCCACCAGTCATAATTTGGAAAGGAAACCACATTTAAGTTAAACTAAATAGTTATCATTCTTTGTCCCAATGGAGCTTTCCTACCACTCTGATACCTTTCCTGATTATTTTATCTGCTACCAACTCACCAAATTCGATCAATTCAAGAGCAATGTCCCCAAAAAGCAAAGAAACCCAACAGATGCTTGAAGACTCAGCACGTCAGGCAGCATCCGTCGAAAGAAAAACAGGGTTAACATTTTGGATCAATGGAGCCAATGAAGGGTTCAATAAAATTGTGCTGCTTGCTCCGATATAATTGAAAAGTGGAGAAAAAGGCAGATTTGGTTACCCATGTAAATTTAAAGCTTAAATCCACTAGGAATTTATTCATCATAGACTATGACATCCAAGTACTGGCTCATTATTCCTTCATAATGCAACAGAAAATTACAGCACAAAATGGAGAGGCACTCAGCAGTGAACAGAGAGAGTACTGAGGACTCACAGGCCTGACAAAACACCAAGCACAAATAGTACAGCAATCAATGCAAGAGAAATAGGGCAATTAACACCAAAGGTTATTCAACAGCATTCAACTGTAAGGGAGATCCTGCTGATATGCACAAAGGCCACAAACACTACTTCACATCCCTATATATCATACTTCCTTTCACCAGTATTTTATACTTCCTCTCCGCACTCCGAGACCCGCGGTCCGAATAATTCCCAATGTCCTCCAGTGTGGATTAATATAACTGAGAATTGTGCAAGAGCAGTGCTGAAATAAGTCACTGTGTAAAAAGGCAAAAATAAAAGAACCTAAAGAAAAATATTGAAGTTCTTTGTAAGTATCCAAAGAACATTGCAAGCAAAGCGCATCCTTAAAACTTTGTGCTAACTTTTGCAAGTTCAAAAAACCTTGTCTACCGGTACCTGAAATTTGAAAGCAACAGTAACAGGAATCCCAGACCTCGGTGCACTGTATGAAACCAATTCAACAATAGCATTCCTTCTCTCCAGAGATGCTGCCTGTCCTGCTGAATTACTCCAGCATTTTGTGTCTATCTTTGGTTTAAACCAGCATCTACAGTTCCTTCCTTCAACAATTGTACTGTTCTCTGAGATTACATATTTGACTGAATAATATCACTATTAGCTCCAAAGTACTCATTTAGCAATATGTAATATCATAAGGATGACCAACACATGAGTATAATATTGGGCATAATTTGTGGTGACTGATTAAAACTCCAGGAAATCCTAGTCCAGTATTGGTAAAGAGTAGCCCACAATATCATGCTGCCCAAAATGCATTGCTATTGTCCTGCATGGTACTGTCGGGAAACAAATGGCGGCGGCGGGTGATTCAAATTGACAACGGTCCCTTACCGCGAGTCGGCTTCAACTGCTGCAATTGCCGACTGCGGCATATTTCCATCCCGGACGAGGTCTGGACCTATCACCTGACGAGGGACCACTGGAGGGTTGCTCCGGTTGCGGTGGTCTGTGGTGTTTTTTGGCCGTTTTCGGCTGTGGAACGATTGTCGCCCTGCGGCCTATATTGCTAGCCGCTAGAACCGCTAGAACCCTGCACGCTGCCCGGAGAGGACGCTGGCGTTGACTGTTCGCCGCTTCTCCGCCCGCCGTTCCCTCCCCCTGTCCCCCCCCCCCCTGTTACCTGTTACCTACCTGCCTGTCTGTTACCTGCCTGTACCTGTGCACCATCAACGCTGGACACCTCCCTGCACCAGTGATGCTGGATCCTCTCTGCACCCGCACCGTTGGACAACCTCTCTGCACCCTCATCGCTGGACAACCTCTCTGCACCTGCTCTGCTGGATCCTCTCTGCACCCTGCACTGCTGGATACTCTCTGCACCCTCATCGCTGGACTACCTCTACACCTGCTCTGCTGGACAACCTATCTGCTCCCTCAATGCTGGACACCTCGCTACATCTGCACTGCTGGACAACCTCTTTCCTCCCTCACTGCTGGACACCTCGCTGCACCCGCTCTGCTGGACAACCTCTCAGCTCCCTCACCGCTGGATACTCTCTCCACCTGCACCTGCAACGCTGGACACCTCTCTGCACTCTCACTGCTGGACACCCCTCTTCACCTTCTCTGCTGGACACCGCTCTGAACCCTCACCATCAGAGACAACCTCTCTGCTGCTTGGGCTCCTCATCATGCTCAAATATCTGCTCAAACCTCTACAAATGACTGGCTTCTTCAACAACCACATCCCATCCTGCATCCGTCATTAAACAGCTTAGACTTCTATGTCGACCCCGTTTCATCCACAGAGACTATTGACGCAAGCTTGGTTACTTCAACCACAGACATTTCATTCCATCCATCTGCTCACTACCACGCTCTGCCCCCCCCCCACCCCCTCCCCCCCCCCCCCCCCCCCCCCCCCGCCCCCCCCCCCGCATCCCCAACCGCATCCCCCCATCCCAGCTGACCGCACGCACTGTCAACCGGGACAACCTCAGATCTCTCCAGCCTGCCCCCATCCCTCCACCCTCTCACAATGCCAACTTTGCCCTCCTCAACACCAGGTCGCTCAACAACAAAGCCCTTGCCCTCCATGAACTAATCCTTGACAACACTCTGGACTTCCTTCTGCTCACTGAAACCTGGCAACAACCCAATGTCTTCTTCTCCCTCAATCAAGCATCCCCACCTGGATTTAATTACATCTCCAAACCCCGCCCCTCCCGCCATGGAGGTGGCCTCGCTGTTATTTTCAACCAGAACTTTCGGATCACTGAACTCACCCTCTCCCCAGTAGCATCATTTGAATTCCTCGCCTTCAAAACCCTTTCCTCATGACTGTCATCCTCATTTACCGGCCACCTAAACCAAACCCCTCCTTTCTATCTGACTTCACTGAACTCCTCACACTTGCCTCATCCCTCTCCCCATGCTGCTGCTACTTAAATATTCACATGGACTCCCCCACCTGCAAGCTCGCATCTGAATTTGCCTTTTTACTTGACAAACTTCTCTCTCACTCAGCACGTCACCTTTCCCACCCATGACAAAGGTCACATCCTTGACCTGGTCTACTCCACAAATCAACCGGTACTCGACCTCCATCCATGCCTCTTCCCCCTCTCTGATCATAAGCTTATACGGTTCACCATCCCTTCTCCGACACCTCGCCCCCACTTCCTCCGAGAAATCACCTTCCGTATTCTAAAATCCATTGATCCCCACCATCTCTGACCTCCTCTCCACCACTCTCCCCCTGGACTCAATCCATATCTCACCTGATGATCTCACAAACCATCTCAACTCCACCTTGTCTACCTCCCTTAAAACTATGGCCCCCCTCAAAACAAGAACCGTAACTTTCAACACATCTTCACCCTGGTACACACCTGCACTTCGTAAACTGAAACAGACTGGTCGCCGACTGGAACGACTCACAAAGAAATCATCTCTCACAGTCCACCTTGAAGCTTACAAACTCCACCTCACTGACTACAAAGATGCCCACATTGCTGAAAAATCTGCCTACCTCTCCTCCATATTCACCGACCCCTGCCTAAACCACAGAACCCTCTTCTCCACAGTGGGCAACCTCCTCAAGCCTCGAGCCAACACTCTCCCTACCTCTACTCCAGATCTCTGCAACTCATTCCTCCACTTTTTCACCGATAAAATCAGCACCATCTATCAATCTTTATGCCCTGTACCCGACTCCCCAGCATCTACTCCACCACCTACCAAGGCCCCTCCTTTCAACATCTCCACTGTCCTCCTTACCCCTCCTCCACACTGCTTCCTCTCCCAGTTTGACCTGGTCACCCCTACTGAAATCTCCAAACTCATCAGCTCTTCCAAACCCACTACCTGCTCCCTCGACCCACTCCCCACTCCCCTGCTGAAGTCCTGCCTCCCCGTTCTCTGCCCCTACCTCACTAATCTCTTCAACTCCTCATTGTCCCAAGGAATTGCCCCCTCCGCTTTCAAAACTGCTGCTGTCACACCAATCTTAAAGAAACCTTGTCTTGATCCCTCCTCTCTCATTAACTATCGCCCAATCTCAAACCTCCCCTTTCTTTCAAAAACCCTGGAGCGTATCGTTGCGTCGCATCTTCATTCCCACCTCCTTGCGTATAACCTACTTGAATCCCTCCAATCTGGCTTTCGCCCCCTCCATAGCACAGAAACTGCTCTCCTCAAAGTCCTCAACGACCTCCTCACCTCAGCTGACACTGGGTTCCTCAACATCCTCATCCTCCTCGACCTGAGTGCAGCCTTCGATACAGTGAACCATAACATCCTGCTCACCAGACTCAAAGACCTCGGCATTGAAAGCTCTGCACACAGCTGGCTCCGTTCCTACCTTTCCAACAGATCCCACTTCATCTCTCTCCACAACCACACCTCTGCTACAACCACAGTCACTCAAGGCGTTCCCCAAGGCTCCGTACTCGGCCCCCTCCTCTTCATCATCTACATCCTCCCCCTTGGTCAGATACTCCGCCGCTTCAACCTGGACTTCCACTGTTACGCCGATGACACCCAGATCTACCTCGGCACCAAATCCCTCCACAACCACCCCCCTCTCCCATATCAAATCCTGTTTGTCAGCTATAAAAACCTGGATGCAATATAACTTCCTCAAACTCAACAGCGATAAGACAGAATTTCTCCTCATAGGCTCCAAAGCCACACTCAGCAAAATCAATAACCCCATTCTCACCATCAACAGCACCACTGTCTCTCCATCTCCCCAGGCCCACAACCTTGGCGTGACCTTTGATTCCACCCTCTCCTTGAGCCTCACATCCGCCACGTCATTAAAATCTTCTTTCATCACCGCAACATCGCCAAACTCAGACCCTCTCACACACCTCCCGCTGCTGAAAGACTCATCCATGCCTTCGTCTTCTCCCGACTGGACTACTGCAACTCACTTCTCCTTGGCATCAGCTCCACCTACATCAACCGACTCCAACTGATCCAGAACGCAGCCGCCCGACTCATCACCCACACCAAATCCTGGCATCACATCACTCCAGTCCTCAAACAACTTCACTGGCTTCCCATCTCCCACCGGTCACCTACAAAATCCTGGTCCTCACCTACAAAGCCCTCCACCATCTGGCCGCCCCCATATCTCACTGACCTCCTCTCTCCCTATCAACCCTCACGGTCCCTCAGATCCACATCAGCCGGTCTCCTCTCCATCCACAAGTCCAACCTCTGCAATTTTGAGGACAGAGCCTTCTCCAGGGCAGCTCCCAGGTTCTGGAACTCCCTCCCCCAACTGATCCGCAATTCCGTGTCCCTCACCATCTTCCAGTCCCATCTCAAGACCTATCTCTTCACCTCTGCCTATCCTTAGCCCCACGTCTCCCTCCCTTTTCATCTGTGCATTAATTGCCTCATATTGTGTTTTGAATTGAATTCTGTTTTTACTTTGTGTACTAGTGATGTCTCTGCTATTTATTTCATTCCCCTTACATGTTTTTCCTCTACCTGCTAAATTTTTGTAAGGTGTCCTTGAGACTCTTGAAAGGCGCCCATAAATAAAATGTATTATTATTATTATTATTACTGTGTAGGAAGGAGCTGCAGATGCAGGTGTAAACAAAGATAGACCCAAAAACCTGGAGTAACTGCAGTTCAGACAGCATCTCTGGAGAAAAGGAATATGTGACGTTTCGGGTCAAGAAGGGTCTGAAGAAACGTCATGACCCGGAACGTCACCTATTCCTTTTCTCCAGAGATGCTGTCTGATCCGCTGACTTACTCCATCTTTTTGTGTCTATCCTGCATGGTACTGTATGGTTGTCAATGTCACTTTCGCCAATGAGATTTATATATGGAGATCTTTCAAAGGATATGTTTGCATCACGTCTCACTATGCCATTTCTTATGCCAAGAACATGTCCACCATTCATCCCAGTGAGGAATAGAAGTGAATGCAAGGTTTCCGGGGGTCGGAGATGCAGAGTTCCATTGGCAGCACCTTCAGAATACGTGCCAGTGAAATTCCAGATGTCTAGATGATCTACTATTTGCATCAAGTGGGTTAAAGTTCCTCTGGTGTCTTCTGAGTTTGATCAACACTGTGAAATTATATCACTGTAGTGGGCTGGATCACAAACAATGATGGACAATAGACAATAGGTACAGGATTAGGCCATTTGGCCTTTCACTGTGATCATGGCTGATCATCCACAATCAATACCCCGTTCCTGCCTTCTCCCCATATCCCTTGACTCCGCTTTCTTTATCTAACTCTCTCTTGAAAGTATCCAGATAATTGGCCTTCACTGCCTTGTGAGGCAGATAATTCCACAGATTCACAATTCTCTGGGTGAAAAAGTGTTTCCTCATCTCCATTCTACCCCTCATTCTTAAACTGTGGCCCCTGGTTCTGGACTCCCCCAACATCGGGACCATGTTTCCTTCCTATAGCTTGTCCAATCCCTTAATAATCATGTATGTTTCAATAAGATGCCCTCTCATCCTTCTAAATTCCAGTGTATGACAAGCCCAGTCGCTCCATTTTTTCAACATATGACAGTTCTGCTATCCCGGGAATTAAGCTTGTGAACCTACGCTGTACTCCCTCAATAGCAAGAATGTCCTTCCTCAAATTTGGAGACCAAAATTGCACACAATACTTCAGTGTGGTCTCACCAGGGCCCTGTACAGCTGTAGAAGGACTTATTTGCTCCTATACTCAACTCCTCTTGCATGAAGGCCAACATGCCATTGGCTTTCTTCACTGCCTGCTGTACCTGCATGCTTACTTTCAGTGAATGATGAACAAGGACACACAGATCTCATTGTACTTCCCCTTTTCCCAACTTAACACCATTCAGTTAATAATCTGCCTTCCTGTTCTTGCCACCAAAGTGGATAACCTCATATTTATCCACATTAAACTGCACCTGCCATGCATCTGCCCACCCACCCAACCTGTCCAAGTCACCATACATCCTCAGAGCAGCCTCTTCACAGTTCACACACCCACCCAGCTTTGTGTCATCTGCAAATGTTCTAATGTTACTCTTAATCCCTTCATCTAAATCATTAATGTATATTGTAAATAGCTACAGTCCAGGCACTGAGCCTTGCGGTACCCACGAGTCACTGCCTGCCATTCTGAAAGTGACCTGTTAATCCCTACTCTTTGTTTCCTGTCTGCCAACCAATTTTCTATCCGTCAGTACCCTACCCCCAATACCATGTGCTCTAATTTTGCCCACTAGTCTCCTATGTGGGAACTTATCAAAGGCTTTCTGAAAGTCCAGGTACATTACATCTACTGGCTCTCCCTTGTCCATTTTCCCTGTTACAAATTCCAGAAGATTAGTCAAGTATGATTTCTCCTTCGTAAATCCCCTTCGATGAGACAGAGCACAGGAAGGATATAGAGAACTTGATAACATGGTGTAAGGCCAACAACTTCTACCAGGTTAGCAAGAAAAATAGGTTAATAGTTGATTTCAGGAAGTGTGGTGGAGTACATGCCCCTATAACAATCAAGGATGTTGAAGTGGAAATATTTGAGTGCTTCAAGTTACTTGCCATTAATATTATGAACGATCTGGCATGACCAACTACATTGGTCCAAGCGACAGCCAAGGAGGTATACCAACGCCTTTACTTCCTACGGATACTGAGAACATTCGATTTGGCTCCAATGACTTACTAACTTCTACAGATGCACTGTAGAAAGCATACTATCGGGTTTGGGAACAGCTCTTCCCATGTTCGCAATAAATTGCAGAGAATAGTGCCCAGTCCATCACGTGGACCAGACCCCCACCGTTGACTCCACCTACACTACACAATGCCTTGGTAAAGCAGCCAACAAAATCCAAGACTTGTCCCACCACGGTCATTCATTCTTCTCCATGTTCCTTTGGTTAGAAGATACAAAAGCTTAAAAGCATGCATTGTCAAGCTCAGGAACAGCTTTGTTTGTTATCTGGCTTCTGAAAAGTCCCCCCATAAGCTTGGTGGGACCGTTCTGTGTGAAGTACTGTCTTAAGTACAGTTTGATTCACCTCGATCCCATTGCGAATATTGGGCTTTGTCTATGATAAAACGGATGCGCATGCTACAATGCTCAGAACTATACTACATTGTAAAAGATGAATAAGGCCACCATTGACTTAACCAAGTCATGCCATCCAAAAGGCCTGGTCAATGTAATCATCAAATTATACCAACTGGTAGAAATAAAATTATAAATGTTAAGATACAGTGATGGTGTAGAGATGTTACAACAGGGGTCGGCAACCTACGGCCCATGGGCCGGATCCGGCCCGTTACCCGAAATCATCCAGCCCGCAGGCGTAATAAAAAACACGCACAACACTTAACCGAGAGTAGTTCTCATACACATGCAGTCAATTTCATATCACAGCACCTGTCGACTCACTTTCTCTCTCTCCCTTCCACCCCCTCTTCCATCCTCCTGACCACCCGGAGTGAAAGCATCCCCCCACCCGGAGTCACGGCATGTGTGAAACTGAAGCGTGCTGAGAGCGGCTTTGGCGAGGTGATGCTGGAGCGGTTTCCTCGGTAGCCTAGCGGCGGGCGGGCTGGAAGAAAGTGAAGCATCAGCGGGCTCGGTGAGGAATTCCGCTCCGGCCACAGTGCTGCACTTTAGTTGTAGTTTGTCGTGGGATTAATTGTCTTTTTGTTATGCTGGAACATCATGATATAGTTGTACAAGCCTTTGGTGAGGAATGGTCAGGTGACCTAGCTGGAGGAAAGATGTCATTAAGTTGGAAAGGGTGCAGAAGAAAATCACCAGGGCCCGCTCACAGACATGGGTCCTGGCTCCTATGCAGAACAAGGGTGCTAACCCCTGTGTTCCAGAGAAATTACATAGAATCCATGAATCAATTTCGCAGCCTCTGTCCCAGGTGGATGATTGTTCATCCAATGACACCCATGACGTTTGCTACAAACAAGGACTTAAATTTAGTTGAAACTCTTTACAGCCCAGATTCTGTTTTTCTTTTTTTTTCTTTTTCTTCTTTAGTTTTTTTTTTGTTCTCTTTTTTTCTCTTTTTTTTTCTTTTTATCTTTTTGTTTTTATACATTTAAGTTCTCTTTTAAATACTTAACTATATTTACATAGAGACCGAGAGGTCTATACTCAATGTGTATTTTGACACTGGTCTCATATTTAGGTTATACCTGGCATTAATGTAACCTTGATCCCTATGTATCAATATCACTGTTATGTTTCTCATAACTTTTTTGTTCTTTGGTTTTTGCTTTTGAAAAAAATGAATAAAAAGATTTTAAAAGAAAGATTGTTCATCTGCAACTCATTGATGTGTTTTTTTAGCTTTGTAAGTATTGTACACGCATGTTGGATATCCTTTATAAATTATAACCTCTGTAGAAATTATTCCTCAGTATTAAATATATTTGATTTAATAATATAACTGTGTTTAAACTGCTTCATTAGCTGTGGGTTACTTCCCCTTGACTAGGATTGAGGGAACCCACCCCTCAACATAGTGATTACTGACAACAAAACCCATGCAGAAAAGAGACTAAAGTAGGAAGGCAAATTAATCTATGAAATGTAGGTTGATACAATATAATCTCCCTAAAGTGAGGATAATAGTAGGTACCTATAACAGATAGGTCTTAATGTCTTGACTTAAGCTTGAATCTAGAAGATGTACACTCAATATCATCACAGTTTAGGGGCCCACTAACATTCACTGAGACTGGGGTCTGAAGAAGGGTCTCGACCCAAAACGTCACTCTTTCCTTCTATCCAGAGATGCTGCCTGTCCCGCTGAGTTACTCCTGCATTTTGTGTGTATCTTCAATGTAAACCAGCATCTGCAGTCCCTTCCTACACGAATGGGCCGCAAATGTCATTCCCATTCCTGGTTTTCACAAGCTCCCACTTTGATCCCAGGACAACCCAATACTTGACCATTGTTTATAAAGTGTTGACAATACAAAAGTCCATGGTGTGTACATTTAGACTTGGCAATAGAGCACTGAAGCACAAACTATTTTGTGACAAATATTGCAAGATGTCGAGATATAAAATGATCATTCCAAATTGCCAAATTATTCAATCAGTTATACCTTGCACTAAAATTATTCTCAGTAGCATTTGTAACAAATGTTGTGGTGCTGGATAAAAAGGGGCTGGGGTGGAGGATAAATATTCAATGAGTTGTAAAATGGGGAAGGAAGGTAGCTTGCCCATTGAGGAAGCTGTTTAAGAAGGAACTGTAGGCGCTGGAAAATCGAAGGTAGACAAAAATGCTGGAGAAACAGCGGGTGAGGCAGCATCTATGGAGCGAACGTCCTACACTGCCTCACCCGCTGAGTTTCTCCAGCATTTTTGTCTTGTTCTCCCTAATATGAGAACATCGTCCAGATAGGCCACGACTAAATGTTTTTGTTCTCTCAATTTTTTCATGGCCACTTTAAGAATTTTTGTAAATAATCTGGGAGCTGTCGTTAAACCATTGGGCAATGCTCTATACTGCCATAGCTGGCCCATCCAGATAAATTTCAGATATTTGTAATAATCCTTATGAATGGGTACTAAATAGTAAGCATCCTTGATGTCTATGCTTGCCATGTAGTATCCCTTGGAGATCAGTTGTCTGGCAGTGACAAATGTCTCCATTTTGAAATGTTGATACTCAACAGATTGATTAAGTGACGTCAAATCAATAATAATACGACATCCACCATCTTTCTTGGATTTGAGAAAAATATTCGATACAAATTCCTGCGGCTCGTGTGTGGTCATTTCTATGATGCCTTTAGCCACGAGCCTGTCTAGTTCAGCTTGTCCTTCTACCTTCTCTAATTCTGAGGGAAGGAATACCCTTTGGGGCATGTGCTGAACTGGCGGTTCTATGCCTGGTTTGAATTCAATTTTGTATCCACTGATGCTGTTGAGTATAAACTTGTTGTTAGTAAGGGAGCACCAAACATGCTTGAAGAACCTCAAACGCCCTCCTGTTAACACAACACCCTTTGTCTGTGCATGTTGGCAGGAACCAGACCCACCTACCTCCATGTTTATTTGTTGGGGCGTTTCCGATGGGTTTGGCCCGAGGGTGTCCGTGTTGGTGCTGCGGTGGGGCGGCGCATCTTCCCCCGGCTCCGCCCTGGGCCCCGCTCTAAAAAAGAGCTCTGGGGGTAGTGGGAGGCGGTCACCAGGCTTTCACCAGCTCGGTACCTACTGGTGGATGCCGAGGCGTGCTGCCAACTGGGTGTCTTCTCCCTGCTCGGTCCTGGCGTTGCCCTCATGAGGCCTACAGGTTTGGCCGCCTCTTCCAATTCTTTGAGTTTTCTTGGCCAAGTCTGCTCCAAATAGCAGCGCCTCCCGTTCCGGCGCTGGAGCTTTGCAGAGCCCGCGTATTTGGGATTGAGGGCAGGCCTGATGTTATCCCGCCGTAGGCTGTTGAGCTCGTACGTGGGCACATCAACGCCAGCGCATCCAGCTGGGGTATGGAGAGGGGGACCGAGCAAAGGCGGTGATGGCTGCAGTGTGGAGCTTCAGGACCCGCTGCATTTTGTACCTCCTGAGTCCTGATCTGCTGCCCCAGCTGGTTCCATAGCCAGTTGAGTTTTTCACCCGCAGCGCCTCGCAATTTTCTGGCGCTGTATAGGTGTCAAGGGCCTGCTGAACGACCTTCTCCTGCAGCGGCTTGTTGGAATGCCTATTGATACTTGCCGCCATTCTAGGTGGTAGTACAATCCCGGTCGTTGGGGGCGCTGTGCGACCGACCGACTACACCCAGTAGCTCTTCTTCCAGCTCGCCCGGCATACTTATGTTGTCGTCCGCCTGCCCTGCCTTATGCCCAGTCCTGGCCTTCCTTACTGCCCTCGAACAGAGAGGGTACAGAAGGGTGTGGCGACGGTATGGAGGAGGCCAAAGCCCGTCCTCCTTGGAGATGCCTAGCCTGCATCTCCTCATTTATCATCTTCCAGCCTCAGCAGCTGATGCGGGCGTCTGTGAGAGAGCGTTCCCGTTCGGTGATTTTGGGGTTGCCTTCCTCCCTGTGGGGGCGTCGAAATCGGCGGCACAGGGAGCGGCTCGGTGTCGGGTGAGCGGGAGCGTTGAAATAGCTCCTCCGCTACTGGTGGCTGCCGCCCAGATATAGACCCCTCCTCGGGTGGAGTTGGGCAGGCAGTCCTTCTAGCTGGTCGCTTTCGGGTGGCCATAATTTTCTCACCGTTGAGCGACTCTGTAACACAAAAAGGCACTTACCTGAGGTCTTGTCTTTATGCTGCTGCTGGAGAGCCTGGCTCCAGCTGCTGCCGCTGTTGCACTGCTGACGTAATGCCGCGCCTGCGCACTGGGTGGGTTCTTCACGTAGTCACTCACGTGACTCCGAAGTAAAATTCTGTTTTATTGCTGTTGAGTTTGAGGAAGTTACGTTGCATCCAGGTTTTTATAGCTGACAAACAGTAGTTGATATGGGAGACGGGGGGGGTTGTGGGGGGATTTGGTGCCGAGGTAGATCTGGGTGTCATCGGCGTAACAGTGGAAGTCTAAGTTGAAGTGGCGGAGTATCTGACCAAGGGGGATACCACTGAAACAATAGACAATAGACAATCTTTGTGGTGTGTGAATGATCCGATTAGGCTCAATGAGTTTTGGATCATCTATTTGTGGTAAAAAAAAGGCTTGTTTGCCGTCATTCATCAAGGCATTGAGTATAAAGGGCTTGTCCCACTTGGTGTCATTTGCGTGTCATTTACACAGCATCATTTACGCGTCACAACGCATGGCGCGTGGTGATGCGTGGTGACGTAGGCAGTGACATATGGTCGCGCGCGGCGCCCCAGGATTTTGGGATTCACAAAATCTTCGTGCGCCACCTGCGTGACGCGCAAATGACGCCCAAGTGGGACAGGCCCTTAAGAGTCAGGAAGTCATGACACCACTTTACAGGAATTTGGTTTTACTGCATTGGGAATATTGTGTACAGTGTAGGAAGGAACTGCAGATGCTGGTTTAAATCGAATATAGACACAAAATGTTGCAGTAGCTCAGCAGGACAGCAACTCCACTCAGTCCTACCTGATCCCTCGATTACTAAACACTTTTGCTCCCCCTCCCATTCCCACACTGACATTTTTGTCCTGGCCTCGTCTATTGCCAGAGTGAGGCCCTGCGCAAATTGGAGAAACTGCACCTCGTATCTCGCTTGGGCAGCTTACATCAAAGCGATATGAACATTGATTTCTCTAACTTCAAGTAACCCTTGCATTCCCTCTCTCTCCATCCCTCCCCCTTCCCATTTCTCGGACCAGTCTGACTGGCTCTGACCACAGTTTATCTCTGTTTACATTGTTGTTACCTTGTACCAGCTAACAATGATCTATTCTACATTTCCCTTCATCTCCATCCCCTTTGTCCTGGTTTCACACCTTACATTTCCTTATCTGTGTTTCTCCCTCTACCCTGACATCAGTCTGAAGAAGAGTCTCAACCTGAAATGTCACCCATTCCTTCTCTCCAGAGATGCTGCCTGTCCCGCTGAGTTATTCCAGCATTGTGTGTCTATCTTCGTATTGTGTACAGTGTTGTTCACTCCAATACAGGAAGGACATGGACGCTTTGGAGAAGGCACAGAGACGTTTATGTTCAGGGGATTTTTAGCTGCAAAGAATGGTAGATAAACTGGGATTTCTCTCTCTAGAATGCTGGAGATGGAGGGGAAACCTGATAGAAGTGTATACAATTATGAGAGGGTAGATAGTCAGAACATTTTTCCCAGGGTGGAAATGTCAAAGACTAGAGAGCATAGTTTTAAGGTGAGAGGGGTGAAGTTTAAAGGAGCTGTGCAGGCTGAGTTTTTTACACAGATGGTGGAGGGTGCCTGGAACGTGCTGCCAGGGGCAGTGATGGAGATCGAAGGTCGGAGATCCTGTTCTGTGTTGTATTTCTCTCTGTTCTATGAATGGTTGAATTAAGTTGCTGGGTTTGGAGATCAACTATTTCACAAACTGAAGAGCACCTCATTACTTTTAACTCTTTCATATTTTCATGTAAATATAAAATATGTGAAGGTGCTTGGCTTCATTAATGGATCATTGATATAGTTACAAGAATTATAAGGCCATAAGGTCATAGGAGCAGAATGGGGCCATGCGGCCCATCAAATCTACTCTGCCATTCTACCGTGGCTGATCTAGCTCTCCCTCCTAACCCCATTCTCTTGACTTCTCCCCAAAACCCCTGACACCCGCACTAATCAAGTAATGCACGTGAAGGTCTCACAGTCGGGATTTTACAGGAAGCACTGATATGAATTGTTGGCGATATAGGTGGTGTTATTGTTTACCCGTTAAACAAAGTGTAAGAGAATTTGAGTTTTAGTTTAGTTTAGTTTAGAGGTACAGTGCAGAAACAGGCCCTACGGCCAACCAATTCAGCACCGCCCAGCGATCCCCGCACATTAACATTTCATGACACACTAGGGACAATTTACACACTTATACCAAACTAATTAACCTATAAACCTGTACATCTTTGGAGTGTGGGAGGAAACCGAAGAACCCGGAGAAAACCTATGCAGGTCATGGGGAGAACGTACAAACTGTGTACAGACTGCACCCGTAGTCTGAACCCAGGTCTTCGCTGCTGCAACAGCTCTACCGCTGCACCACCATGCCACCACAGCAGTACTTTGTTCTTACTTAATATGTTGGAGATCACTAACACTGTTTAGTAATTCTAGTTGAGGTGGGGTTTTCAGTGTATCAACTATATCCTGAATATTTTCTCCTTTGTGGGTTATTTCTACCTTTGAGTTTACAGTGTTCTTTGACTATCTTGACAGAGCCTTGCTGACAGAATATCTCAGGGGAATAGGTGGGATTTGTGAAATTCTAAGAGAATTAATAATACATGGTTGTCACTGTCATTGGATTCCCTGCCAAGTCCAAACTTCTGAATATATTCAACTTGGAATAATAAAAAACATCTGTCACGGCTCTAAACGAATTGTCAAAAAGTTATCAATAAAATAGAAGAAATCCTAAATGGGGTTCAATACTGCAAAGTTACTGAATGGAGAAACTGTTGATATAATTCAGCAAATCTGTAATTTGTGAGAAAATGCTGGAGCAAAATTAATTTTATTGGTGCCACAAAAGCTTCAGAAATGACACTTCACGAAGGCCAAAGCAATCAACTAACAGCATATAAAATATTATGTTCATTGTTGCTGTCACTTCATGATAAGCTTGAACAATTCTCTTTAAAATGAATTTATCTGCCTGTCACCTGTTGACAACAAGCAAACTGCCATATGTTTAATAGTTGTGCCCAAGGTTGCATTTTACAGTCAGAAATCAAGTTTCACCACACAAGGAGTTCTTCATACAGACTCATCCATAATCTATTGTACATAAACATGTTGTCAGTCTGGAATATTACAGGAAACAATGAATAAAATCATGTAGTGTATGTTATTTATGACTTTAATCTTGTCTCAACTAAGAATATAGAAGCTTAAGAAATAGGGGCAATAGAAGGCCGTTCGGCCCCTTGATCCTGTTCCACTGCTCACCAACAGGGTCAACATCAATCCCAACACATTTTCTTGTTCGAACCCTATATCTCTTGTTTATCGAATATCCAGAAATCTATCCACCTTTGTTTCAATCACAATCAACGAGATGTGTCGTTGCGACTAGAATAGGGGTGTATGGCCTAACGATCAAAGTGTGTCGGTTTTGTATTAGAGTGAGCTAGACAATAACGAGGAGGTCACTTGGAGGGAATTATTAAGATGCCAGACCAGTTTATTCTTGACAGCATGATCTATCCCACACCAAGATGGCGTTCTGCCTAGAGCCATGAAATAATGGAGCTCTACCACATGGTTACAGGTCCTTCCACTCAACTCATCCACATCAAATATGTTGGCATTCTGGGCTAGTCTGATTAACTTAAATCAGGCCTATATCCCCCCAGAACCTTCCCATCCATATATCTATCCAATGTCTTTATAAAGTTATAATTGTATGCACTTCTATGACTTTATCTGGCAACTTGCTCAAGATATGGACTACCCTCAGAGTTGAAACATTGCCCCTGAGGTCTCTCTTAAATCTCTCTCTCTCTCTTAAGCCTATGCCCTTAGGTTTTAGATTGCCTTACCCTCAAGAAAATACAGGGAGTATTCACTTTATCCATGCCTCACATATTTGTTAATTTTTCAATAAGGTCACCCCTTAGCCTCCTACGCTCTTTAGTAAAATGACCCAGCCTATCCAGCCTCTCTCTATAACTCAAGCCTGCAAGTCCAGATAACATCCTGGTGATTCTCTACTGCACCCTTTTCAACTTAATTACATCTTTCCTCCAGCTAGGTCACCTGACCATACTCCATGTATGGTCTCACCAAAGGCTTGTACAACTGTATCTTGATGTTCCAACGTTTGTCCAATAACCTTCCCAATGAAGGCATGCGTGCTACATGCTGTCTTCATCTCCTTGTCCATCTAATTCATCACTTTCAGGGAACCATGCAGATATACTCCAAGATCTCTCCATGGCTCCTAAAAAGATAGGACTTACATAGTAAATGTGTTTCTATGGCTTCCACTCATTCTAGATGTAGACTACCCTCTGAGTTGAAAGATTGTACCAGTGGTCCCTCTTCAATCTCCCCCTTCTCAAGCCCTCTGGTTTTAAGATCCCTTACCCTGAGAAAAAGACAGCAAGGAATCGTAAGTCATATCCTTTTTTGACATACAAAAGTGTATAACCTTGCACTTCTCAGAGTTAAATTATATTTGTTATGCCTTAGCCCTCCTCCCACAGTGATCTCGATCCTGCTGTAGACTTGGATATCCTGTCCACTGTGTCACCAATATTGGTGTTAAATGTAAGTTTACGAATAATGTTAACTGCGTTGTCATCCAAATCATTAATATAGATAACAAGCCACATTACTGGGCCCAGCTCCGATCCCTATGGCACAACGCTGGTCACAGGCTTCCATTCAGAAAAAGGTCCTGGTTCTGTATGTATGACACTATGGTTCACGAGTGAGATATCCACCTTGATATTTTAGCTGGCTATTTCCAACCCGTTGAGTCTTGTCAATATTAATGATGGGATGAAAAGTTCCCGAGCAATGCGAGTGGAATGATGTTCAGATCTGTTGCTCTGGGACTGACCCTGCCATTCCATGTTCTGGCTCTCAAACTGAGGACTGGAATTTGTCTATACATGAATTCTTCTGAAGGGGGGCAGCTGTGCAGCCCTGTGTCTGTTGAATCGGACAGAGGTGAGTCTTGCCGCAATAGCATGGGTGTCCCAGATCACAACAGATCAATATTGCACATGGTTCCATGGACATTAGCACACACATGGTTTCACACCATCTTGGACGTGATCTCTGAAATTCCCTCGCTAAACATCCCTGTCTTTCTAACTCGCCTTCCACTTTTTAAATTCTCCTTAAAATCTGTCACTTTAATCAAATCATCTATCCTGGACCCCTGGGTTTGATGCTGATGTTGTGGTGCTGTTGGTATGGAGGTTCCCCTCATTACTCAAAGGTGGGCAGCAAGATTAATTAGCTTTTTTAAATCAACCCTTAATGTTGGTAAATGAAAAGAATAATTTAAGGAAAACTGGTGGGCATGTGAAGGAAAGTAAATTTCAGGGATACCAGAATGGGACTAATGCAACAACCCTATTGAGAGCTAGTATTGACTCAGCAGTTGAATGGACTTCTTCTATATTGTTTTAAGTATGTATTTTAAATTGAATTTTACTTCGGAGTCACGTGAGTGACTACGTGAAGAACCCACCCAGCGCGCAGGCGCGGCATTACGTCAGCAGTGCAACAGCGGCAGCAGCTGGAGCCAGGCTCTCCAGCTGCAGCATAAAGACAAGACCTCAGGTAAGTGCCTTTTTTGTTACAGAGTCGCTCTAGAGAGAATCATGGCCTCTCGCAAGCGACCAGCCAGGAGGACTGCCTGCCCAACTCCACCCGAGGACGGGTCCATAGCGGGACGGCAGCCTCTCGCAGCGGAGGAGCCTTTTCAACGCTCCCGCTCACCCGACACCGAGCCGCCCCCAGTGCTGCAGATTTCAACGCCCCGCACAGGGAGGAAGGCGACACATAAAACCGACCGGCCGGTGTCCTCCGATGAATCGGAGGAACGGGAACACTCTCCCCCACCGAAAAGGGGAGACGCTCGGATCAGCTGCATGAGGCAGCTCCTAGAGCGAATGATAAACGAGGAGATGCGGCATCTCCCAGGAGGACGGGCTTTGGCCTCCTCCTCTCCACACCCTTCTGTACCCTCTATGTTCGAGGGCAGTAAGGGAGGCCAGGACTGGGCTGGCCTATCCCAAGGGCAGGCGGAGGATACCGTCAGCATGCCGGGCGTGCCGGAAGAAGAGCTACTGGGTGTAGTGGGCCGATATGCGGCGCCCCCAACAACTGGGATGGTGTTGCCACCCAGAATGGCGGCCACCATAAACAGGCTGTCCAACAACCCGCTGCAGGACAAGGCTGTCCAGCAGGCCCTTGACAATTACATAGCGCCAGAAAATTGCGAGGCGCTGAGGGTCAAGACGGTCAATGGGCAGATCTGGAACCAGCTGGGGCAGCAAATCAGGGCTCAGGAAGTCAAAATGCAGCGAGTCCTGAAGCTCCACTCAGCAGCCGTCACCGCCTTTGCTCGGTCCGTTGGGGATGAAGACCTGACCATACCCCAGCAGGATGCCCTCGCACTGATGTGCAGCACCACCTATGAGCTAAATAACCTACGGCAGGACAACATCAGGCCTGCCCTCAACCCAACATATGCCGGCCTCTGTAAAGCTCCAGCGCCCGAACGACAGGCGCTGCTATTTGGTGCGGATCTGGCCAAAAGGCTGAAGGAGTTGGAAGAGGCGGCAAAACCAGTAGGCCTCATGAGGGCAGGGCCAGGACCGAGCAGGGTGAAGACACCCAGTTGGCCGCACGCCTCGGCAGCCACCAGCAGATACCGAGCTGGTGAAAGCCTGGTGACCGCCTCCCACTACCCCCAGAGCTCTTTTTTAGAGCGGGGCCCAGGGCAGAGCCGTGGGAAGATGCGCCGCCCCACCGCAGCACCAACACGGACAACCTTGGGCCAGACCCACCGAAAACGACCCCACAAGTGAACATGGAGGTAGGTGGGTCTGGTTCCTGTCAACATACACAGACAAAGGGTGTAGTATTAACAGGGGGACGTTTGAGGTTCTTCAAGCATGTTTGGTGCTCCCTTACTAACAATAAGTTTATACTCAACAGTATTAGTGGATACAAAATTGAGTTCAAACCAGGCGTAGAACCGCCAGTTCAGCACATGCCCCAAAGGGTGTTCCTTCCCTCGGCAGTTGAGAAGGTAGAAGGACAAGCTGAACTTGATCGGCTCGTGGCTAAAGGCATCATAGAAATGACCACACACGAGCCGCAAGAATTTGTATCAAATATTTTTCTCAAAACCAAAAAAGATGGTGGATGTCGCATTATTATTGATCTGACGTCACTTAATCAGTCTGTTGAGTATCAACATTTCAAAATGGAGACATTTGTCACTGCCAGACAACTGATCTCCAAGGGATACTACATGGCAAGCATAGATATCAAAGATGCTTACTATTTGGTACCCATTCATAAAGATTACTTTAAATATCTGAAATTTATCTGGAGGGGCCAGCTATGGCAGTACCGAGCTTTGCCCAATGGTTTAACGACAGCTCCCAGACTATTTACGAAAATTCTTAAAGTGGCCATGAAGAAATTGAGAGAACTAAAACATTTAGTTGTGGCCTATCTGGACGATGTTCTCATATTAGGAAGAACACGGGAACAAGCTGTCGCAGGAGTGTTAGCCACTAAACAACTCCTTGAAACTTTGGGTTTTATCCTTCACCCAGATAAATCAATATTGGAGCCTACTACTAACATGAATTACCTAGGCTTCACTATTGACGCGATTCACCTGACTGTCACTCTGCCCAGAGACAAAACAGTTTCACTCATTGAAGCTTGTAGCCATTTAATTGCTACACCGCAACCTAGAATACGGCATGTAGCCAGAGTTATTGGCTCTATAGTAGCAGCATTTCCGGCTGCCCAACATGGGCCCTTGCATTATCAAAATCTACAAAGAGCAAGGACTCATGCATTACGCCTTCATAGGGGGCATTATGATCGCAAAATGGATTTACCCGCTGAAGCCAAATCAGAACTTCAGTGGTGGGTTGACAATATTTGGCACAGTCACAGTCCTATCGCCGTAACCAATCCTAACATAACCATTGCAACGGATGCCAGTGCTTTAGGCTGGGGAGCTACTAACTCCATAGACAGCACAGGTGGCAGATGGACTAACTCAGAGGCATCGCTACTACAATCACTGGGCATTAACTTTTTGGAAATGCTCGCCGCCTTTTATGGGCTAAAAGCATATGCATCTGATATGCGGCACGTGCATGTTAGAATCATGATCGACAACACTACGGCAGTATCTTATATCCAGCACATGGGTGGCATTAAATCAGTATCATGCGACAAATTAACTGCTATAATCTGGCAATGGTGTGTCGAGAGACATATTTGGCTATCAGCTGCCTATTTACCAGGCAAGCTAAATTTAGTGGCGGACACCAGGTCACGAAAATTCAACGACAACATCGAATGGATGTTGGACCCAAAATTATTTGCTAAAATTGTCAAGCAATATGGTACGCCAGATATAGATTTGTTTGCGTCTAGGTTAAATCACCAACTACCCATGTATGTGGCTTGGGAACCAGACCCAGAGGCAGCAGCGGTAGATGCCTTCACGCTGGATTGGGGAAATTTCTTTTTCTATGCTTTCCCTCCCTTCTGCCTCATCAGTCGGGTACTCCAGAAAATTCAGGCAGACTCAGCCTCTGGCATTCTGGTCGTGCCCGACTGGCCTACCCAACCATGGTTCCCAATGTTCCACGACATGGTGGTAGAGACACCAATGGTCCTTCAACACCACCCCCAATTATTGACTCACCCGGTAACTGGCATTAGCCATCCATGCCACCAAAAATTGAAACTCCTGGTTTCCAGATTTTGAACAGGCCTTACCGGGGATTGGGGTTATCAGACAGAACAATCACCACCATGTCGGCATCCCTGCGAGTTTCCACCAAGAAACAGTACTTGACCTTCATCAGGAAATGGGAACAGTACTGTCTGGACGCAGGGACATCCTACAAGACGGCTTCGATCTCGGATGTGCTGGAGTTCCTGGCCCACCTGCACCATGATCTCAAGATGAGCTACAGTGCCATCAATATGGCTCGGAGCGCACTGTCCGCATACCTCATGCCGATAGAACAGCATAGTGTGGGATCCCACCCTCTGGTCATCAGACTCCTTAAGGGGATCTTTAATACCAAACCCCCTACACCTAGATACACTCACATGTGGGATGTGAGTGTAGTTCTGACACACCTTCGAGGTTGGCCTCCGGTGGGATCCCTGAGCCTGGAACAGTCCACTTATAAGACCCTCATGCTCATGGCGCTTGTCTCAGCTCAAAGGGTTCAGTCGCTCCATCAGCTAAATCTGAACTACATGGTGACCACCCCAGATACCATTACTTTCACCATGCCGGGGTTGGTAAAACAAAGTAGACCAGGTACATCAAACTCCCCGTTGATCTTCCGGGCTTACCCTCCAGAACCTAGGCTGTGTGTGGTGACCCACCTTCATCATTATCTAGACACAACCCAAACGCTTAGAGGGAGAGAGAAAGCCTTATGGGTTAGCCACAGAAAGCCTTTTGGACGGGTTACCAGCCAGACATTATCCAGATGGTTGAAACAGGTCCTCAGCATGGCAGGGATTAACACAAATGTTTTTAAATCCCATTCAACCAGGGCAGCGTCCACCTCAGCGGCGGATAGGATGCAGGTTCCCCTAGACCACATCCTCAGAGCAGCGGGATGGTCAAGGGAATCGACATTCCAACGATTTTACAGAAAACCGCTGATGGAACAGGACGTCTTTGCGGATACCATTTTAGAAACCGCAAAGTTATGATTTAAAGCCCATGGGAGCTACTTTTTGTTATAGTTAATAAACATTTCTTTTATAACTAAACAAACTTGTTGGTCTTTAGCTACCACTTCCTCCCTCGATGATCTTTCGGCAGTGAGTGATATAACTGTTACACGGTTTGAAATCACAGACCTTTGAAGTCTTCACGTAGTCACTCACGTGACTCCGAAGTAAAATAGTAAGATTAAACGAGTACTTACCAGTACGAAGTTTGATCTGTATTTTATGAGGAGTTACGATGAGGGATTACGTGCCCTCCGCTCCCACCCTCATTATATAGATCAAATTCGGACTAATGTCTCGTTGGTCTTTACTATCTTTACTTCAACTAGTGTCTATCTGTGATTCCACACCGCTGCTTGGAAGTATGCCGCGCCTGCGCGCTGGGTGGGTTCTTCACGTAATCCCTCATCGTAACTCCTCATAAAATACAGATCAAACTTCGTACTGGTAAGTACTCGTTTAATCTTACTATTATTTTGCTACCTACAGCATTTTCTATGGAACTGTTTTACTAAATTAACGATATCTGTTAATGCAACGTGTCTTGGTTGATGGTGTCAAGGGTGGTAAATTATTAATTTTTAGTCCCTTAAGCCCCTGTCCCACTTAGGAGACCTAAACAGCAACCTCAGGTGACCTTGCCCGCCACCCAAACAAAATCAAGGTCGAGATGACCTGCAACCTCCAACCTCCTACCACCGCCCACACGAGAAATGGTACAATTATGGACAGCTACAGCTGTAAGTCCAGGCAGAGCTGTGTTTATGGATAGGTGATATTTCAGGTTGGGTCCCAACCCGAAACATCGCCCATCCATATTCTCCAGGGATGTCGCCTAACCCGCATGCATTACCCGAGCATTTTGTGTCTCTCCTTGGTAAACCAGCATCTGTAAATCATTGTTCCTAAAGTGCGATGTTTGTATCAGCTGCTTCAATTATTATAACTTATGGGGTCAATACCATCATTACCATTCTTTCAGATGTCCCTTACACATCCTGTAACTCTTGCTGAGGATAAAACCATGCTTTTCTATGACAGTTCTCCATGGTCAAATAGCCTTTAACACGATAAAGTTAATACAATGTGTTTTGTATATCCCTACACATGTTTTTTGATTTTGTTTTTTTTGATCAAAAATATTTATTAAAATATTAAAATTATATATACAGTACAGTAAAAAACAAAACAAAACAGAACCCACCACCATAATATACGACAAACCATAAACTGTTATACAACTATGTTGCACTCCTTGTCATTGATGCATTCAACCCCCCGCGGTGCCCAGCGGTCCCGGAAATCCTCCAAGGTGCCCATGGACAGCGTGTCGTCCCTCTCTAACACCACCCGGGAACAGACGTAACCCCGGAAAAGGGGCAGGCAGCCGCCCCTACACATACTGGTGTGTATGGAAACTATTCCATCATAACGCAGCTCCTTCAGAAGAGTTAAGTCCAGTCAAGTCCAGTCAAGTTTACTATCATATGCAAAGGTATTGTGAAGTAAAGATATAATTAAATGCATGTAGCAGCATCTCAGGCACTTAGATAACATACAAAAGCATAAATTATACCAAAATTAATCTTGAATTTCATATAAACTCCAAAGTGAAAAGTAAAGACTGTGAACAAATGTGTGCAACAATACAAAATTAGAAAATGAGTCATAAGTTAAGTTCGAGAAGTAGAATTAAGCCCCTGTCCCACTTAAAAGACCTAAACAGCAACCTCTGGTGACCTTGCCCGCCACCCAAAAAAAATCAAGGTCGAGGTGACCTGCACCTTCCTACCACCTCCCACGCATATGTTGAAAACCTTCCTCGACTATGAAGAAAGTCGGCTTCGACTAGACCTGCGACAAAAAAATTATCGATTTAAAAAATGGCAACCTATTTTTAGTCGAGTCCGGCTTTAATCATGATGAAAAAACAGCAGCAACCTAGATGAAGCCATGACCACGCAGAAACCACTTTTGACCATTAGGGAGAGTGACCAAAACCTCCGGTGACCTCATGGAAACTTTGGGTGCGGGCAAAGTCGCCAGAGGTTGCTGTTTATCTACCTTTCCCTCTCAAACCCATTCTCATGCCTTCTCCCCATAACCCATGAAACCCATGCCAATCACAAATCTGTCAAAGATATACATTGACTTGGGCTCCACAGCCGTCTGTGACAATGAATTCCACAGATTCACCACTTAGGCTTTGAATCTGTGCTTAGTACTTAAATCTGTGCATCTGTGTTGGGGTGAGTGAGGTGGAGATATAGTTTACAATCTGCACTGTTTGAGGTCTGTTGATGAGGAATTCATTAATCCAGTTTTCAAAGGGAGGTACAGAGACCTGGTGTGTTGGAAGGAACTGCAGATGCTGGTTTACACCAAAGATAGACACAAAAAGCTAGAGTAACTCAACGGGACAGGCAGCATCTCTGGAGAGAAGGCATGGGCGACGTTTCAGGTACAGACCCTTCTTCAGACTGAGCTGCTGTTTCGGGTCCAGACACTTCTTCAGACAGCCTGAAGAAGGGTCTCAACCCAAAACGTTAACCATTCCTTCTATCCAGATATGCCGCCTGTCCCGCTAAGTTACTCCAGCTTGTTGTGTGTATCTACAGAGACCTGACCTTGAAGCTTGGTGATGAGCTTGGAGAGGATGATAATGTTGAACGCCGAGCTGTAGTTGACAAATGGCAACCTGATGCATGTGTTCCTGTCATTCACATGTTCCAGAGCAAAGTGAGATAGCATCTGTCATTGACCTGTTGTGGCAGCAGGAGAATTGAAGCAGTTCCAGGTCATTTCTGAGGCACGGAGTTACTTTGCGCCGTATCCAACCTCTGAAGCACTTCATTAGGTTACCACACGGTAGTCACTGAGGCAGGTCACCAGGCTCTTCTTGTGCATGGATATGAAAGTTGGCCTTTTGAAGCAGGTGGGAACGTCAGACCACAGAAGATATTCTTGAATACTCCAGCCAGTTGGTTCACACAGGTCTTTATCACTTGGTCAGGTACACATTCGGGCTGGAAACAAGTGGGACTAGTGTGAGCAAAATTCTCTTCTTTTGGGTAGTTATCCGCGTATTTCATTTCCGGGATACTTTGCCTTAATAATATTGCATTGCAATGAATTACATATTTATTTCAATACCAAGAATGCTCTTCTGTTCATTCAATTTATGGTGCTTTTCCTTTCCATTCAAATCCGAGGAGATTCATAACTCATCTATGGTCTTGATTCCATTTGTCCATTTGAATTATCTTAGTTAGGTTTGAGTCACTTGTACAATCGCCATGTATGAATTCCTCTGCATGAATGTAACCCAATTCAGTGTAAAACTATACCAGATAAAGTATTCAGTTTACATAGGACAGGCCCATAACTAATACTTTTAGGTCCTATCCAAAAGGCATTCATTTCTTTTTTAATGGACAGACTGTTGTTCTTGTAAATTTTAGCCAAAAATGTGACTCACAGAGGTTTAATTTATAAATAGGCAGCAGCTGTACCTTTTGGTCAAATATACAGGATCATATTTTTCAAATAAAATGTTTGTGGTGGAGTCGTTGTAAAATGTATTTACGCTGCAATCTGCTGGGCTACAGTAGATTGGCAGGATGTGGGTACAAGCCCACAACTCGATGCAAGGGAGTTCACAAACTTGATTAAACTATCAAAAGGAGGTACTTAACAAACTGTCGCACTTTCACGACTTAATTCACGACCTCTGCCGATTCTGCCCTTGACTTATACTTGCAGCATGGTCGTCACGAGGTCGTAGCAGATCGTAGGTAGGTCATAGCAGGCCGTGATGCTAGTCGTAGGTACTCGTGACATCAAGTAGGTCGGGGCATTTTTTCTAGCATGATGAAAAATGTCCACGAGTAAAAAAGGTCGTGAATTAGGCGTGAACGTGGGACAGGCCCTTTAGTGTTAGCAGGGAACTTTTCAATGGAGGGGAAAGATAACAAATAATAAATTTACCAAGGGTCATCTTCTTACACCTCCTAGTGACAAATGGATAAGCAGGGACTTCGAAAAGAAGGACAGCTCTGTCAATAAGCAATGAAATTCAAAGAAAAAAAATCAACAAATTTCGTTTCACATTCTTTTACAGATCTCTTTTCTCCCCTTTGAGCAATTACATCCATAACTGCAGGTATACTGGCGAATATTCCAAACAAAAAATGTTCATGAGACAATAATATTTCTGCATTGTTTTTTTTAAAGGGACACATTTTTAAAGCAGAGAACTACAACAATATATGTTTATGTATATCTCTGACTTTTAATGGTCCCATGGCATTTCACAAAGGTATTATCAAATAAAGTTTGATTCAGACTCACAGAACAACAAGTAATCAAAAGCTAGGTTAAAAAGACATTGGTTGAAAACATTTTAATGATTATGCACTGTCTACACTTTTGAAGCATTACTAGTAAAATAAATCCACTCACCTCTGTCTTAATTGGGAGACCTCATCTAGACCTACACATAAATATCTTCACATTCATCCTGTCAAGACTCTTCAGGATCACCTGAGTTTCAATTGCCTCCTCTCACCCATCTAAACTCCGGCAGGTACAGACTGTTTAATTCTTCCTCATAGGACAACCAACCCATTCAAAATAACAATCCAGTAAATCCTCTCTAAACTACATCTAACCCTTCCTTTTAATAAGGAGACTATTACTGTGCAATACTCCAGATGTAATCTCACAATGTCTAAACTACTGAAATTATTTTTATTCACCAACAAATAAAGTGTTGGAGGAAGTTCATAGCCCAGGCAGCATGAATGGACAAAGATTGATGGATAATATTTTGGCTGGGACCCTTCTTCAGTCTGAAGGAAGGTTCTGACCCAAAATGTTGTATTATCTTTACCTCCACAGATGCTTCCTGACCGCTGAACTCCTACAGCATTTTGTGTTTTTGCTCAAGATTTCACCATCTGCAGACACTTGAGTCTTTTCATTTTCATTTAAATCTTCGCACCATAAATATTCTGTTAATATGCCTACTTACTTGTTGTGACCCAAAAAGCTGGAGTAACTCAGCGGGACAGGCAGCTTCTCTGGAGAGAAGGAATGGGTGACGTTTTGGATCGAGACCCTTCTTCAGACTGCTTACATGTTGTTGTACGTAGGATCTTATAGAAACATATAAAATTATAAAAGGACTGGACAAGCTAGATGCAGGAAAAATGTTCCCAATGTTGGGCAAGTCCAGAACCAGGGGCTACACTTAGAATAAAGGGGAAGCCATTTAAGACTGAGGTAAGAAAAAACATTTTTACACATAGTGTTGTGAATTTGTGGAATTCCCTGCCACAGAGGGCAGTGGAGGCCAATTCACTGGATGGATTTAAGAGAGAGTTAGATAGAGCTCTAGGGGCTAGTGGAATCAAGGGAAATGGGGAGAAGGCCGCCATGGGTTATTGATTGGGGATGATCAGCCATGATCACAATGAATGGCGGTGCTGGCTCGAAGGGCCGAATGGCCTCCACCTGCACCGATTTTCTATGTTTCTATGTTCCTATATACCTGTCTACTAGATTTTGTGAAATCAGATCTATCTGCATCTCTGTACTCAGCAGTCCCTCACTGTTCCGATAATACACTTCTTTTTTTTTACTTTTTCTCAACAAAATAATATATTCTTATATAAAATTCATTTGGTAGCTTCATCCACTATTTATGTAAATTGTAAAAATGTGAAGCCCCAGCATCTCACCCTGAGGCACAACACTTGTTACAGCTTGCCAAACAGAAAAATCCCTCTTTATACTTAACTCTGTTTTCTATTAGCCATCCAATCTTCTGTCCAGTTCAATATATTGTCGTCCACACTAAGAAATGTATTTTCTACAATAACTTGTAGAATGTGGTGCCTTTTCAGATGCCTTTTGCAAATCGAAGTATTATAGCTAGCCATGGTTGTGAATCAAAGTTATTTTTATTGAGGGAATACAGAGAACAGCACACACGCAACTGGGGAGGGTTTTCCAAAGGCTCTTCATATACACCAGGACACATCCACTAATCACGTGACGACTCCTTCCCACCAAACACAGTCATGTGACCCTGTCAGCCCAAGTGCCGAGGGTTCACTCAGTAAGTGGCCTAACCATTAGGTGGTGCCACAGGACCGCCCCTCCCTCCTCAGAACCGGAGGCACGGAAACAAAATGGCAGACGAGCGAGACGCTGCCCCTCACATCCACCAACAGGGATTGAGCCCGGAGAAAATCAGCGCCCAGCAATGGCTGGGAGACATCGGCATTGTAAAAGTCCAGGTAAAATGACAGGGACCAAAGATTAGCGGGAATGTACTAACTCCATACTTCTGGATGGAGGTGCCATTTGGCTGGCTGGAATGAGTGTCCACCCCCGATGGGGGCAAAATGCTAACCTCCTCACCTGTGTCAACGAGGAACCGTCATCTCAAATGTCGGTCCCAATCATAGAGGCGGAGTTTCTGGCCGACCACCGCACCAACTATTGGCGGCCGGCCCCGGCGTTGCCCGGGTATGATCAGGGCAGGCGGCACTGATGGGTCACGGAACCCCAGCGCTAATGGTAGAAACACCACTTCCATTTACCTGCTGCACAGCCGAACCTCCGATGGATACAGTGCCCGGTCGCTTGGCCTGCCGACACCCAATCGATCGCAGTGCCGCTGTGCTGCTTGGACTGCCATAGCTCATCCGCACACTCTGTTAATTGCAGGGGGTCAATGAAATTCTCACCCGCGAGGAGCAGCTAGATGTCGTCTGGCATCTGCTCCAGGAAGGCATGTTCGAAGAGGAGGCAGTGCTGATGACCATTAGGGTAAGCATTTCATTCATCATCACAGATGGCTTGTGATTGCTGAGACCACCCATGTGCATGATCCTCACTGCACGGTCATGGTGGCTGAGCCCAAAGGTTCTGAGGAGGAGCACCTTGAGGCCTGCGTATTTGTCCGCAGCCGGCGGCGCGCATAGGTAATAAACCAGGCGACCGACCGTCTCCTGATCCAGAGTGCCGACTACGGAATAGCACTTGGTGTCATCGGCTGTGATGCGTCGAATATGGAACTGGGCCTCGGTATGCTGGAACCACACCTGGGGCTGCGATGTCCAGATCACGTGCAGCTTAAGTACGACGGCATTCTGCTGGGCCGAATCAACGGTGAAGCTGCGTTGCAGGGGTTTGATCATTGGCTACTTTCATTGTGCAAATCCAAAATAACCGTTTTGGGTCATCGGGGTCAGCACTATAGTGAGCCACGCGTAGTGAATTAAAGTGATCTTTATTGAAGTAATACAGAGCACAACACACACGCGACTGGGGAACATATTCCCAGGGCTCCCCATATATACCAAGGCACACCCACTAACCATGTGGCGACGCCTTTCCGCCAAACACAGTCACATGACTCTGTCAGCCCAAGTGCCGAGGGTTCGCTCAGTAAGTGGCCTGACTGCTAGGTGGCGCCACAGTATAATATATCCATTGGTTTCTCTTGTGTAGAAAGGAACTGCAGATGCTGCTTTAAACTGAAGATAGACACAAAATGCTGGAGTAACTCAGCAGGACAGGCAGTATCTCTGGAGAGAAGGAATGGGTGATGTTTCAGGTCAAGGCCCTTCTTCAGACCCATGTTTCGGGTTGAGACCCTTCTTCAGAGTGTCTGAAGAAGGAACTTGACCCAAAAGGTCACCTATTCCTTCTCTCCAGAGATACTGCCTGTCCCGCTGAGTTACTCCAGCTTTTTGTGTCTATTTTTGGTTTCTCTTTATCCACAGTTTGTAACATCTCTTCCCTGACATATTAAAATCCCACAGTTTCCTGCATTCTATTAACGCCTTTTTTGAATAAAAGAGTTTCATTTTCTATTTTCCAATTTACCATTGATCTTAGGGACGCTGGACATTTAAAGCCATTGCATCATTATTTGTCAATTCTTTTAATATCCCATAAGGACCCAAACAAATGTTACACACACCTCCCACAATTTTCTGCATACCATTTCCTTGGTTAGTGTAGTTTGCCTGAGCCTTTTCTCCCTTCCAGTTCCTGAGATAGTTATTTCTGGGTAGATACTTGCATTCTACCGTGACATTGCATGCAAAAGATCTGTTCTAATTTCTTTATTTTATAATATTAAATCTCCAGACTCACAACACAATACTTTTTGAAATTATTTACTGAAACCCTTATTACCTGTTTATTACATTTCTGGCTAGATTAATCTTGAACTCCAGTTGTTCCATCTTTATTAATTCTTCTATTAATATTTGCTGTTTTTATATTCTGTCCAATCTTTTGATCTGCCATCTACTTTAGTGCAATTATATGTGCTTTATTTAAGTCTGATAATGACATTAACTTTTTGAGTTAACCACAGATGATACACCCTTCCTTTAGAACCTTTCCTTCTAATTGGTATGTATCTATTCTGTACATTCTGAAAGATCCTCTTAAATGTCTGACTGTCTCAACGAAGTGATCCTCCAAATTACTAGCCATTACCTTCAGCTATCACTACATTTATGCCCTCACAATTGCCCATATTGTAGTTTAAAATACCAATCCTAGGCCCATTCGTCTTCCCTTCAAACTGAATTCAAATAAAATAGTAAGATTAAACGAGAGCTTACCAGTTTGAAGTTTGATCTGTATTTTATGAGGAGTTACAATGAGGGATTACGTGAAGAGCCCGCTCAGCATGCATGCACGGCATACTTCAAAGCAGCGGTGTGGAATCACAGATAGACACAGTTATTGAAATAAACATAATAAAGAAAAGGAGACATCAGTTATCAGTTTGACCCATATTATTGAGGGTGGGAGCGGAGGGCACGTAATCCCTCATCGTAACTCCTCATAAAATACAGATCAAACTTCAAACTGGTAAGTTCTCATTTAATCTTACTATTTTACTTCGGAGTCACGTGAGTGACTACGTGAAGACTTCAAAGCTCTGTGATTTCAAACCGTGTAACAGTTATTACTTCACTCACTGCCGAAGTCCTTGAGGGAGGAAGTGTGTTATCGTAATCAACCAATGAATCTGTTTGTAGAAAAACACAATGGTATGTTTTAACAATAACAACAAAGAAATTAAATTGCTCCCCTGGGCTTAAATTAAATATTTGCAGTCTGTAAAAAAATTTCTGCAAATAAAGCAGGTTTGCCAATGGCTTATTATAAAATTTCTGAACGGTCTTTCCCCCGACCATCCTGCTGTAGTCAGGATGTGGTCTATAGGCACGTCCATTCTTTTGGCCGTCGATGTGGATGCTGCCCTGGTGGAGTGAGATTTGTACATGTTAGTGTTTATCCCAGCAGCTTTTAGCACCTGCTTGAGCCATCTCGAAATGGTTTGGCTCGTCACCCGACCATAAGGTTTTTTATGACTGACCCACAAGGCTTTTCATCTCCCTCGAATATTTTTGGTTGTGTCTATGTAGGACAGTAGGTGGGTCATGGAACATAACCGTGGTTCTGGCGGGTAAGCCCGGAATTCCACGACTGGATTAGGTGCTCCTGGTCTGCTCTGTTTGATCAGTCCCTGGATAACGACAGAGATCTGGTCTGGAGCTGTGAGCTTGCTGTCCAGTCGCAATAGGTGTAGTGACTGGATCCTCTGTGCAGATACAAGTGCCATCAACATGAGTGTTTTGAGCATAGATTGTTCCAGGTTGAGGGATCTGGCTGGTGGCCATCCCCTGAGGTATGTCATGACCACACAGACATCCCATATATGGGTGTACCTTGGTCTAGGGGGTTAGAGTTGTAAATACCCTTAATTTGTTTGACCACCAGCGGGTGGGACCCCATGGCCTGTTGTCCTGGAGCTTGTTTTAAATAGACAGACAGGGCACTTCTAGCTGTGTTGATGGCTCTGTAGCTGAGTCCTTCATTGTGGTGAAGGTTCGCCAGGAATTCCAGTATGTTGGTAACTGTAGCGGTTGAGTAGGTGGTCCCTGTATCCAAGCAGTACTTCTCCCATTTTTTGATGCTGGACAAGTGCTGTTTTTTAGTGGATGTTCGGAGGGATGCTGACATGGTGTCGATGGTTTGTTCTGATAATCCCAGTCCCAGAAGTGGTTTGTGCAGAATCTGCAACCCAGGAACCCATGGGGAGCTTGTTGGGTGTTAATAACTTTGGGGATACCATGACCATGGGTGGCTTGTGCCCAAAAACTGAAGCAGAGGGTCGATTTATTTTAAGGCTAAAACTCTGGGTCACTGGGGGAATACCATCGGAGATTTCAACAACCATGTCATGGAGTTTGTGGGAACCATGGCTGCGAATAGGCAGTCCAAGGACAAGAAGGCTATGCGTTCGGCCGAACGCACTATGGGAACTTCACTCAAAATACCTGAAGCAGAGCAAACCATTTGTACTGTGCGTAGTGCGCGACTGTTGAGGAGGGAGGGAGGAAATGGATAAAAGAAGAGTTTTCCCAATCCAGCACGAACGCATCTACCACTGCTGCCTCAGGGTCTGGTTCCCAAGCGACATACATAGGTACCTGGTGATTTAGCCTTGATGCAAATAAATCGATATCTGGCATGCCATATTGCTTGAAAACGTTTGCAAATTTTTGGGGGTTTAACATCCATTCAATGTTGTCATTAAATTTATGTGACCTGGTGTCTGCTACTGTATTTAGCTTACCTGGCAGGTAAGATTCTGATAGCCAAATATGTCTTTCGACAGACCATTGCCAAATTGTGTTGACCAACTTGTCGCATGATAACGATTATCTATTTGTAACCGTACATGCAAGTGATGCATATTTGATGCACATGCTTTTAAACCATAAAAGTCACCCAACATCTCTAGATAATTAATGCCCAGTGTAAGTGGTAATGATGACTCTGGGTTAGTCCATCTACCACTTGCGCTGGATACGGAGTTAGTTGCTCTCCAGCCTTGAGCACTGGCATCTGTTTGGATAACTAACGTAGGGTTAGTGATGATAATAGGGCTGAAACTATGCCAAACGATTTTGCCCACCACTGTAGTTCTGGTATTGCTTCAGTGGGTAACATGATCATAATGACCTGCATGTCGTTTTGGTGCCTGTACCTTTGCTCTTTGTAAGTTTTGACAATGCAAAGGTCCGAATTGTGTAGCCGGAAATGCTGCTACCATTTTCCCGATTACTCTGCTACTTGTCGAGTAGTTGGTCATTCGTTAACCATTAAATTGTTGCATGATTGTTCCAATTCAACTGTTTTGTCTCTTGGCAATGTTACAGTCACGTAGACTGAATTAATTGTGAAGCCCAAGAAGTCCATGATTGTGGATGGCTTCAACTTTGATTTAACTGGATGTAAGACAATCCCAGGGTTTCGAACAACTGTTTGGTAGCTGATACAGCTGACATAGTCAATTCCATGGTCTTGCCTACTATTAAGATATCATCAAGATATGCCATGACAATATGTTTTTGCCTTCTTAATATTGCCAGAGCTGGTTTTGGTATCTTGGTGAATAATCTTGGGCTGATGTTAATCCATTGGGTAACGCTTTAAACTGCCATTGCTGCCACATCCAGGTAAATTTCAGGTATCTGCGATGATCCTTGTGAATGGTACTGAATAGCAAACATCTTTAAGATCAATGCTTGCCATGAAGTATCCTTTGGAAATTAGCTGTTTTGCAGTAACAAACGTTTCCATTTTGAAATGCATATACTTAACAAACATATTTAGTGAAGTTAAGTCAATGATGATGCGACATCCACCATCTTTCTTGGGTTTAGTGAATATATTTAATACGAATTCCAAGGGTTCATGTTTTGTTTTTCCCAATGATACACTTTGTAATTAGTCTCACCAGTTCAGCTTGTCCCTCTCATTTTTCTTTAACTGAGAGGGAAAATACCCTCTGGGGTGAATGTTGAACTGGTGCAATTTTCCTAGTATGAATTGTATGTTGTATCCACTAATGCCATTGAGTATATACTGATCACTCGTGATAGACTCCCGTGCTTCTTTAAACAGGTGTAATCTCCCCCCGTTAGTATTAAGCCCCTATTTTCTATACGCTGGTAGGAACCAGACCCACCTACCTCCATGGTTATGGGTATTTCTTCTGTTTCTTTCCGGTCCAACGAGTCTTGCACATTATCTGATGTGGCGGTGATGTTGGGGGGTGGCGCATTTTCCATGGCGTCCGCTCCGGGCCCTGGTCTAAAGAAGACTTCCGGTGATAGAATGCGGACCCCGAGCTTTCACCAGTCCCTTATGGTAGACGTCGACTGGTGGGGCGATGGGGTGCTGCTGCTTAAGGATTATTGTTTTTGGTTTGCTCGTCCCGGGGCCTGCCCTCATGAGACCAAACGTTTTTTAAGGCCTCTCAATATCCTTCATATGCTTTGTGAGGTTTTTGCCAAAGAACAGTGGGTCTGGCTCAGTGGCTGGGGTTTTGCACAACCCCGCAAATTTAGGATTTTATGGCAGGTCTTATGATTTGTTTACGAAGGTTGTGGTCATCTCCGTATTTGTCCACGGAATGAGCAAACGATGTGATGGCTGACGTCAGGAGCCTGAGGATCCGCTGCAGTTTTAGCTCCTGGTTCAGAATATTTGCCCCAACGTGCCCCCAGTTTTGGCTGTTTACAGCCGGCACTTTAAGGGACTCACAGTTCTCTGGAGCTGTATACGTTTCTAAAGCCTCATTGACCACCTGCTCCTGTAGGGGCCTGTTGGAGAGGTGGTTAATGCTGGCCGCTAGTTTGGGGAGTTCAGGCACTCCCTCCACAGTGTCTTGTGCACTGTCCATTGCTTCCTCCTTACCCGAGGGTAGCTTTGGTGGGTGTGGTGGACTGCTACGTGGCAGCCCCACGTGCAGGAGGCCTTTAAAGGCCAAACTAGCAAAATGAAAATGCAATGAGCTGTTCAGCCTGCCCTGTGCTTGAAACTGCAATGGCAATGGACATGAAATGAAAATGCAATGAGCTGTTCGGCCTGCCCTGTGCTTGAAACTGAAATGGAAATTAAATTAAATGAGTTGTTTGGCCTGTGAGGAACCACTAATTTCGGCCCACAGGGCCCCTATTTGCCGAGAAACCTGTCCCTTTTGCTCAAAATGCGCGTTTTAGCCCAGGAGGAACATTTTGGCCCAAAAGGCCTGTGCCAGGCCAGGAACATTCCTGAAAAAGTGCCTTTCACTGAGATTTCACTCAGATTTATTTTAAAAGAGCCCCTTTGGCCCATCAGGCCTGTACTAATCCAGGAGGAGTCCCTTTGGCACATCAGTATGTATTCCCCCTGCAAGTATTAAACCTCACCCCAGTATTTTTCTCCCTCCCTTCATTGGCTCCCTGTGAACTCCAGGCCAGGATAGGCTTTCCTCCTTCATTGCTGTGCTCTGCAGAAAATGATGAAACATGTCTAAAATTGATTCTCCACCCTCTCCCCCTTCTGTCTCACAGAGTCCCTCGCCTGTCTTGGGCAGACTTTCTGGCAGTTTCAGAGCTGCCAGCCCACCAGGCCTGAGTGGCTGAGCTGCCAGCCCACCAGGCCTGAGTGGCTGAGCTGCCAGCCCATCAGGCCTGAGTGACTGAGCTGCCAGCCCACTAGGCCTGAGCGACTGAGCTGCCAGCCCAAAAATCCATCTGGCCCACAATGTCCATACTAGCCCTCTGGAAACCAGTCCCTTAGGCCCACAATACCCATACTAGCACTCCAGAAAGCCCCCCCCCCCCCCCCCCACTGGCCACCAATGTTGGATTGGTGGAGAGGTGGATATTGCGTTGGTCCCTTGTGAACATGGGACCCAACGGGTCCCACTTAGTCTAGTACAAAATATTGCCATTTGGAAGGAGCTACAGAAAATCCTGCACCCACTCAAGCCATCCTCCCCCCCCCCTTCCCTCCGACATGGACACGGAGTGATCGCCGGCCCCTTTTTTTGTTAAACATCTATTTCCTTTGGGTGTTTTTTTTTAATGTTCCCCTTACCAGTTCCATACTTTTTCGATAGCTGCCATGACCCGTTTGATGTCATCCTTCGCCAAGCTCCTGGTCTCGGCCCACACCGATCTGCCGGACATGCTGTGTGTGTGTGTGTGTGTGTGTGTGTGTGTGTGTGTGTGTGTGTGTGTGTGTGTGTGTGTGTGTGTGTGTGTGTGTGTGTGTGTGTGTGTGTGTGTGTGTGTGTGTGTGTGTGTGTGTGTGTGTGTGTGTGTGTGTGTGTGTTTGTTTGGTGGAGTCTGAGGGTAGAAGCGCTGGCACCAAGAGAGTGCGAATGCGTGGTCAGACGAACAAAAGCAACGATCATAGAGCGGAATAGGTGACATTTCGGGTCGAGACCCTTTTTCAGGCTGACAGTCAAGGAAAAGTGAAGCGGGAGATATAGGCATATCTTCCATTCATTCATCCTTAGTACCATCTATATCTCTTGTTCCTCTTTCCCCTGACTCGGTCTGAAGAAGGGTCTCGACCCGAAATGTCATCTGGTCCGCTCTATGATCGTTGCTTTTGTCCGTCTGTCCGCTCGTTCACTCACCCTTGGATTTAGTAGTGCAGGATAAAGCTGCAAATTCACGCACAGGATGGGGGCACTGCACTGGCAGCAGCCCTGTCAGCAGCGTGTTAGTCTTTTCAGCTTTTTAAATTTTTTTAGTATGTCTTAAAGTCTGTTTTTAGTGTTTCTTAGTGTGTTTTGTGTGGGGGGTGGTGTGGGGGGGTAAGGGGGAAACCGTCTCGGTCGTCTCCTCCGTGGAGAGGCGACTTTTTCCAGGTCGCCTCCCCCGTGGCCTAACAGCGAGGATCGGCGCGGCCTTTCCCAGAGACGCGCCCGGGGCTCGGGGCTACGGCGGCGGGTGCAGCGTGGACTGTCAGCATGGAGCTGGGGCTCGCTGGAGGGGAGCGCTCCGTTCCGTTGGCCCGCAGCAGACGGCAGCCTGAAGCCGCGGTCTGCACAGCTCCAGCTGGCGCGGCGTCTACAGCCCGGGATCCCTCGTGGGGGACCCGGGGGGAAGAAGAAGCCACCACCGCCGGCCCGCGGCCAACTTCTACCGCGGGTCCGGTATGGACTTACATCACCCCTGGAGGGGAGCTTCGACCGCCGGCCCTGCAGACTGCGGTGCTTATGGCTGCGATGTGGAGGGAACTTTAAATCTTCGGCCACCAGCCTGCGGCCTACACCAACTAAAAGCCGCGGTCTCCGGTGGGGAGGAGCCGACTCTGGACTTACCTGGACTTGTACCTTGTCCTTTTACCATCTGGACGCCCGCAGCAACGGCTGCGGAGGGTTGAGGTACCGACCACGGGGGGAAATGGAGGAGGACTGGCCAAATTGTGTGCCTTCCACCACAGTGATGAATGCTGTGGTGGATGTTTATGTTAAAAATTTATTGTGTTTTTGTGTGTGCCCTTTATCATTGTATCGCTGCTGACGTATCATTTCACTTGCACTTTTTGTGCAATGTGACAAATAAACCGTTGTATTGTATTGAAATTGGAAACTGAAAACTAGGGGAATGCTGTCCCCCTGCGTATAGGGTTTCTGCAAATAGGGTTTCTGCTAATAGGGTTTCTGCAAATCTTGTCAGCTGAGAAGGTAAAAGCTGTATCAAAGTCATGCTCAGAAGATCAGCTTTGAATGATCTCCTGGTGTGCACCAGTTTTAATAACTTGCCCGTTACTTAAAACACCAGCATGAAGTACATGATTGGAATAGAAAATAATCATGGGAAAATTCTCAGTATAGTTCATTATGTTGCCAAGTATTTAATTGCCCATGGCAGTGGTGACATGTAATAGAGCACAATGAAAAACAGTGTTTAAAATGTTGTTAAATATGGATAAGTTAGCCTGGAATTGTCTTAAATTAACAAATATTTTGGTGTTCTTTGAAGTATCATTTTAGAAAACGACAACTGGGAAGAAAGGGGCTTTCTTTCTAGTCATCATCTTCCAACATGATACTCCAACACAAATGCCGTGGTCATTTCCTTTCCGTTGAGTAGAAACCATATATTTTATCCTGGTTGGGAAGAAACGTCACATTTTGCAACCGTTTTGACCAGAGCAAACATTGATCATTGGTTGAGGAGGACAGTACAGGAATGCCAATTATAGACTCTGCCTTAAGGAACTATAATCCCTAAGATGGATCTCGACCCCAAACGTCACCTATTCCTTCTCTCCAGAGATGCTCACTGTCTCGCTGAGTTACTTCAGCTTTTTGTGTCTATCTTCGATTTAAACCAGCATCTGCAGTTCTTTCCCACACATACACATAATCTCTAAACGGTACACCAAATTACTGATTTTGATAGGAACAGTCCAGACCAGGAAGGCTCATGATCTACCCTACTCCAAGCTCTAAAGATTAAGCAAGGTATAACTGTATGTTTCATGTGCATTGATAAATCAATTGCATGAGAGAGTGGCTGCTCTAATTATAGATACGATCCTTCATGATTCTTCATAATTCACCATGTGCATCAATACGTCCTCGAGTGTCATAGAGTCATACAGTGATACAGTGTGGAAACAGGGCCTTCAGCCCAACTCGCCCACACCGGCCAACATGTCCCAGATACCCCAGTCCCACTTGCCTGCGCTTGGTGCATGACCCTCCAAACTTGTCCTATCTATGTACCTGTCCAACTGTTTCTTAAACGATGGGATAGTCCCAGCCTCAACTACCTCCTCTTGCAGCTTGTTCCATACATCCACCACCCTCTGTGTGAAAAAGTTACCCCTCAGATTCCTATTAAATCTTTTCCCCTCCACCTTGAACCTATGTCCTCTGGTCCTCGATTTCCCTACTCTGGGTAAAAGACTCTGTGCATCTACCCAATCTATTCCTCTCATGATTGTGTACACCTCTATATGTACTCCCCTCATCCTCCTATGCTCCATGGAATAGAGACCCAGCCTACTGAACTTCTCCCTATAGCTTACATCCTCTGATCCTGGCAACATCCTCGTAAATCTTTTCTGAACCTTTTCGATCAATTGGTTTGTGTTTTTGTTGACAGAGCTAAGTGATAAATGTATGATGCAACTGACTCTCCCGACTCCCGCCACCTCACGTTGAAATCCACGGTGAATCTCCATCTCTCATTTGTAAAGAATTGCAGACGTGAACCTAGACTTCTTTATGGCATGGGACCATCATTTTATTTTATTTTTTTTATTTTCTTATAATTTTATTTATTAGAAGTACAGTACATTACAATAATACAAGCCAAGTATAACATTACATTTATTGTACCACTACATTTTTTATGCTTTAAAAAGAGAGAAAAGTAAAGAAAGTAGAGAAAGTGAGAAAGAATCGTGATATTGTGAAAAAGTGATCAAAAAGTGAGACCTAGTAAGCAAAGAATTAGGGAAAAAAAGTTAAGAGATAGGCCGTAGAAAAGAAAAAAAGGGAAAAAGAAACAAAAGCTCTCTTATGAAGACCGAGCAGAAGGGGATATACCAACTTTGAATTTTTCATCCCCCCTTACCAGATCCTGAAACAATTTATTTTTAAAGTACCGTTGCAAGGCATGGGACCATCATGATATACCAATGATAAACCGATGAATCCGTCATCTTCTTTGGGAATGTTGCTTGTGGTGGATGAGGATTTTTGGAAAGATTTTGCACCTCACAAGGAATTACTGAGGAAGATCAAGGTTATGGGACGAGTAGAAGGCAACAGATTGGTTAGAAGGAATGGTTGGGGATTACAGACTGCTTACTTAGTGGTGGGAAGAAGGAGGTAGGTATCCCACAGAGTTCTGTTCCGGGTCTGCTTTACTCATCAAGTACAGGGACTCACTGTATTTCGTAATATGTGACTAACGTAACTCACACTTACATAAGCAATTATTTAAGCCCATTGACTCCTTTGTGATCTCCACATCAGAGCTCCACTGTGGTCTCCATGTCAGAGCATCCTCGTGGTCTCCATGTCGGAGCTCCACTGTGGCCTCCATGTCGGGGCATCCTAGTGGTCTCCATGTCGGAGCTCCACTGTGGTCTCCATGTCGGAGCTCCATTGTGGTCTCCATGTCGGAGCTCCACTGTGGCCTCCATGTCGGGGCATCCTCGTGGTCTCCACATTGGAGCTGCCACGTACTTCCTGAGAATATTACGGAGCGTCAGAATGTCAAGGAGGGCTCTCTCGAACTTCTACAGGTGCACAGTAGAGAGCTTGCTGACCGGTTGCATCATGGCTTGGTACGGCAACCTGAGCATGCAGGAGCAGAAAAGGCTGCAAAAAGTTGTAACCACTGCCCAGTCCATCATCGGCTCTGACCTCCCCACCATTGAGGGGATCTATCGCAGTCGCTGCCTCAAAAAGGCTGCCAGCATCATCAAGGACCCACACCATCCTGGCCACACACTCATCTCTCTGCTGCCATCGGGTAGAAGGTACAGGAGCCTGAAATCTGCAACATCCAGGTTCAGGAATAGCTACTTCCCCACAGCCATTAGACTATTAAACAGAACTTCAAACAAATTATGAACTATAACAACTTATTGGACTTTATCTGTTTACTGATGTGTATATATATATAGATATAAATATATATATATTCTATGTTATATGAACACACTGATCTGATCTGTATTTATGACTACAATATCCTGTTGTGCTGCAGCAATGCAAGAATTTCATTGTCCTATCTGGGACAAATGACAATAAACTCTCTTGCCTTGACTTGACTTGACTTGGACTCCATGTCAGAGCACCCAGTTGGTCTCCACGTCGGAGCATCCTCGTGGTCTCCACATTGGAGCTCCCGCGTGGTCTCCATGCTGGGGTTCCCAGTTGGTCTCGGTGTCAGAGCTCACACATGGCCTCCATGTTGAATAGGAAATTTATGCATGCGCAGTAATACTTTCGATTCTGACACGTTACATCCAACTTAGGCAAGGGTCCCCGGGACACAATCCTTACGTAAGTCTGGAAACGTCTGTATATCAATCATTGGACAAGAATGCTATCCAAGCGTGTACGTTATTGAACCTGTCCCACTGTATGAGGTAATTCAAGAGTTCTCCCAAGTTTTCCCCTGATTCGAACTTGGAGAATGTTCGTAGCGGGTCCGTAGGAGTTCGTGGATGTCTCGTAGCGGCTCGTAATGCTAACGGTAGGTACTCGGGACATCCGGTAAACTAGTGACATTTTTTCATCCCTGCAAAAAATGTCCGCGAGTAATGAAAAAAATTGTTACTTTTTACTCGTACGAGCCGCTACGAGACATCCACGAACTCCTACGGACCCGCTATGGACATTCTCCGAGTTTGATTCAGGGGAAAACTCGGGAGAACTGTTGAATTACCTCGTACGGTAAGACAGGGGCTTAAGAATGAACTTGTTTTAATTTAGGTTTTACAATTTAGAAACTGGCCCATCAGCCCATTGAGTCCACGTTGACTGTCGATCACCCATTCAAACATTGTCTATGTTATTCCACTTTCTCATTTACTCCCTACATATTGGATGCATGTTTTATAGAGGTCAACTAGCCTACAAACCTTCACCCCCCCAAACAGTATATATAAAGGCACTTCAAATTAAAACACATTGAAAGCTAAACAGTTGTTCATTGACAATAGTAGCAAGGTTTGGTTATTCTTTTCACTGAAGGTTTGTTTGATGACTACCTCATTATTAATTAACCATCCTCATTACTTCGGATTTCAAAAAAAAGGCAGCATTGATACTGGAAATGGAGACACAAGAGAGTGCAGAATCTGGAATCCTGAGTAACAAACGATATGCTAGAAGGCAGTGGACCAGGCACCAACTATGGACTGAAATGGACAGATTATGTTTTCAGTTGGAAAGCTGGCCAAATATCCCAATTAGTCTATGCTTGTGTTTATGCTCCAACTGAGAATCCTCCCTTCTTTCTTCATCCAACTCTATGAGTGTAATTACAAACTCCTTTCCCCCTTATATGCTTGTGTTGCTTTCCCTTTAATACATACTATTTGCTTCAATGATGCATTCTTCAAATTCAGAAGATGGACATCTTGATGAAATTCATCCTCTCTGCCACCATTTTATCAAGAAACATGAGTGTATAAAATCATGAGAGGAATAGATCGGGTAGATGTGCAGAGTCTTGTGCCCAGAGCCCGGGGGAATCGAGGACCAGAGGACATAGGTTTAAGGTGAATGAGAAAAGATTTTTTTTTTTTTTTTAATTTTATTTTTATTAGAAGTACGGTAAATTACAATCCTACACAACACATGTATCTTAATACATTTTTTGTACCGCTTCATTTTTTTGAGCTTTAAGAAAAAGGTAGAAGTAAGGAAAGTAAAGAAAGTGCAAGAGAGTCGTGCAGTGCGAGAGTGTAAGGAAAAGAAAGCCCCTTAGGAAAGAAGTTAGAGAAGGAAGTAAAGTGAGAAAATAGACCCTAGAAAAGAAAGAAAGAGAAAATAGAAACAATCGCTCTATTATAACATTAAACTCCGCAGAAAGGGGACTACCAACCAAGTCTGTTTTTGTTGTTTTACCTCCCATTACCAGGTCCTGATACCACTTATTTATATATTTGTTTTTTTTTTAATTACTATTGCACCTCATACTTGTAATAGGTCCAGAAACATAGACCACGTCTTTTGGAATTGGTCTGCTTTACCTGCTAGGAGGAATCTCATCTCTTCCAGATGTAATGTTTGAAACATATTTGATATCCACATTTTTATTGTTGGTGTCGGCGCATTTTTCCAGAATTTAAGTATAAGCTTTTTTCCCATTATTAGCCCGTAAATGAGAAAAGATTTAATAGGAATCTGAGCGGTGACATTTTCACACAAAGGGTGGTGGGTGTTTGGAACAAGCTGCCAGAGGAGGTAGTTGAGGCAGGGACTATCACAATGTTTAAGAAACAGTTAGACAGGTACATCGATAAGACAGGTTTGGAGGGGTATGAGCCAAATGCGGAAAGTTGTGAACCCAGAGAGTTGTGAATCTGTGGAATTCTCTGTCACAGAAAGCAGTGGAGGCCAATTTACTGGATGCTTCAAGAGAGAGGTGGATTTAGCTTTTAGGGCTAAAGGAATCAAGGGATATGGGGAAATAGCAGGAACGGGGTGCTGATTTTAGATTATCAGCCTTGATCATCTTGAATGGCGGTGCTGGCTCGAAGGGCCGAATGGCCTACTCCTACACCTATGTTTCTATGTTCTCTAAGGTGGAACTAATGTAACTGGGACATGTTGGCTGGTGTGGCCAAGCTGGGCTGATGGGCCTTTTTTCACACTGTATCACTCTATGACTCCATACATAATTGTTCAGACCTATATTGGTTCAGCCTCATCATTACTTTCTCAAGATGATATTGTTGCATTTCTGGTATCATCTGGTAAACATTCTCTGACCTATCGGGTACTTTTGCACCATTTTTATAAAATGCTGACCAGAACTAATAAGCAATACTCAAAGCCTAGTTTAACCAAGATTCAAAACAGGTTTCGAAAAGCTTCCATATTTCTCTGCTCCAAGAATAAGGCCTCGGGCTTTGTTTTCATTTTTACGTTTTTCCTAACCTGTGGTGCAACATTTAGTGAGTGGTGTGTGCATATCTCATTTGTTACTCTGCTCCACCTGCACTCACAACTAAAAACTAATTGTGTAATTTGGTAAACCATCATCTGGAGTTCTTTGTGTCTCTCTCTCCCCATCAGATGCTAATCAGCTCTAATTTATCTGGACTTCTTCAGCTTGTAACAGTTTGTTGCAAATAATCAAGACACAATGAGCGGACAGTTTAGAGCAATTTACCCGATGGTCACAGTTAGTGGTCATGTTCTTGGCTTATAATCAAGAATCAATAGATCGTGGTACTTTACTTTCTTTTAATGGCCTCACGATTACCAAAAACAAATTGATCTCTGTAGTCTTAGTACAATAATACATTTTGCATTTAGCTTGGTTTAGTTTTGTTTAGCTCAGAGATACAGTGCGGAAACAGGCCCTTCAGCCTGTCAGCCCGTGCCGTCCAGCGATCCCCACACATTAACACTATCCTACACCCACTAGGGACAATTTTTACATTTATACCAAGTCAATCAACCTACAAACCTGTACGTCTCTGTAGTGTGGGAGGAAACCGAAGATCTTGGAGAAAACCCAAGCCGGTCATGGGGAGAATGCACAAACCCTGTACAGACAGCACCTATAGTCGGAATGGAACCCGTGTCTCCGGCGCTGCATTCGCTGTAAGGCAGCAAATCTACTGCTACCATGACCGCCCTGAAGTTATCTGTGCTGAACTTCATTTGCCAATTGGTTGCTGGTCTGGAAGTCTATTAAGGTCCTACTATAACTTATTTTTGTCCTTCTCAAAGTTGACGGTCATTCCCAAAACTGGTTTCACCCTCAACTTTAGAAATGATTATTCTTTGCTTATTGAGGTTAAATCATTCATGTAAATTTTGAACTTCGATGGTCCCAACATTGATGCCATCGTTTGTCACTAACAGCTGCCATTCACACCCACTCTCTGGCTACTAAAGCCTGCTTGCCATCTATTCTGTAGCTGGTGCCCAAAATCCACAATCATTAGTTTACTACATGGTACCTTGTTAAAGGCCTTTTGAATCTCTAGATAACTTGCATCCACTGCCTTAATGTAATCTGCTCACTACAACTATATTCCAAAAAGATTGGACGAGCAATATTTTCCATTTTAAAATTCATGCTTTTCATTCAGAAGGTCTTTGATAAGAGGTCACATAGATGATTACTAAGCACAATTAAACCATGGCAATTCAATGTACTTCGTGTTCTTCTTATGCTGCTGTGAGAACTACCTCACACTGATAGTAGGTGGGCAATATATCCTCAGGATACTTTCTCGTTGTGCAAGTCTTTCATTCATTTATTCTATAACTCTCTATATCACCGTCTATATCTCTCATTTCCCTTTCCCCTGACTCTCAGTCTGAAGAAGGGTCTGACCAATTCCTTTTCTCCAGAGATGCTGCCTGACTCGCTGAGTTACTCCAGCATTTTGTGTCTATCTTCAAATGTAAACAGTCACAGTTATGGAACCTCACTCACATCTCTACTCGGCCCTTCCCACACGGGACAGACCTGAGCCATGGTGCCTTGGTCTGCATTGTCGCCATCCACCTGTAGATTTCCTCTTTGTCCTCCCATGTAGCAATTACATTGTACCTATTGGAGAGCACAATAGTCTGTAGGACCTCCTTAGCCTCAGGTAAACACACCAAGTGACCCCTTTAGCAGTGCACGCTCCTCTTCCTGACCCTGTGATTTTTTAATTTAGTTTAGTTTAGTTTAGAGATACAGAGCAGAAACAGGCCCTTCGGCACACCGGGTCCGCGCCGACCAGCGATCCCTGCATAATAACACTATCCTACACCCACTAGGGACAATTTCTACATTTACCAAGCCAATTAACTTACAAACCTGTACGACTTTGGAGTGTGGGAGGAAACCGAAGATCTCGGAGAAAACCCATGCAGGTCACGGAAAGAATGTACAAACTCCGTACAGACAGCACCCGTTGTCGGGATCGAACCCGGGTGTCTGGCGCTGCATTCGCTGTAAGGCAGCATCTCTACCGCTGCGCCACCATGACTGCCCAATCAGAGTATTGTACTCTGGATAGAGTGTTCAGAGGTTTCTCGATGGCCTTGATGAGCCAGAGTGTTTCCAAATCACACTCCAGCTCATCAAGTCTGAGCTGGACAGCCTTGAGATGAATCTGACAGGCATCTTTGTTGATTCATTATCAACAATCTTAAAAAGCTTCAGTCCTGGCATACAATCAGCCTGCCACACCTTAAACATGCTTTATAATGTTTACTTGATTTGTTAAAATATCTATTCGCAGGTTACATAGTTATATTTAGAAGTTAAATTAGTTGAACCATAAACTATAACTGTGGTGGCGCAGCGATAGGGTTGCTGCCTTACAGCGCCAGAGACCCGGGTTCGATCCTGACTATGGGTGCTGTCTGTATGGAGTTTGTACGTTCTCCCTGTGACCGCATGAGATTCCTCCGGGTGCTCCGGTTTATTCCCACATTCCACATTCCAAAGACATGCGGGTTTGTTGGTTAATTGCCTTTTATAAATTGTTCCTGTGTAGGATAGAATATAGGATAGAATGTAGTTAGAATAGAATGTAGGATATGGGTGATCGCTTATTGGCCTGTACTCGGTGGGCCGAAAGGGTTGTTTCTATGCTATATCTGTAAACGAAACAAAACTACACTAAACTAAACTAAACTAAACTAAACTAAACTAAACTAAACTAAACTAAACTAAACTAAACTAAACTAAAGTAAACTAAACTAAAGAAAGACATGCAGCTTTGTAACTTTATTGGCTTCTGTAAATTGTCCCTATTTTACAGGATAGTACTAGTGCTAAGGGTGATTGTTGGTTGTCATTGATCTGTGGGCCAACGGGCCTGTTTCCAAGCTATATCTCTAAACTAAAACAAATCTGTTGGTAAGTATGGAAGACATTTAATCATTATCTGAGGTAGTGATTTAAACTAAGGCTTGGACCAAATTTAGATTAGTTTTAGTTTAGAGATATAACGTGGAAAGAGGCACCTCGGCCCACGGGATTCTTGTGAGATCAAATAGAGTCTCTCTTTCTTGCGCTGACTTTCAAGTCATGAAGACTCCCTCTACTTCGTTCTTTACAAAGCACGGAGTCAACTTGGGCAATTTATTTTGTGACATTGGTGAGATGCAAGTTATATCTCTACACTGGATGTGCTGAGGTGCAGGCACAGTAAGTAAAGTGCCCAATTCATCAGTACTCCAACCAGAATATCTAGTCCTGTAGTCATTGTAGCATCCAATTGTCTCAACTGTTTATTAATATAGAAAAAGTTAAATTGGCTGAAAACTGGCTTCTGTCTGGAACAAAGATGCCTGTTGGATTCATCTCAAGGCTGTCCAGCTCAAACTTTATGAGCTGGAGTGTGATTTGGGAACACTCTGACTCATCAAGGCCATTCATGCCGGATGGTATCAATCTCTGGAGGAAGCGGAGATTTAGCACCCCTTGCTGATCATGCTTTAGCCATGTAAATGCTTTAGCCATGTCATAGTCATAGAGTCATAGATACAGTGGTACAGTGTGGAAACAGGTCCTTCAGTCCAACTTGCCCACATCGGCCAACATGTGCAAGCTACACTAGTCCCATCTGCCCACGTTTGCTCTGTATCCCTCCAAACCTGTCCTATCCATTTTTGTTAAACCTTGTGATAGTCCCAGCCCTAACTACCTCCTCTGGCAGCTCGTTCCATACACCCACCACCCTTTGTGTGAAAATGTTACCCCTCAGATTCCTATTAAATCTTTTCCCCTTCACCTTTTCCCCTTCACCTTAACCCCATGTTCTCTGGTCCTCGATTCACCTAATCTGGGCACGAGACTCTGTGCATCTACCCGATCTATTCCTCTCATGATTTTATACATGTGTCCGGCTTCCACATGCTGGCTAGTACTACTGAGGGATGTAAAAGGAATAATATGTGAACTAAAATTGGTCTGCGAAACATGAGTTATGAACGGGGAATAGTGATGGAAAAGTCAAGCGCGACATAGAGGGAGAGAGAAGCAGAGCCAGGAATTTGATGGAAAATAACTAAAAAGGGCAGTACTGTAATTTTTGAAGTTTGGTTACTCACTACTGCATCCATGCTGATATAATTAGAACATTAAGAGTGTATTTCAGTGTATTCATTGTTATTTTATCTCAGAATAGCTGTGGTTTTGCAAGTTTATGATTTGCATTATATCCAGCAACATATGTGGGTAGGCTTAGAATTCAGGACTTTATCTTCCATATTGGAGCCAAAATCTTATAATAAATAACTCCAAGCCAATGCATCAACTCCTGTCAAGGGCAGAATGAGTCAGAAGCCAGAGCCCTCTCTTAAAATAAATTACTCTTTTCAATTTTTAGGCCCGATGCTAAACTGAATATTTAAACATTCATGGCCTAGCCACTGTTGTCTATCGAGAATTATTGCCATGTCTCCTGCCATATTTATTCTATTGTCAGCCCTTTCATTGCTCACGACCTGAGAAAATATAACAGAGATTAAACTTGACTGAAACCAAAAAGACTTGCTCTCTTCAAAACCGATGCTTCACATCCGCAAGAAACTCTTTGGATGTGGGCGCAAGGATAGCACAAAACCACATTGGTGGTGTAGTGAAAAGCAACATTTTGATGAATAAGTAAAAAAGCTGGTTTGAATATAGATTCAACTATTTGATTTCTTTTTTTTGAGGTTTCTTTACATGTAAATATAGAACAGCTTAAGTTTGCCGGGGAGGAACCGTGAAAATGTAAAAGCAGCTTCATACATTTTGCATGATCTTCTGTAATTAAAGAGTTATCTTTCCACCAAGGAGGTCTGCCCATTTAGAACTATTTGATGTGACTGCCAAATGAGTCAACAATCCACAACTAAATTAAAATATGGTAAGTGTTTAACAGAAGTTTTATGTAAAACTAGACTAAGTAGGGTCCCAGCTTCACACGGGAGGGCTGGTCCCCCAACACAATATTTCACCTCTCCACCAATTCCAATATTGCTGGCCAGTGGGGGGAGCTCTCTGGAGCACTAACATGGTGTTGTGGGCCGAAGGGACAGGTATGGACATTGTGGGCCGAATGGATTCTTGGGCTGGCAGCTCAGTCACTGAAAGAAACACACACACACACACACACACACACACACACACACACACACACACACACACACACACACACACACACACACACACACACACACACACACACACACACACACACACACACACACACACACACACACACACACACACACACACACACACACCTTTTTTATTATTCATCGATGGGAACAATCCTCGGGACCTGCTCAGCGGAGGAGGACTGTGAGTAAGATGGCCAAAAATCATAGCGATATATGATAGTGTCTTTTCTAAAATCAATATACAGCTCAGACAGGAAGTGGTCAAGATGAGACTTTTAATTGTATAGATAACTCGTTAAGCCTTGAATTTTGTATGAAAATTGCCAGTGATGGTTTTGTTTATATAATTTCTGATTAATTCCAATTTTTCAAAATTCCACGTTATTGATAACAGCTATTTATGAATCTTGTTTGAACACCACACATGGTGTGAAATAATTTATTGAGATTGTTGACAATCACACCAAGTCACCTCTTAATATTTGTGTTGACATTAATGGGTGCGGAAGTGATAATAAAAGTTTCAGGTTTGCATTTTATAGCTCTTGAAAACGAAAAAAAAAGCACTTTGCAGCTTATTTTTCTTCCTGCCCTGTTACACAGCTGGATTGGAACTCATCAGCACAAATGAGTTCCAGATTTTCTGGCATTGTACACTGAGGCTTAAAAAAAATCAACTTATGAAGTTTTTCTTCATGTCATGATCACATGGGAATATGCATATTTATTGTTTTTTTTTTAAAACAATTTCAAGATTCAATCTTACATTCTATTTGGGCTTCATTAAATTTGCATTTTGATGCACTTTTTTTTTTGCATTGTTTTCATTCAGCATTAATATCTGTAAATACAGAATCTAATTACCTTTAGAATGTTTATTTGGCTTACAGCTAGGTGTTAGGCTCCAAAACAAATCATGTTATCAGCCAAGCATGTGCAGAAGTCATCGATTCCATCCAGTAGCCGCCACAAATGTTTGAGGACGCCTTCTGCTATGAGTAGAAATTCTTCAATGACAGACTCACGTTACAGAAATATTCCAAAGGAACTTGAGGATGTTGGGTCAGACCGTGCTGACAGCTAGCTGGCCAACCATCGAGAGTCACCAGCTAGCAGAACATGGAAGAATGTTTAGTTTAGTTTAGTTGAGTTTAGAGATACAGCTCTCAAACAGGCCCTTCGGCCGACCAAGTCTGCACCGACTAGCGATCCCCGCACATTAACACCATCCCCTACACACTAGGGACAATTTACATTTACACCAAGCCAATTAACCCTACAAACCTGTACATCTTTGGAGTGTGGGAGGAAATCGAAGATCTTGGAGAAAACCCACGCAGGTCACGGGGAGAACGTACAAACTCTGTACAGACAGCACCCGTAGTCAGGATCAAACCCAGATTGCTGGTGCTGTAAGGCAATAGCTCTACCACTGCCCCACCATTCTGGACCTGTTCTGGACTTCCATCACTGTGCATTGCAGAACAAAATCAGGAATGCACTGGGTGTCAATTGCATTGATTTCTGTCTCTTTGTCCCACCATGGTCTCCAAGGGCATCCAGTGAGTTGCTTGTTTAAGGGGCCTGATACATGTTCATATTTACCGCTCAGTATTATACCACCAATAGGTGGTGTTTTTTTCTGGGGTCACTAACACTAATTAAATATGCGTTTAATTATTTTTAAATTTAAGTTTAAATTTCTTCATTTCAATGTACGCTAGAATGAGAAATCTTACCAAACTATGGCAAGGCTGCAAAAGGGCAGGGGTGAGCAGCCTTTTAATGCCATCTGACTGGTTCAGAAGCAATGAATGAATGAACGAATGAATGCTTATTGGCCAAGTATTCACATACAAGGAATTTGCCTTGGTGCTCCACCCGTAAGTGACAACATGACGTACAGTGATAGTTAGGAATGACACAAAGCATTAAAGAGCTATAAGCAGGATCTGAAAGGCTCCAACAGTTGTGGGTATAGCCCCTGTCCCACTTACCGTGTCCTTGGCATGCTAATTACGCGACCTCGTTGTTGCATTGAGGCACGATGGTCCCGTGAAGGTCGCACGCGTCTTCATGCACACGCACAGCCTTCTGGAATGCGTGACATCATTTGAAGATGGAGTAACTCAGCGGGACCGGCAGCATCTCTGGAGAGAAGGAATGGGTGACGTTTCGGGTCGAGACTCTTCTTCAGTCTGAAAGAAGGGTCTTGACCTGAACTGTCATTCATTCCTTCTCTCCAGAGATGCTGCCAGTCCCCGGAGTTACTCCTGCATTTTGTGTTTATCTTCAATTTTCTTGGCCCTGCTCTGGGAGTAGAAGTGTGGGTGGATCCAGATCCGCAACGGCCGTGGGCCCCAGTTCGGCAATCGTTTGCCTGCTTCTGCTGCTGTTGGAGGTGAGATGCTGCGTCACGCCAGGGTCTTGGGCCTGTCCCACTTTGGCCTTCAGTTACGCGACAGGCCAGTGGTGCGCGAAAATTTTGTTCGGTACAAAATCCGGGAGCGCGACGCAGTACCGCGCACAACTACATACCCCTCTCAGTGGGACCGGCCCCGCATGGCCATACGATGCCCGTGCACCTCAACACGACCACGAGGTGGCGTAATTTGCATGCCAAGGACATGTAAGTGGGACAGGCCCTTAAGGTTCTTTGTCTTTTGCCGAAGATCAAACGTGTTGGACAGTTGTACAGCTGGTAGAGCTTCTGCCTTACAGCGCCAGAGACCCGGGTTCGATCCAGACCTTGTCTGTACGGAGATTGCACATTCTCGTTGGGACCCCGTGCTTTCCTCCGGGTGTTCTGGTCCTCTCCCACATGCTAAAGAAATGCTGATTTGCAGGTTAATTGGTCTTTGTAAATTGCCCCTGGTGCGAAGGGAATGGATGCGAAAGTGTGACAACATATAACTGATATGAACAGGTGATCGATGGTCGGTGTGAACTCAGTGGGCCTGTTTCAATGCTGCATTTTTAAACTATACTGTATCAAAGACCAATTCAGATGAATTATGTAATTTTACATTGTCACATTTAAAAAAAATGTTCTTTTAATATTTCTTTTGTTGTGCACAAACCAGTCAGCGGAAAGACAATTTCATGATTACAATCAAGCCATTTACAGTGTACAGAATTAGCGTGAGTTGGTGATTGATGGCCTGTGCACTTGTTAATCCTGGCCCAGATAAGAGTTGCAGAGAAAGAATGGGACATCTGCAGAGTCTTACAATGAGGTGTAAAATGCATAGAGCTAATTGGATCAATGCAAGCCAGGTATACATATTGTAAATAATGTTGCTAAGCCTCACTTTGTTAGTTGCTGATTTGTTGAAATGTTGAGCCTTGCCTGGGTTGGCTGAATCTCAAGACACATGTTGCATTATTCAACTATGTTAGCTTTCTTCTCGAAGCCTTACGAGATACAATGTATTAGTTACTAGGTTATTGGAATGGGGAACTGTCCATGATGTACTGTTATAACCGATATGTGTATTGGACTGTACAGAGACCACCCCCATGTGGTTCAGCCCCTCAAGGTTCGGGGACCTATAAAAGGCCGCCGCCACGAGGTCCTGTGTCGATCTTCTGTGTGACCTTTTGGAGTGTCTCTGCTTGCATGGGGCTTGGCCAAGCAGATACAAGGGTCAAACCCACGGTGGTTTGGTATTGTATAGGGGAATGTGTGTTGTGTTATACAAAATGAAGTGGAGTTGCTCCAGTGCTTGATTCAGTATTTTATTGATTAAAACCAGACTGGGGGGGAGCTTAGAACGAGCTACTTACACACTGGGAAGCCTGTTTCCATGCTGTGTCTCAATCACAGTTAGTAAAGATTGGCCTTGTTACATTGACAATCTCTAACTGAAAAATACACACATTTTGTTTATGTGAACAAAACATGACAGTTTTTCCTGATGGAAATATATTGAATATTGCTCGTGCTGCTGTTCTGTTCAATACAGTTTTGTCTTTTGTCACGTGTACCGAGGTACAGTGAAAAGCTTTTGTTGCATGCTATACAGTTAGCGGAAAGACAATGCATGACTACAATCATGCCATTACTGTGTATACTGTGGATTCATGATAAGGGAATAACATTTAGTGCAATGTGAAGCCAGCAAAGTCCGATGAAGAGTAGCCCGAGGGTCACCGATGAAGTAGATATTAGTTCAGGAGTGCTCTCTGGTGCAGCAGGATGATTCAGTTGCCTGATAGCAGATGGGAAGAAACTGTCCCTGAATCTGGAGGTGTGCGTTTTCGCACTTCTATACCTTTTGGCATGAAAGTGCCTCAGCAGTGACTGCAGCAGTTTATTTGTTGCCATGCAGCTGCAAATATTTAGGACAGTAACAGGGTCAATGGAAGGTGTGGTGTGTTATCAGAACAATCTGGCCTCATGTGGACTAAATTAGAAGTCTGCCTCGGATCAAGATTTTCTTGTATAAGCTTCCAACTACTCTCTCTATTGATCAAAGTATATTTTGTAAACTTTAAAACAAACTGAATCGGGTTAAGAACATTTTGGGCCCCAGCTTGGATAGCCAACCAAGTTTTAACAATAATATTATTTAAAGAAACAAGGATTCCATAAAGTATTAGGAGGAGATCTGCCTCCATGAGTGCATTGTTGAGGGTGTATTTGTCAGAGTAGATTTTATGGTTATTTGTGTTTGTTGGATTAGATTTATACAAGCTGTTCTTAACTATAGCCTGGATCCAACACGTACACCAGAAACACCAAGGAGGAATATTGATCTAATTCTTTTGACATTGAGTATCAAAGATCTGTGCAGAAGTTTACATTTTTTTCCGTCATCTTAAAGGACCTGTCCCACTTTCACGACCTAATCACAACCTTTTTTACTCGTGGACGTTATTCATCATGCTAGATAAAACGGCCCGACCTACTTGATGCCATGAGTACCTACGACTAGCATCATGGCCTGCTACCACCTATCTCCGACCTCCTATGGCCTCCCTCGACCTCGTGACGACCATTCTGCAAGTATGAGTCAAGGGCAAACTCGGCAGAGGTCGTGAATTAGGTTGTGAAAGTGGGACAGGCCCTTAAGTCTTTGATTTGATTCTTTTGATTTTGAACAATGATCAATTTGAGGACTCAAATTACTGGAATGGTAATTCTGAGATGTAGATTAGCAATATAAAGTTCAAATTTCACACGGGGCATTTAAATTCAGTGAATTAAGTAAACTGGAACTGAAAAGAACTCCTGTCAGTACCAGTGACTAAGAAATTACTGGATTGTTGGAAGAAGTCGCCTGAGTATTTTATGTTTTGGAGCAAATTAAATCTCTTGTCCTTGCCCAGTCTGGTCTGAATGGCAGCATTGAAATTGATTCTCATCTGCCTTATGAATTGGACATTCGGTTATCTCAACACTGTTATGATAAAATGCATTAAGAATGAAACTGCACAGACCAGCTGGTGACAGCAGCAGCACCGTATTTAATGGGTCAAAGTTGCTCCCAGCACAGTTGACCTTGCAAATTCATCCAGATGTATATGTGGGAAGTGGTGTCTGACCTGGGAGTGCTATCCCTCAAAGTGGTTATGCAGCACGCTGACATCCACATAGAACCATACCTTACAGACAGCTCTTCTCCAACTGCCTCACCAGAGGCTGTCTTGCCAGAGATGCCAAAACAAATCTATTTGCAGAAGGGAGCATTCCTAGAAGCCCTTATTACTGACTACAAACTGCATGCATTTTTCTCCCACTTGATGCCTACTGTTCTCTCTTAGCTCAACAACCAACACTCTCCAGGTTGAGCAGCACTTGGGAAAAGCATAGAGTCCAGCAAGTGAGACTTCCTAGAATTGTAGAAACAAGGAACTGCAGATGCTGGTTTATTAAAAAAAAGACTCAGTGCTGGAGCAACTCGGTGATACTTCCTCCCTTAATTCCCTCAGCACCCTAGGGACCATCCTTCATCTGGGACAAATTATTGGTTCATTTTAACAAGCAACTGGACGAGTCACTACCTTGTCAAATTATTGTCTTTCCAGAATCATAATTACAGCTTCCATTGCTGCAATTTAGCAGTAGTTTCTTATTTTGTGATCTTCTTCTTTCATGTGGCGTGCACAGCCTAAAGTTGTTGGACAACTTGTTCTATTTGATCTTCCGTTTGTGCACGTCAAGTTGATTGCATTAGTCGAAACAGGGCGGACCACATGAAGGTTGCAATCTTCCACTCCTTCTTTTGTGATGACTGATGTACTACTCAGTCTGTCACTTAGCTGTGACACTCTTTCCTCACCCACTCTCTTTGCCATTTTTATATTTCTCATCTGAAGTTCCTATAATCAACTTGTTTCTCACTTGTGTTAAGAACCTGCCATTTGTCATATAATTTGTCCTCTGCTCTACTCACTGTATGCCCATAACTCTGTAGCCAGGCAAGTTCCAATTCCATCTTTAAATTTCATATGCTCTTTCTTTCCTACTCTATTTCCAATATCTATATTTTATGTTCATCCAGCTCTGTCTTTTGTGTCCTCTCCACCCCCAGAGGAATGGACTTATTAATTTGCAAAAACATTCTTTCATTAATGCTCTCCCATTGCTCAAGTACAATTTTCCTGCCAAATTTTCATTCCAATTTATCCAGGCTACATCCATTCCGAGATTATTGATAATAGCAGTTATAAAATTGGACACAAAGTGCTGAAATAATTCAGCGGGTCAGACAGGATCTCTGGAAGAAAAGGATAGGTGATCATGCGGTTCATAAAGTCATAAGGAATAGGAGTAGAATTTGGCCATTCGGCCCATCAAGTCTACCCTGCCATTCAATCATGGCTGATCCATCTCTCCCTCCGAACCCCATTCTCCTGCTTTCTCCCCATAACCTTGGACACCCATATTAATCACAAATCTATCTATCTCTGCCTTAAAATATCTATTGACTTGGCCTCCATAGTCTTCTGTGGCAAAGAATT